>NC_086449.1:543850579-544188079 GCF_028390025.1 Pseudophryne corroboree
CAAATGCGGTGATAATGCTTCGCGGTGACTTCCTTTCTTGCCTTAATCAAGGTAGGAATGACTTCTTCTGGAATGCCTTTTCCTTTTAGGATCTGGCGTTCAACCGCCATGCCGTCAAACGCAGCCGCGGTAAGTCTTGAAAGAGGCAGGGACCCTGTTGAAGCAGGTCCCTTCTCAGAGGTAGAGGCCACGGATCGTCCGTGACCATCTCTTGAAGTTCCGGGTACCAAGACCTTCTTGGCCAATCCGGAGCCACTAGTATCGTTCTTACTCCGCTTTGCCGTATGATTCTCAATACCTTTGGTATGAGAGGCAGAGGAGGAACACATACACCGACTGGTACACCCAAGGTGTTACCAGCGCGTCCACAGCTATTGCCTGTGGATCTCTTGACCTGGCGCAATACCTGTCCAGTTTTTTGTTGAGGCGAGACGCCATCATGTCCACCATTGGTCTTTCCCAACGGTTTATTAGCATGTGGAAAACTTCTGGATGAAGTCCCCACTCTCCCGGGTGATCTGTTTACATGGGCGACTGCCGTGATGTTGTCCGACTGGATCAACACCGGTCTTCCTTGAAGCAGAGGTTCCGCCTGGCTTAGAGCATTGTAGATTGCTCTTAGTTCCAGAATGTTTATGTGAAGAGACTTTTCCAGGCTCGACCACACTCCCTGGAAGTTTCTTCCATGTGTGACTGCTCCCCAGCCTCTCAGGCTGGCGTCCGTGGTCACCAGGATCCAATCCTGTATGCCGAATCTGCGGCCCTCCAATAGATGAGCCCTCTGCAACCACCACAGAAGAGATACCCTTGTCCTTGGAGACAGGGTTATCCGCAGGTGCATCTGAAGATGCGACCCTGACCATTTGTCCAACAGATCCCTTTGGAAAATTTTTGCATGGAATCTGCCGAATGGAATTGCTTCGTAAGAAGCCACCATTTTTCCCAGGACTCTTGTGCATTGATGCACAGACACCTTTCCTGGTTTTAGGAGGTTCCTGACCAGGTCGGATAACTCCTTGGCTTTTTCCTCGGGAAGAAAAACCTTTTTCTGAACCGTGTCCAGAATCATCCCTAGGAACAGCAGACGAGTTGTCGGCATTAATTGGGATTTTGGAATATTCAGAATCCATCCGTGCTGCTTTAGCACCTCTTGAGATAGTGCTAATCCCATCTCTAGCTGTTCTCTGGACCTTGCCCTTATTAGGAGATCGTCCAAGTATGGGATAATTAATACGCCTTTTCTTCGAAGAAGAATCATCATCTCGGCCATTACCTTTGTAAAGACCCGAGGTGCCGTGGACACACCAAACGGCAGCGTCTGAAACTGATAGTGACAGTTTTGTACAACGAACCTGAGGTACCCCTGGTGTGAGGGGTAAATTGGAACGTGGAGATACGCATCCTTGATGTCCAAGGATACCATAAAGTCCCCTTCTTCCAGGTTCGCTATCACTGCTCTGAGTGACTCCATCTTGAACTTGAACTTCTTTATGTACAGGTTCAAGGACTTCAGATTTAGAATAGGCCTTACCGAGCCATCCGGCTTCGGTACCACAAATAGAGTGGAATAATACCCCTTCCCTTGTTGTAGAAGAGGTACCTTGACTATCACCTGCTGAGAGTACAGCTTGTGAATGGCTTCCAAAACCGTCTCCCTTTCGGAGGGGGACGTTGGTAAAGCAGACTTCAGGAAACGGCGAGGTGGATCTGTCTCTAATTCCAACCTGTACCCCTGAGATATTATCTGCAGGATCCAGGGATCTACCTGCGAGTGAGCCCACTGCGCGCTGTAATTTTTGAGACGACCGCCCACCGTCCCCGAGTCCGCTTGAGAAGCCCCAGCGTCATGCTGAGGCTTTTGTAGAAGCCGGGGAGGGCTTCTGTTCCTGGGAAGGAGCTGCCTGTTGCTGTCTCTTCCCTCGACCTCTGCCTCGTGGCAGATATGAATAGCCCTTTGCTCTCTTATTTTTAAAGGAACGAAAGGGCTGCGGTTGAAAAGTCGGTGCCTTTTTCTGTTGGGGAGTGACTTGAGGTAGAAAGGTGGATTTCCCGGCTGTAGCCGTGGCCACCAAATCTGATAGACCGACTCCAAATAACTCCTCCCCTTTATACGGCAAAACTTCCATATGCCGTTTTGAATCCGCATCGCCTGTCCACTGTCGCGTCCATAAAGCTCTTCTGGCCGAAATGGACATAGCACTTACCCGTGATGCCAGTGTGCAGATATCCCTCTGTGCATCACGCATATAAAGAAATGCATCCTTTATTTGTTCTAACGACAGTAAAATATTGTCCCTGTCCAGGGTATCAATATTTTCAATCAGGGACTCTGACCAAACTACCCCAGCACTGCACATCCAGGCAGTCGCTATAGCTGGTCGTAGTATAACACCTGCATGTGTGTATATACTTTTTTGGATATTTTCCATCCTCCTATCTGATGGATCTTTAAGTGCGGCCGTCTCAGGAGAGGGTAACGCCACTTGTTTAGATAAGCGTGTTAGCGCCTTGTCCACCCTAGGAGGTGTTTCCCAGCGCTCCCTAACCTCTGGCGGGAAAGGGTATAATGCCAATAATTTCTTTGAAATTATCAGCTTTTTATCAGGGGCAACCCACGCTTCATCACACACGTCATTTAATTCTTCTGATTCAGGAAAAACTATAGGTAGTTTTTTCACACCCCACATAATACCCTGTTTAGTGGTACCTGTAGTATCAGCTAAATGTAACGCCTCCTTCATTGCCAAAATCATATAACGTGTGGCCCTACTGGAAAATACGGTTGATTCGTCACCGTCACCACTGGAATCAGTGCCTGTGTCTGGGTCTGTGTCGACCGACTGAGGCAAAGGGCGTTTCACAGCCCCTGACGGTGTTTGAGGCGCCTGGACAGGCACTAATTGATTGTCCGGCCGCCTCATGTCGTCAAACGACTGCTTAAGCGAGTTGACGCTATCCCGTAATTCCACAAATAAAGGCATCCATTCTGGTGTCGACCCCCTAGGAGGTGACATCCCCATATTTGGCAATTGCTCCGCCTCCACACCAATATCGTCCTCATACATGTCGACACACACGTACCGACACACAGCAGACACACAGGGAATGCTCTACACGAAGACAGGACCCACTAGCCCTTTGGGGAGACAGAGGGAGAGTCTGCCAGCACACACCAAAAAAGCGCTATATATGACAGGGATAGCCTTATAATAAGTGCTCCCTTATAGCTGCTTTATATATATCAAAATATTGCCATTAAATTTGCCCCCCCTCTCTGTTTTACCCTGTTTCTGTAGTGCAGTGCAGGGGAGAGACTAGGGAGCCGTCCTGACCAGCGGAGCTGTGAGAGGAAATGGCGCCGTGTGCTGAGGAGATAGGCCCCGCCCCTTTTCCGGCGGGCTCGTCTCCCGCTATTTTGTGAATCCAGGCAGGGGTTAAATATCTCCATATAGCCTCTGGGGGCTATATGTGAGGTATTTTTAGCCTTTTAATAGGTTTTCATTTGCCTCCCAGGGCGCCCCCCCCCAGCGCCCTGCACCCTCAGTGACTGCGTGTGAAGTGTGCTGAGAGGAAAATGGCGCACAGCTGCAGTGCTGTGCGCTACCTTTAGAAGACTGCAGGAGTCTTCAGCCGCCGATTCTGGACCTCTTCTTACTTCAGCATCTGCAAGGGGGCCGGCGGCGCGGCTCCGGTGACCATCCAGGCTGTACCTGTGATCGTCCCTCTGGAGCTGATGTCCAGTAGCCAAGAAGCCAATCCATCCTGCACGCAGGTGAGTTCACTTCTTCTCCCCTCTGTCCCTCGTTGCAGTGATCCTGTTGCCAGCAGGAATCACTGTAAAATAAAAAACCTAAGCTAAACTTTCTCTAAGCAGCTCTTTATGAGAGCCACCTAGAATTGCACCCTTCTCGGCCGGGCACAAAAATCTAACTGGAGTCTGGAGGAGGGTCATAGGGGGAGGAGCCAGTGCACACCACCTGATCTGGAAAAGCTTTACTTTTTGTGCCCTGTCTCCTGCGGAGCCGCTATTCCCCATGGTCCTTTCAGGAACCCCAGCATCCACTAGGACGATAGAGAAATTACAGATTAGACATTCTTATAACATGTCAAAAAAAGTTTGATTTTATTTCCATAATTTACACTTTCAAAAGAACAGAAAACAAAAAATGGTGTCTGCAAAAGTTTGGTCACCCTGCAGAGTTAATTACTTGTACTGCCCCCTTTGGACAGCTGAGACCTGGCAGTGTCATGGATTGTTCTCAATCATCGTCTGGAAAGACCAGGTGATGTCAGTCTCAAAGGTTTTAAAAGCCCAGACTCATCTGACCTTGCTCCAACAATCAGCACCATGGGTTCCTCTTAGCAGTTGTGTAGAACACTGAAACTGAGAATAGTTGACGCTCACAAAGCAGGAGAAGGCTATACGAAGATAGAAAAGCGTTATCAGATGGCCATATCTTCTGTTCGGAATGTAATTAAGAAATGGCAGTCATCATGAACAGTGGAAATTTAAAGCAAGATCTGGAAGACCAAGAAAAATATCAGACATAACAGCTCGCAGGATTGTGAGAAAAGCAAGTCAAAATCCACATTTGACTGCACGATCCCTCCAGGAAGATCTGGCAGACACTGGAGTTGTGGTACACTATTCCACTATAAAGAGATACTTGTACAAATATGGTCTTCATGGAAGAGTCATCAGAAGAAAACCTCTTCTACGTCCTCACCACAAAAATCAGCGTTTGAAGTTTGCAAATTAACATATAGACAAGCCTGATGCATTTTGGAATAAAGTTCTGTGGATCGATGAGGTTAAAATAGAATTTTTTGGCCGGAATGAGCAAAGGTACGTTTGGAGAAGGGCACAGAATTTAATGAAAAGAACCTCTGTCCAACTGTTAAGCATAGGGGTGGATCAATTATGCTTTGGGGTTGTATTGCAGCCAGTGGCACAGGGAACATTTCATGAGTAGAAGGAAAAATGGATTCAATAAGATTCAAGCAAATTTTGGACGCTAACTTGATGCCATCTGTGAAAAAGCTGAAGTTAAAGAGAGGCTGGCTTCTACAAATGGATAATGATCCTAAACACACCTCAAAATCCACGGTGGATTACATCAAGAGGCGTAAACTGAAGGTTTTGCAATGGCCTTCACAATCTCCTGACCTCAACATAATTGAAAATCTATGGATAGACCTTAAAAGAGCAGTGCGTCACAGACAGCCCAGGAATCTCAAAGAACTGGAAGACTTTTGTAAGGAAGAATGGGCGAAGATACCTCAAACAAGAATTGAAAGACTCTTGGCTGGCTACAAAAAGTGTTTACAAGCTGTGATACTTGCCAAAGGGGGCAGTACAAGGTATTAACTCTGCAGGGTGCCCAAACTTTTGCAGACGCCATTTTTTGTTTTCTGTTCTTTTGAAAGTGTAAATGATGGAAATAAAATCAAACTTTTTTTGACGTTATAAGAATGTCTAATCTGTAATTTTATGCCTTTTGGAGATTTTTCCATCTTTCCTTGGCTTCTTTTTGCACATTAAAATGAATTTTTGCCTGGGGTGCCCAAACTTGCAATCCCCACTGTATATAGAAGCAGCTAAATCTTTTTTTGTATTTTAATGTATAATTTCAAGTTAATGCAGTTTCCATCATCATCCACTAGGGGGCACAGAAGTGGTAACGCTTGGTATAGGGCTGGCTGGGAGCAGGCAGGCCCCAAAAGGGTTACTTTAAAGTACCCAGCAGGCCTTGCCTCCCCGTCCCCTATACCCCGCCGCCAGTTTTTTCTTTTGGTGCAGCAAGGAGCGGCCACCAGTCTTTTCTAGTGAGCTTTTAAGCTCACTTGGTTACTTTTTGTTTATAATTATTTTTATTCAAGATCAGCGCAGTGCGGCGCTGCAGAGTGGGATGCTGGCACACTAAGCGACCAGCATGCCCACTCTATCACCCGGATCCTGCTGGCGGCAGCGCTGGTGAATGGACTGGGGACTTCTGCCGCGGGGACCACAGTCGGCTTCAGGCAGCCCCCCGCAGCCGGCTCCACATGCGGTCATCCCCTCTCGCTCCAGGGAGCCAGCGGGAGGGCAGATGAGTGGGGGCCTGTGTGAAACCGTGCCTGTTTACCACTAGACCACCAGGGCATCAGCCGCAGGACAGGTGGGCAGCATCCCTGGGGTCCATTTGAGGGGGTAGGGTGCCTAGCCTGCAGCCCCTCCCCAAACCCAGGGCTCACCAGTAGCAAGGCTTAAGGTCAGTCCCTGGGCAGTCTCTCCTCTTTACTTACTCAGTCCCTCCCTAAAAACGCTCAGCAGCCATTTTGGGCTCGCATGCTGGCTGGGAGTTGCTGAGTAAGGAGGGTCTGGCCACTGTCGTCCCTTTTCCCCGCTTCTGTAGCCAGGTCCAGTCAATTTCTCCTGCCTGTGGCTTCCTTACAGGCCAGTTGAGTACCTTGGCCCCTTTATGTCTTTCTGGCATTAGTGTGTGTGTGTGTATGTGTGACTGTAACACCACTGAGCAGTAGAGGGTCTCATTTCCCTTGGACAGATTCTTAATCTGCAGAGGGTTCTTCAGGGACTGGTTTGTGCACATTTAATTAACATTCATTGCTGTATTATATATTACTGTACCCTGTTTGTCTTTTTACTATGACTTCCAGGGGCAAGAAGATCGTTACACCAGAACCACCAACTTGCACAGTATGTTGTAATATTCTGTCATCACAGGATACTTTAGACACTGGTCGTTGCAGAGCGTACATGGGTGTCCCACCACGTGAGGACCCCCTTCCTGCGCCAGTGTCACAGGAGCCAGTTTGAGAAACTACGCTGACACAGGTTATGACACAACTTGTGGATCATTGGCTACGCCGCAAGTGGGTCCACAAGTTGCTGTGCCTTCTGGTACAGTAATTCCAGGTCAGTTTTATCCTATTCCTCCTCCACAGGTGGAACTACCATGGGTTACTACACTGACTCAGTCGATCCAGGGCCTGTCACAGGATTCGGCTTCCATGCAGCAGCTTCTGGCCAGAGAAAAGCGTCCCAGGCAGGCGCATACTTCTAGCAGAACTGCTACCCCTGTGTCAGAAGGGGGTTCGGACTCGAGTCGCCCAATTCGGACCAGGAAAGCGGGTCGGCAGACTGATTCGGACAAAGCTTCTAGTCTCGAACACTCTCCATAGCGGTAGTTGAAGCCCTTGTCAAACAGGTCAGACTGGTCCTTGATATTGAACACGAGGATCCGACTAAAACTTCCACTCTGACAGGGCAGTGCTCCGCACTAGTGCTGGTTTTCTGCTCAAAGTGGTTTCCAGTTTCCACATCAATCAGGAGATAGTGGTGCCTGTTTTGTCATCGACTTCTCCAGAGGAGGCTTCCTTGGATGTTGTTCGAGCTCTCCGTATCTATGTGGAAAAGACTAGGGATATTCAGTGTTTGGATTCCCTGTTCGTTTTGTTGGACGCAAATAAACTGGGATGTCCATTGTCCAAACAAACCTTAGCTAGATGGCTTTGGTTGAGAATTCACCACGCCTATGTGGCGGTGAATCTTCCTATCCCTTCGGGGGTGAAGACCCATTCCACACGAGCTGTGGGGGTTTCTTGGTCAGCCTCTCATGGGCCCACAGCGGAGTAGCTTTGTAAGGCGGCTACGTGGTCTTCTGCCCAGACATTCATCAAATTCTATGCGTCTGTCACCTTCGCGTCAGACGATGCGGCCTTCGAGCAAAGGGTCATTGGCGCAGTCCAGGAGCGTCCTCGCCCAAGTGGGGACAGCTTTAGGATGTCCCAGCGTTAGCATTTCAGTGCCCCCTAGTGGACGAAGAAGGAAAATAGGATTTATGTCTTACCTGGAAAATTCTTTTCTTCGAGTCCATAGGGGGCACAGGCGCCCTTCCTGACACACCTGTCCTGCGGGATTGGATTCTTGTGTAGGTGGTGTGCAACCTTCCGGCTTCACAGTGGCCTTCTGTGTGTGAGTTTTCTGTGACTTTCTTCCTTCCTCTGTATGCCGCTCGTGCCTTAGACTTGCTAACAAAACTGGCGGCAGGGTATAGGGGACGGGGAAGCAATGTCTTCTGGGTACTTTTAAAGTAACCCTTTTGGTGCCTGCCTGCTCCCAGCCAGCCCTATACCCAGCGTTGGCACTCCTGTGCCCCCTATGGACTCGAAGAAAAGGATTTACCAGGTAAGTCATAAATACTATTATAATGACTTTAGGTTTGATTTCTCTAAACCAGTGGTTCTCAAACTCGGTGTTCAGGACCCCACATGTTTCACGTTTTCCATGTCACCCAGCAACTGCATCACCTGTATCACCAACTGTCATTTTTTTAAAAATCTACAGGTGACCTGCAAAACAGGAACAGTGTAGGGTCCTGAGGACCAAGTTTGAGAACCTGTGCTCTAAACAATGACATTTAATAAGTAAACTTCTACTCTAGCAACTGAAAATTTGCTGGACCAAAATATTTCCAAAACTAGGATGAATTAAAATCATACTCATTTCTGTTCTCTTTAACCACTTAACTGACAATTTATTTCGCCAAAAACTGCTCTGAAATTGTCGGGGGGGGGGGGGGTTATGAGTGAATTAGGTGAACATGAATTTAACCCTATCCCAAATGATTTTAGTTAAAAAAAATATATATAATACAAACTTCGCACAGTTAGGACCATGGTGGCAATTGAACCTATGACCTCAGTACTGTGAGGCAGTAATGCTAACCATTACACCATCCGTACTGCCCCATAGCAGTGCTGTTGTAAATTTAGAGGCAAAAAAGCCAAAGCTTAGTAAATGGTCCTCCTCATTTTGTGGGGCTTTTTTATTAATTGAAAATTACAACATTGCACCTTCCTTATGTGTAGTGTAAGCCTGGGTACACACTGGTGACTATATTGTCCGTTGGCGGGTATGTACATAGGTAGTTCAGACATATCACACTGGCCATGCAGCATAGCCGGTGACTAAATATTTTTTAGATTTATCGGCGGGTCTCGCATGTGTGTACGGGCAACTCACTGACCACCCATACATTGGCAGCAAGAACAGCCATTACAGCTGGACAGGCAAATTCAGATGGCCACTCAGTAGTGATGTCTGCACAGACATATCAAGTGGACGATTGGTGTGTATGCTTACCAAATCAGCCACTATTCCGGTGGATCCATCAGCATTAGTGTGTACGAAGGATAAGTTGCGACAATATCAGTATCAACAAATTGATGGAATTTTGTTACAGCCCCGTAAATATCCTTAACAACCATACAATAAATGATTTGCACATTAATATAGCCATTCATGTAAAAATATACTTAGTCACTCTTTAACTCCTAGTCATAAAGTATATTAAAACATAGTGGACACCCATAATTTGAAACAGTAATGTCTAATAGTAATGTCTAATTTTTAGGCCTGGAATTACCGTATATACTAGAGTATAAGCCGACTTTTTCAGCACTTTTTTTTGTGCTGAAAAAGCCACCTCGGCTTATACTCGAGTCAGCTTTAGTGCCAGATATGCCCCACAGTGCCAGGTGTGCCAGATATGCCCCACAGTGCTAGATACTTATCCTCCGTCGCTCCCGCGCTGTCTTCTGAAGGAGGGACACAGAGAGCGCAGCGTGTGGCTCACCTGTGTCCCTCCTGCATCTCTGGCGGCAGCGGCGTCTGAGTGGTAAAGGAAGTGCACGAACCGGCACTTCCTTTAACACACGCCGCTGCCGCCGGAGATGCAGGAGGGACACGGGAGAGCCGCGCGCTGCGCTCTCCGTGTCCCTCCTTCAGAAGACAGTGCGGGAGCGACGGAGGGTAAGTATCTAGCACTGTGGGACATATCTGGCACACCTGGCACTGTGGGGAATATCTGGCACTGTGGGGCACACCTGGCACATCTGGCACTGTGGGGCATGTCTGGCACTGTGGGGCATATCTGGCACATCTGGCACTGTGGGGCATATCTGGCACTATGAGGTCTGTGTACGGGTAGAGCTGCATTTCCCACCCTAGGCTTATACTCGAGTCAATAAGTTTTCCCAGGTTTTTGTGGTAAAATTAGGTGCCTCGGCTTATATTCGGGTCGACTTCTACTCGAGTATATACGGTATGTTAAACAGATTCCGGCATAATTGTGTTAACCACTCAGCAGCTAGATTTCATTTACATTATGTCACTCCTGCTACATAAAGGCCTGAGCAACAGACTATGGGGGTCATTCCGAGTTGATCGCACGCTATATACTTTTTGCAGCCATGCAAACGCATAGTCGCCGCCCACTGGGCAGTGTATATTTGCTGTGCAAGGGTGCGATCGCATGTGCAGCCGAGCGGTACACAAATAGTTTGTGCAATTTCTGAGTAGCTCAGAACTTACTCAGCCCTTGCGATCACTTCAGCCTGTCCGGTCCTAGAATTGACGTCAGACACCCGCCCTGCAAATGCTTGGACACGCCTGCGTTTTTCCAAACACTCCCAGAAAACGGTCAGTTGACACCCATAAACGCCTTCTTCCTGTCAATCTCTTTGCGATCGGCTGTGCGAATGGATTCTTCGTAAAACCCATCGCACAGCAACGATTCGCTTTTAACCCGTACGATGCACCTGCTCTTTGCGATGATGCGTAGCACTGACCTGATCGCTGCGAACAGGTCGGAATGACCCCCTATGAGGGGCAATGTTCCCACTAACAGATATGTCCACATACACAGAGTCTCAAAACGCCATATGACATGAGAAAACTGGCACTCGGAGAGGTGTACCATCTTTCCTAATTTTGCGCCTTAATGGCATCACAGACGCAGCGAAACACTAACGTACTACAGATGCTGAGCTGCAACTTTAACCAAACAGAAACACATTTAAACATGTACATAGTTGTAGATGAAGCACAACAGAACTTGGCATTAGAAAAAGCAGTGGCCGCTGAAATGCAGCACTTCATTCACACGTACAATTCTTGCACATCAAATTGATCAGTTCAAAGTAGCAAAATAGTTTTATAGCTTATACATTTTGAGCTAAAAAGGCTCTCAATGCAGCAGAATTGGCAAGGACTGGTGTGTCAAGAAGGAATTGTTTTGCACGACCAAAGCTACAGTGCATGAGGACACATATGTACATGTAAGCATCACCCATTAAGAGATGATGCATTTAAAAGCGGAGATCACAAAAATGTAAAGAAAATTAGATTTGGCAATTATCATATTTAGCAACATTCATTTTTTTTTTTCTTTATGAAGATTGATGTACTGAAGCATTTTCCTGAAGGTGCAAAGACAAGTGAAGGCCTTACCACAGATTTTCAGATTCTCCGGTAAATATATAACAATCCTGCTGGTTATAGATGGGTTACTGAATCTTGTGCTACTATACATTGCTGACCTACTGTAACATCCATGCTCAATATTTAGTGCAATAAATTACAACCTCTTTTCAACTGAGTTTAGAATTTTTTCTTTCATATCGATTGATTTGCCATCTATATTTCTTTTCTTCCTAATGGTTGCAGTCTAGTCATTTTTCAACTGGTATCCAATTTGACCTGTTACCTTTTCTCCTGAATAAAACAGTCATTATCGAACTATCCAATTATAGTTCGATAATGGAGAAAAATGTTCCGTTATCGCTGCTCCGAGGGCTGCTTATCACTGATTATGCCTCAGGCACCCGATAAGTGCCATGTATTGGATAGCCCCAGCCAAATCCATTGGCTGCAGTAAAACTAAAGGGCCATACACACTAGATGATTTTTTGGACCAATATAGCCAATACAGACAATGGTGAACGATATATCATTCACATCGTCTAGTGTATGGTCCTGAAATCAACAATGCGCGTACTCGCGCTCATTGATTGCAGGTTGGCGGTTGGAGGTGGTGCATGCTCAATGTGAGCAATGTCACTTGTGACATCGCTCATCACGGCATGTGTGTACGGAGCCGCGATGAGCAATGTCCACAATGTGACATTGCTCACCCCCTGCAGGTGGCTTCCTCCCCTCCAGCGGCTTCATATCTGAGGCCGCTGACCGCTCAGCGCATCTCCCCTCCAGCGGCTTCATTGTAGCTGAGCCGCTGACGGGAGACACTGACCGCTCAGCATCTCCATCCACTGCCCCACCAATTATATTTCCACGTAATTAAATATAATGGGTTTTATATATATATATATATATATATATATATATATATATATATAGCCTCCCCAATATTGAAATATGTAAATAAGGTGCCAATTCCAAAGATATATTTCGTCTTTCAAATTGTTTGAAAAATTGCTTAGTGTGTACACTCAATTTCGTTTTTCAGGGCTCTGAGAAGTTCAAGGGAAATTGCTCATCTTCCACATTGTTCATCTTTCACATTGGTCCTGTCTTCTAGTGTGTAGGGCCCTTAACACCGCTAATTGGACACCGGCAATAATCTGTGAAGGCATTTTAGTTTTATCTCGAACAGTTTTTTTTAATGTATTTTTACAGCCTTTACACTGTTACTTAAGAAATGGGGATTCATTTCTAAAGGCTTGAACTATCCATTTTAACCGTGTTCCAGGAACATACTGTAGTACAATAAAAATAGTTCAACGTCCAATCCTTAGGAGATATGCCAAATAAAAGACTGATATCTGTTGCACCCACAATAAATGTGTTCTCTTGACACACATTTTATGAACCATCAAATGCCTGTATTTGCCTTGTAACAGAGCAATTTTACATATGTATGTGACTCAACACTAGCCCTAGTTAATAAATACGGCAACCAAGTAGTCTTGTGTACACTACTGTATGATTTAAATTTTACTTTATTCAGCCTTTTTTTTTTTTTTTTTTTTTTAAATCTCAATATTGCATGTATTCCAGATTGGCCAATAATCGCTTAGAAAGTGAAAAGTCTGAGCTGGTTCACCAGCTGCAAATATATAAACAACAAATTGGTAAGTATGTATTGTTTATACCGCCAACATTTAGAGAAGCTATATGTCTGTGTGTTTTATCCAAGATGTACAGTAGTAATATTTTATTTTAATAAATACAGAAGGGTTTGGTATGGGATCCCGGCTGTCGCGATGCCGCCGGTCGCATGACTGACACCGGCATCCACACTTTGAGAATGCTGACAGGGCACAGGGTAATTAATTTACCCCTACCTTAACCTTCCTGGGGTGGCGGCTAGGGCTAAGACTCTGGGAGTGACTGCTAACAAGTAAACAAGGACACCTGCTGGACCTAAATGCGATCGCATAAAGCTGTGTACACACTAGACGATGTGTGTACCCAGCAATGTTGTCAGCGGCACATTATGCATCAGTAAGTGCATACACAGGGGAGGGGGAAGGGAGGTAGCATGGCCCTGGCTGCCAGCACGTATCATCAGCGACATAGTTCATACACACTAGGTGATATCGTGAACGGTGTGTCTGTATCGGCCACATCGTTCACTTTATCGTCTAGTGCATTGTTTTTCAACCACTGTGCCGTGGCACACTAGTGTGTCCTGAGCAGTCTCCAGGTGTGCCGCCATAGAAGCACAGCCAGGTCCGTCAGTGTTTTGCCACTACTGAGGCCCTGGAACGGTCAATACTGGTGGGTTTAGTGGTTGCAGAGCCAGTTCTAACTTTGGGCCCGGGCAGTGTTGGGCTCTTCTGGCTTTCTCAGATGTGGCTCAGGTGTTACCTATGGAGAAGCTGCGACATGACATCCTAGGACTTGCAACTGCACCATGCATCACCATTATATTTGAATGTGCCTTGACAATATTTAAATCCTGTTCAGTGTGCCGCGAGTTGTAAAAGGTTGAAAATCTCTGATCTAGTGTGTACCCAGCATCAGAGTAGATCTAAGTTGTTTATTACAAGCTGATCATGTCTGTTGCATTTCAGGGCCTGATAAAGTACATGAAAGTGAAAGAACACACAACAAGTTGATGGCGGAAGTAGTAGATCTCCAAACATACATTAAAACTTCAGATCTGGAGAAACAACACTTTAAGGTAAAAAAAAAATCAGACCCTTTAAAAAAAAAAAAAAAAAAAAAAGCCAGTACACAGCTCAATACCAATATCAGAAGCAGGAATTACTAGGTACATTTATGGTAGGCATGTCCAAACTGCGGCCCTCCAGCTGTTGCGAAACTACATATCCCAGCATGCCCTGACACAGTTTTGCTGTCAGAGAATGCTAAAGCTGTGTCAGGGCATGCTGGAATGTGTAGTTTCTCAGCAGCTGGAGGGCCTCAGTTTGGACATGCCTGATTTATGGCATTTAGTAACTAGCTTTACTATCATCCATTCAAATTAATGTTTGGCTATTCCCAGCATTGAATTCTCTATGTGAGAGGTAACCAGTATGGAGGGTTTGGTTCTTCTGCACTGAAAAAAATGATGGTACGCTTTTAAAACTAGAAGTGCAGTTTTCATGGTTTCTGAAGAAATATAGTTATGTACGTTAACATTTCAGGAACTTAACAACATTTTATCAACAACATTGAATATACTGCTTCAGTGATAAAGTAGCTTAAAACCTTTGTTTAAAACAAAAACCCTTGTTTTGTTCTGAGCAAATAAATGTACCATTAACAATGGCGTCACTAGGGTGTGTGTTAACAGGAACTGGGTGCTCTACTGTGACATTGGGTGTAGTACGTTATGCCGGCGGTCGGGCTCCCGGCGGCCAGCATACCGGCACCGGAATCCCGACCACCAGCATGCCGACAGTTGAACGAGCGCAAATGAGCCCCTTGCGGGCACGGACGCTATTTATGCTCCCTCCAGTGGGGTCGTGGACACCCAAGAGGGAGAAAAGCTGTTGGTATGCCGGCGACAGTATGCTGGTCGTCTGGAGCCCGGCCGCCGGCAAACGGAAGACCACCAGTGACATTATGTGCAGCACTCGGCTCCTGTCACAGTGTAGGAGCTGGCAGGACATCTCTGGGAATGCTGGGCATGCTCCCAGAAAGGGTGAAGAGGGGGATCGGGCATGCAGCAGGCTGACAGCCCTTACCATTTCATATACTTGATTTCATGTGAGAAGGCTATAAATATTTTTTCTATTTATTTCTTTTGGAATGCATTCTTCTGATTAAATAGGTAGCAGTAGCTCTTTTTAAGCCAGTGCATTATGTTAATTGTTACACGAGTTAAACACAAACATGGTGTCTTTACCTTGTGATAAATGAGGCATAAAAGTTTTTCAGCAATAAAAGTGTAAGGTTAAAATATATACTGATATCTTCTCAATATACCATGCACCATGAGATGGCTGGTGCCAGTGACCCATCAGGCATCTTTTTGCCTAAAATGTGTCTTAGGTGGGAACGTGCTGCGAGTAGGACACACCAGGAGACTTTGCTGATTACATTGATATGTGACACTTTTATATTGTGTGTGTGTATATATCCAAAGTCAGTCCTCAAGGCACACTAACAGGACAGCCATACTTGAGCACAGGTGACTTTACTACATACAGTCTTTCCTATTTGTAGTATATGGCAATTATCTTTACAACTCTAGGGAGCACTGCCGACTCTGTAAAATATTTAGTATATAATCTGTCTTACTCTTAGGAAGTAAAAAGTATTGAAGTATGGACCCATAACATTTCTGTATACTGGTTCACATAGTATTAGCCTAACCCAGTACGCTACTATATCCCCAAACAAACTTCTTTCCCCGACTTAATTGCTACCGCAGTTATATAGATTTAACAATCTGTGCTCAAGCATGGATATCACTAAAAATTTAATAGCCATTGGTAATTCCTTTTGTCGTAGTCCGTAGTGGATACTGGGTAATAATATATTATCGTGGGGACGTCCCAAAGCTCCCAGAACGGGTGGGAGAGTGCAGAGACCCCTGCAAAACTGCCTGACCAAAGTGAAGGTTATCCTTGGCCGATGTGTCAAACCTGTAGAACTTAACAAACGTGTTCACACCAGACCAAGTTGTTGCACGGCACAACTGTAAGGACGAGACACCCCGACAGCTGCCCAGGAAGAACCCATGATCTTGTGGAGTGAATCTGAACTGAACTCGCAGCGGCAGAGCAGCCGAAGTATAGGCTTGTTGGATAGTTAATTTGAGGCAACGAGCAATGGACTGCTTGGAGGCAGGACGACCAATTTTTGTAGCATTATAGAGGACAAAAAGCGAGTCAGACTTCCTGTGACGAGCAGTCATTTTGATGTAAATCCTCAAAGCCCTCACAGCATCCAGGGACTTTGGAGCGACTGCAGTGTCCGATAAGACCGGAACCACAATTGGTTGGTTTATAGGAAAGGTGGACCCTACTTTCGGTAAAAACTGTGGGCGAGTTCTGAGCTCCACCCTATCCTCATGAAATACCAAATATGGGCTTTTGCAAGACAAGACCCCCAATTCTGACACTCGCCTAGCCGAAGCCAAGACCAGTAACATAACAGTCTTCCACGTCAAGTATTTGAAGTTCACCTTATGCAAGGGTTCGAACCAATCCAACTGGAGAAAGGTCAACACCACATTGAGGTCCCACGGGGCAGTGGGAGGAACAAAGCGTGGCTCAATGCTGATGCATGTGCAGGTGAGATACCGACCATTTGTCCAACATATCCAGTTGAAACAGTCGCGCATGGAATCTGCCGTACTGTATCGCCTCGTAGGAGGCCACCATCTTGCCTAGCAGGCGGATGCATAGATGAATCGAGACCATGCAAGGTTTCAGCACCGACCGGACCATAGACTGAATAGTCAAGGCATTGTCCATAGGAAGGTAGACCACCTGAGGGGATCCGGTCTGAAGATCGACAGTATCTAGGTCGACAATGTTTAGGTCGACCACTATAGGTTGACAGTCACTAGGTTGACATGGATGGAAGGTCGACAGGGTTTCTAGGTCGACATGTGCTAGGTCGACAGGTCTAAAGGTCGACATGAGTTTTTCACATTTTCTCTGACGTCCTAAGTGGATGCTGGGACTCCGTAAGGACCATGGGGAATAGCGGCTCCGCAGGAGACTGGGCACAACTAAAAGAAAGCTTTTGGTCTACCTGGTGTGCACTGGCTCCTCCCTCTATGACCCTCCTCCAGACCTCAGTTAGAATCTTGTGCCCGGCTGAGCTGGATGCACACTAGGGGCTCTCCTGAGCTCCTAGAAAAGAAAGTATATTTTAGGTTTTTTTATTTTCAGTGAGATCTGCTGGCAACAGACTCACTGCTACGAGGGACTAAGGGGAGAAGAAGCGAACCTACCTGCTTGCAGCTAGCTTGGGCTTCTTAGGCTACTGGACACCATTAGCTCCAGAGGGATCGAACACAGGGCCCGACCTCGATCGTCCGGAGCCGCGCCGCCGTCCCCCTTACAGAGCCAGAAGATGGTCCTGAAAATCGGCGGCAGAAGACTTCGGTCTTCAACAAGGTAGCGCACAGCACTGCAGCTGTGCGCCATTGCTCCTCATGCACACCTCACACTCCGGTCACTGATGGGTGCAGGGCGCTGGGGGGGGGCACCCTGAGCAGCAATATTAACACCTTGGCTGGCACACAAAAAAAATCACAATATATAGTCCTAGAGGCTATATATGTGAAAAATACCCCTGCCAGAGATCCATAAAAAAGCGGGAGAAGCCCATCGAAAAAGGGGCGGGGCTATCTCCCTCAGCACACTGGCGCCATTTTTCCCTCACAGCTCCGCTGGAAGGTTCGCTCCCAGGCTCTCCCCTGCAGTTTCAAGACTACAAAGGGTAAAAAAGAGAGGGGGGGCACTAAATTTAGGCGCAGCAGTATATATATATATAAGCAGCTATAAGGGAAAATCACTCAGTTATAGTGTTCATCCCTGTGTTATATAGCGCTCTGGTGTGTGCTGGCATACTCTCTCTGTCTCCCCAAAGGGCTTTGTGGGGTCCTGTCCTCTGTCAGAGCATTCCCTGTGTGTGTGCGGTGTGTCGGTACGGCTGTGTCGACATGTTTGATGAGGAGGCTTATGTGGAGGCGGAGCAGATGCCTATAAATGTGTTGTCACCCCCTGCGGGGCAGACACCTGAGTGGATGGACTTGTGGAAGGAATTACGTGAAAGTGTCAACTCCTTACATAAAAGGTTTGACGACATACCAAATATGGGACAGCCGGCTTCTCAGCCTGTGCCTGCCCAGGCGTCTCAAAAGCCATCAGGGGCACTAAAACGCCCGCTACCTCAGATGGCAGACACAGATGTCGACACGGATACTGACTCCAGTGTCGACGACGATGAGACTAATGTAACTTCCAATAGGGCCACACGTTATATGATTGAGGCAATGAAAAATGTGTTGCACATTTCTGATGTTACCCCAGGAACCACAAAAAAGGGTATTATGTTTGGAGAGAAAAAACTACCAGTAGTTTTTCCTCCATCTGAGGAATTAAATGAAGTGTGTGAAGAAGCGTGGGCTTCCCCCGATAAGAAACTGGTAATTTCTAAAAGGTTACTAATGACGTACCCTTTCCCGCCAGAGGATAGGTCACGTTGGCAAACATCCCCTAGGGTGGATAAAGCGCTCACACGCTTGTCAAAGAAGGTGGCACTACCGTCTCCGGATACGGCCGCCCTAAAGGAGCCTGCTGATAGGAAGCAGGAGGCTACCCTGAAGTCTGTATATACACACACAGGTATTATACTGAGACCAGCTATTGCTTCAGCATGGATGTGCAATGCTGCAGCTGCGTGGTCAGATTCCCTGTCGGAAAATATTGATACCCTAGACAGGGACACTATATTGCTAACCGTAGAGCATATTAAAGACGCAGTCTTATACATGAGAGATGCACAGAGGGATATTTGCCGGCTGGCATCTAAAATAAGTGCAATGTCCATTTCTGCCAGGAGAGGGTTATGGACTCGGCAGTGGACAGGTGATGCAGATTCTAAAAGGCACATGGAAGTTTTGCCTTATAAGGGTGAGGAGTTGTTCGGGGATGGTCTCTCGGACCTCGTTTCCACAGCAACAGCTGGGAAGTCAGCATTTTTACCCCATGTTCCCTCACAGCCAAAGAAAGCACCGTATCATCAGGTACAGTCCTTTCGGCCCCATAAGGGCAAGCGGGTTAAAGGCGCGTCCTTTCTGCCCAGAGGCAGAGGTAAAAAGTTGCAGCATACAGCCAGTTCCCAGGAGCAAAAGTCCTCCCCCGTTTCCTCCAAATCCGCCGCATGACGCTGGGGCTCCACAGGCGGAGCCAGGTACGGTTGGGGCCCGTCTCAAAAACTTCAGCAATCAGTGGGCTCGCTCACGGTTGGATCCCTGGATCCTTCAAGTAGTATCTCAGGGGTACAAGCTGGAATTCGAGACGTCTCCCCCCCGCTGTTTCCTCAAATCTGCCTTGCCTACAACTCCCTCAGGCAGGGAGGCAGTATTAGAGGCAATACACAAGCTGTATTCCCAGCAGGTGATAGTCAAGGTGCCCCTCCTTCAACAAGGACGGGGTTACTATTCCACAATGTTTGTGGTACCGAAACCAGACGGTTCGGTGAGACCCATTTTAAATTTGAAATCCTTGAACACATATATAAAAAAAATTCAAGTTCAAGATGGAATCGCTCAGGGCGGTTATTGCAAGCCTGGACGAGGGGGATTACATGGTATCACTGGACATCAAGGATGCTTACCTGCATGTCCCCATTTACCATCCTCACCAGGAGTACCTCAGATTTGTGGTACAGGATTGTCATTACCAATTCCAGACGTTGCCGTTTGGTCTGTCCACGGCACCGAGGGTATTTACGAAGGTAATGGCCGAAATTATGATACTCCTTCGAAAAAAGGGAGTTTTAATTATCCCGTACTTGGACGATCTCCTGATAAAGGCGAGGTCCAGGGAGCAGTTGTTGGTCGGGGTAGCACTATCTCGGGAGGTGCTACAACAGCACGATTGGATTCTAAATATTCCAAAGTCACAGCTGGTCCCTACGACACGTCTACTGTTCCTGGGGATGGTTCTGGACACAGAACAGAAAAAAGTGTTTCTCCCGGAGGAGAAGACCAAGGAGCTATCATCTCTAGTAAGAGGCCTCCTAAAACCAAAACAGGTGTCGGTGCATCACTGCACGCGAGTCCTAGGAAAGATGGTAGCTTCCTATGAAGCAATTCCATTCGGCAGGCTCCATGCAAGGACTTTTCAGTGGGACCTGTTGGACAAGTGGTCCAGGTCGCATCTTCAGATGCATCGGCTGATAACCCTGTCTCCAAGGACCAGAGTGTCTCTGCTGTGGTGGCTGCAAAATGCTCATCTTCAAGAGGGCCGCAGATTCGGCATACAGGACTGGGTCCTGGTGACCACGGATGCCAGCCTTCGAGGCTGGGGGGCAGTCACACAGGGAAGAAACTTCCAAGGACTATGGTCAAGTCAGGAGACTTCCCTACACATAAATATTCTGGAACTGAGGGCCATTTACAATGCCCTAAGTCAGGCAAAACCCCTGCTTCAAAACCAGCCGGTACTGATCCAGTCAGACAACATCACGGCAGTCGCCCATGTAAACCGACAGGGCGGCACAAGAAGCAGGACGGCGATGGCAGAAGCCACAAGGATTCTCCGATGGGCGGAAAATCACGTGTTAGCACTGTCAGCAGTGTTCATTCCGGGAGTGGACAACTGGGAAGCAGACTTTCTCAGCAGGCACGACCTCCACCCGGGAGAGTGGGGACTTCATCCAAAAGTCTTCCAACTGTTGGTAAACCGTTGGGAAAGGCCACAGGTGGACATGATGGCGTCCCGCCTAAACAAAAAGCTAGAAAGATATTGCGCCAGGTCAAGAGACCCTCAGGCGATAGCTGTGGACGCTCTAGTGACACCGTGGGTGTACCGGTCGGTTTATGTGTTCCCTCCTCTTCCTCTCATACCCAAGGTACTGAGGATAATAAGGAGAAGAGGAGTAAGAACTATACTCATTGTTCCGGATTGGCCAAGAAGAGCTTGGTACCCGGAACTTCAAGAAATGATCTCAGAGGACCCATGGCCTCTGCCGCTCAGACAGGACCTGCTGCAGCAGGGGCCCTGTCTGTTCCAAGACTTACCGCGGCTGCGTTTGACGACATGGCGGTTGAACAACGGATCCTGAAGGAAAAGGGCATTCCGGAGGAAGTCATTCCTACGCTGATTAAAGCTAGGAAAGAAGTGACCGCAAACCATTATCACCGCATTTGGCGAAAATATGTCGCGTGGTGTGAGGCCAGGAAGGCCCCAACGGAGGAATTTCAGCTGGGCCGTTTTCTGCACTTCCTACAGTCAGGGGTGACTATGGGCCTAAAATTGGGTTCCATTAAGGTCCAGATTTCGGCTCTATCGATTTTCTTCCAGAGAGAACTGGCTTCACTACCTGAAGTTCAGACTTTTGTTAAGGGAGTGCTGCATATTCAGCCCCCTTTTGTGCCTCCAGTGGCACCTTGGGATCTCAAGGTGGTGTTGGATTTCCTAAAGTCACATTGGTTTGAGCCACTTAAAACCGTGGAATTAAAATATCTCACATGGAAAGTGGTCATGCTGTTGGCCTTGGCTTCGGCCAGGCGTGTGTCAGAATTGGCGGCTTTGTCATGTAAAAGCCCTTATCTGATTTTCCATATGGATAGGGCAGAATTGAGGACTCGTCCCCAGTTTCTCCCTAAGGTGGTATCAGCCTTTCATTTGAACCAACCTATCGTGGTGCCTGCGGCTACTAAAGACTTGGAGGCTGCCAAGTTGTTGGACGTAGTCAGGGCCCTGAAAATGTATGTTTCCAGGACAGCTAGTGTCAGGAAAACTGACTCGTTGTTTATCCTGTATGCACCCAACAAGCTGGGTGCTCCTGCTTCAAAGCAGACTATTGCTCGCTGGATCTGTAGTACGATTCAGCTTGCACATTCTGCGGCTGGACTGCCGCATCCTAAATCAGTGAAAGCCCATTCCACGAGGAAGGTGGGCTCTTGGGCGGCTGCCCGAGGGGTCTCGGCTCTACAACTTTGCCGAGCAGCTACTTGGTCGGGGTCAAACACATTTGCTAAATTCTACAAGTTTGACACCCTGGCTGAGGAGGACCTAGAGTTTGGTGCTGCAGAGTCATCCGCACTCTCCCGCCCGTTTGGGAGCTTTGGTATAATCCCCATGGTCCTTACGGAGTCCCAGCATCCACTTAGGACGTCAGAGAAAATAAGATTTTACTCACCGGTAAATCTATTTCTCGTAGTCCGTAGTGGATGCTGGGCGCCCATCCCAAGTGCGGATTGTCTGCAATACTTGTATATAGTTATTGTTTAACTAAAGGGTTATTGTTGAGCCATCTGTTGAGAGGCTCAGTTATTGTTCATACTGTTAACTGGGTATAGTATCACGAGTTATACGGTGTGGCTGGTATGAGTCTTACCCGGGATTCAAAATCCTTCCTTATTGTGTCAGCTCTTCCGGGCACAGTATCCTAACTGAGGTCTGGAGGAGGGTCATAGAGGGAGGAGCCAGTGCACACCAGGTAGACCAAAAGCTTTCTTTTAGTTGTGCCCAGTCTCCTGCGGAGCCGCTATTCCCCATGGTCCTTACGGAGTCCCAGCATCCACTACGGACTACGAGAAATAGATTTACCGGTGAGTAAAATCTTATTTTTTTTCTCTTTTTGAATTTTTTCATACTTAACGATCCACGTGGACTACGATTGGAACGGTAATCTGTGCCGAGCGAAGCGGCACCATGCCCGAAGCATGGCGAGCGAAGCGGTGCACTAATTTGGGATCCCGGTCACTCTACGAAGAAAACGACACCAAAAAAAAAAAAACCCTCATGTCGACCTTTAGACCTGTCGATCTAGAAACCCTGTCGACCTTCCATCCATGTCGACCTAGTGACTGTCGATTTGAGGAACCACACCCCTTCTGAGACACCGTATCCAGGATCATCCCCAGGAACTGAATTCTCTGAGATGGTTCCAAGTGAGATTTCTGGAAATTGAGTATCCAACCGTGAGCCATTAGCAAATGAGTAGTCAATTCCACACTTTGCAGTAGCTGTTCCCTGGACACTGAATAATTCCGTGCCTGGACGATCTCCTGATAAAGGCGGACACCCGTCATGCGCCGTTATAGCATCATTTCTGCCATGACCTTTGTGAATACCCTTGGGGCTGTGGAGTGACTGAAGGGTGAGGCCTGAAACTGGAAATGTTGGTCCAGAATCACGAACCTGAGGAACGCCTGGTGAGGGGGCCAAATTGCATATGTAGGTATGCATCCTTTATATCTAGGGACACCAGAACTCCCCCTCCTCCAGACTCGCTATCACTGCTCTCAGATATTCCATTTTGAATTTGAACACCTGAAGATATGGGTTCAGGCCACGACGCAGGCAGACTGGTTGCTAACCAGTGTGCCTGACAATAATAAACTAAAAGAAATTTCTGAAGTAAACTCTGGAGCGCAACAGAATGCACATGACTCCTTGGGCACATTTTCTAAACGGAGTCTGCTAGGATGGGCATAGAGGGGAGGAGCCAGCACACACTATTAAACTCTTAAAGTGCCAGGCTCCAGTGGACCCGAACTATACCCCATGGTAATATACTATTTCCCAGTATCCACTAGGACGTTAGAGAAAATGGACTGCAAGGCTGGGTACACTAGGACGACTTCATCCAGCACCATGCCAGATTGTCGGTACCACTAAGCGATGTAATAAACTTTGGGACATCTCGTTCCGTCTTTCCTTACACTGCATCAAGACTTAAGACCCGTACACACTGGCTGATATATCGGCGATATCTCGCGGGTCCGTCGGCCAGTGTGTACGGCCGATACGTCTGTGAACTCCGTCGTTCACAGACGTAGTGCATCGGCCCTGCAGCACAGCCGACGGCCAATATATTTACCGATATATTGGCGTGTCGCTGTGTGTGTACGACCGCCCGTACACATGCTGCGGCGGCCGGCGGTGATTTACAGCTGAACTGACGTCAGTGTCCGACGGATCGGGCAGTGTGTATGCTCAACACACTGCCCGATCCGTCCATAGATATATCTGCCGCTCAATTGATCGACAGATATATCTTCCAGTGTGTACCCACCTTTAGACTATATCTTCCGGTTGGCTGTGCAGCACGGCCAAACAGAATATGTTCACGGATACACATTAGATGAACAACACAATTTGATGTTCCAATTTGGCAGATCGTGCTGATATCATCTAAGTGTGTTTCTAGCCTAAAGTGTGCCTTGAGCAACGAGGTTGGGAATCATTGTAGATGGAGCGCAACAGAACTTATAGTGGGAAAAAAATGCTGTGGCTGCTACATTGTAGCACTTAATATACAAATTCAGAGACATGGTCACACACAGATATACAAGTGTTGCATATCAAATTAATCAGCACAGGGGGCGATTCAGATCTGATAATGCACAGCGGGGGATCATAGTTAGACTGCGCATGCACCACAATTCTCACGCGCATCAGCAAATAACAGGCATCACCGAGCAGCGACAGGCTGGTGCGAAAATTTCAATCGCACAGCCATTCACATGCTGATTGACAGGAAGAGGCTGTTTGTTTGGGTGGTAACTGACCGTTTTCTGGGAGTGTCAGGGAAAATGCAGGCGATCCCAAGTGTTTTCAGGGAGTGTATGTGATGTCCGCTCCGGCCCCGATCAGCCTGTTCTCATCGCACTGTAGGAGCAAGTCCTGGGCTGCGCACAGACTGAACACAGTAATCATTCAATGGTGAGTGTGGTGCGAAATTTTGCAGCTGTCCACTGACTGAGGGATTTTTTGCAGCTTGGCTTACACATGCGATCGCACACTTGCACAGCGAATATACAGTCCTCTTGGGCAGCGACTATCTGAACGCAGCACAGCAATTAGGTCTGAATTTCCCCCCCCCCCCCCCCCCCCCAGTTTCCGGACGTATCCCATTGTGTTGCAACTAAGGTGCATTTTCGGCAGAAAAGATGCTAGAACGCGCTGCGCCGAAAGGGGCTCTTTCCCACAACTGGATCACTGCTGTATGAGGACACATGTACATTTCACCTTAATGAATCTGTAAGGTTATAATTAGCAAACAGATGTAAACTGCGCCTGTAGCATTTTGACTAATGTAAATATTTTGGGGGTTTAAAAAAAAAAAAAAAACAGCGATGCACAGACTCAATTTATCAGGCCATCACAGGTGCATGAAAGGATTAATCTAGACAAGACCAAATAAATTTTTACCCCAGCACACTGCAATGGACCTGCAAGTGAGACTTACATCCTGCATAATAACAGAAATGCAGAGAGCTCAGTTACAAACATATGGTAAGCCACCAGCCATAGCAAGGCACCTCTGGTGATCCTACACTACATGCTATTAGTGTCACTTATGGGTCATACATTTAAGAATTTCTATATTGAGAACCAACTCCCCTGGAGACATCACAAGCGCCTTAGTTTACAGATATGTCCTTTTACATCCTTGCTGCAGTCATGCTAAACAGCCCTTGAAATTGCGCCATGCTGTAGTGAGACTCTGTAGCGCGGAGCATCTTGTTTTGCATTTTTTTTCTGTTAAAACATTTCTTAGATGCAAAGTATTGTTGTAGGACGCACAAGTAGATACTGCTGATTAAAATGATATGCAGCATGCTCTGTCTGCATCTGAAATTAAACATGTTAGTGTTTTCCATGAAAACACTGTAGCATAGCATTTTGGGGCAGATGTATTAACCTGGAGAAGGCATAAGGAAGTGATAAACCAGTGAGAAGTGCAAGGTGATAAATGCACTAACCAATCAGTTCCAATATGCAAATTGACAGTTAGGAGCTGACTGACTGGTGCGTTTATCACCTTGCGCACTTATCACTGGTTTATCATTTCCTTATGCCTTCTCCAGGTTAATACATCTGCCCCTTTGCATGCAAATACAGTCGCAATCACACACAGAACATAGGCATGCTGCATATCATTTTAATAAGAAGCAGCTTGTGCATCCTAAGATGCATTACTTTGCGGAAAAATAACCCTCCAACTAAAACACACTCTACGCTACACACGGCACTCTCACGTTCTGTGTAAGGCGACTTGTAGCGCACAGAGCAAAGAAGAGGACATATCTGTATGACACTACAGGGATCAGTATACATGTTACTGTCATGTACTGTATGACCACCAGCGTAGAGACACCTTGCAGTGGATGGTGGCTTACCCCAGCGTGCTGGGGAAATTTGGGTGGTGGGGGTTTTTTTTTTCTCAACTAACTCAAGCGTTTCATATGGACTAATTGAATAAAGAGTTTGTTTTATTTTCAGGATGAGATTAAAAGGTTGAAAAAGGAACTTGAAAACTTTGATCCTACATTTTTTGAAGAGATTGAAGATCTAAAGTATAACTATAACGTAGAAGTTAAAAAGAATATTCTCCTTGAGGAAAAGCTTAAGGCTCTTTCACAACAGTTTGGGGTTCATATTCACATTCCAACCAATGTGGATTGCTGAGGTAATAGTCACAATAGGGTGTATGTTTTGCCAGTTTTCTAGAAAACATGTTACTACATACTGTACTGTAGTAACGCATTTAGAGTCACTTTTAAAAAGGTATGTTAAAAACAAAAATGGTACATTTATTGATGTC
The DNA here is from genome assembly GCF_028390025.1 of Pseudophryne corroboree. Taxonomy (NCBI): domain Eukaryota; kingdom Metazoa; phylum Chordata; class Amphibia; order Anura; family Myobatrachidae; genus Pseudophryne; species Pseudophryne corroboree. The sequence continues at coordinate 543,877,140 of NC_086449.1, forward strand.
ATTACCAAGATAAAGCAGGTTAAGGAGCTTAAAAATATGTATATAGTATGTTACGGAGACATGAATACAGGGTCCATATCTTTTCAATAAATATATTCTATACAAATTACTGATTTATAGTCGCAATTCCACTGCGTGCCATTATGGCTACATCCTATTGCTGAGTACAGGTTGAGTATCCCATATCCAAATATCCGAAATACGGAATATTCCGAAATACGGACTTTTTTGAGCGAGAGTGAGATAGTGAAACTTTTGTTTTCTGATGGCTCAATGTACACAAACTTTGTTTAATACACAAAGTTATTAAAAAATATTGTATTAAATGACCTTCAGACTGTGTGTATAAGGTGTATATGAAACATAAATGAATTGTGTGAATGTAGACACACTTTGTTTAATGCACAAAGTTATAAAAAATATTGGCTAAAATTACCTTCAGGCTGTGTGTATAGGGTGCATATAAAACATAAATGCATTCTGTGCTTAGATTTAGGTCCCATTGCCATGATATCTCATTATGGTATGCAATTATTCCAAAATACGGAAAAATCCGATATCCAAAATACCTCTGGTCCCAAGCATTTTGGATAAGGGATACTCAACCTGTAATATAAAGAGTATGCTCATACAGATTTTTAATAAAGAAAAAACAAAGCATACTATACTTATTTTTTTCAGACTGTGTAACAGTTTAGAGGTTTTCAAACTTTGTAGGAATACATTTTTCACATTTTGTTATTTTATACACATCTGTAAATTAGCAATGCACTAAATGATCCTCCTAGGGTTGTATGTTTATAGGATGTCATTTGTTTTTTATTTAAATAAAAGATTATTTTTTCCCAGTCTTGATGTGGTACATATTTAAAAGTTACATTGCATTAAAAATGATACTGCTCCTGGACAGTAACCATTTCAGTCAACCATTACACCTTCAATGTACAAACTGTTGCAATAAAAAAAAATAAGAATTTACTTACCGATAATTCTATTTCTCGTAGTCCGTAGTGGATGCTGGGGACTCCGTCAGGACCATGGGGAATAGCGGCTCCGCAGGAGACAGGGCACAAAAATAAAGCTTTAGGATCAGGTGGTGTGCACTGGCTCCTCCCCCTATGACCCTCCTCCAAGCCTCAGTTAGGATACTGTGCCCGGACGAGCGTACACAATAAGGAAGGATATTGAACCCCGGGTAAGACTCATACCAGCCACACCAATCACACCGTATAACTTGTGATCTGAACCCAGTTAACAGTATGACAAACGTAGGAGCCTCTGAACAGACGGCTCACAACAAATAACAACCCGATTTTTTTGTAACAATAACTATGTACAAGTATTGCAGACAATCCGCACTTGGGATGGGCGCCCAGCATCCACTACGGACTACGAGAAATAGAATTATCGGTAAGTAAATTCTTATTTTCTCTAACGTCCTAAGTGGATGCTGGGGACTCAGTCAGGACCATGGGGATTATACCAAAGCTCCCAAACGGGCGGGAGAGTGCGGATGACTCTGCAGCACCGAATGAGAGAACTCAAGGTCCTCCTCAGCCAGGGTATCAAATTTGTAGAATTTTGCAAACGTATTTGCCCCTGACCAAGTAGCAGCTCGGCAGAGTTGTAATGCCGAGACTCCCCGGGCAGCCGCCCAGGATGAGCCCACTTTCCTTGTGGAATGGGCCTTGACAGATTTAGGTTGTGGCAAGCCTGCCACAGAATGTGCAAGTTGAATTGTGCTACAAATCCAACGAGCAATCGTCTGCTTAGAAGCAGGAGCACCCATCTTGTTGGGTGCATACAATATAAGCAGTGAGTCAGACTTTCTGACTCCCGCCGTTCTTGAAATATATATTTTCAATGCCCGGACCACGTCCAACAACTTGGAATCCTCCAACTCGTTAGTAGCCGCAGGCACCACAATAGGCTGGTTCAGGTGAAACGCTGACACCACCTTAGGCAGAAAATGAGGACGCGTCCGCAGTTCTGCCCTGTCCGTATGGAAAATCAGATATGGGCTCTTATATGATAAAGCCGCCAATTCTGATACTCTCCTGGCTGAAGCCAGGGCCAGTAGCATGGTTACTTTCCATGTGAGATACTTCAGCTCCACTGATTTGAGCGGCTCAAACCAATGGGATTTGAGAAAATCCAAGACTACATTAAGATCCCACGGTGCCACTGGGGGCACAACCGGGGGCTGTATATGTAGTACTCCTTTTACAAAGGTCTGGACTTCAGGAACTGAAGCCAATTCTTTCTGGAAGAAAATCGACAGGGCCGAAATTTGCACCTTAATGGACCCCAATTTGAGGCCCATAGACAATCCTGTTTGCAGGAAATGTAGGAATCGACCCAGTTGAAATTCCTCCGTGGGGGCCTTCCTGGCCTCACACCACGCAACATATTTTCTCCAAATGCGGTGATAATGTTGTGCAGTCACCTCCTTCCTGGCTTTTACCAGTGTAGGAATGACCTCTTCCGGAATGCCTTTTTCCTTTAGAATTCGGCGTTCAACCGCCATGCCGTCAAACGCAGCCGCGGTAAGTCTTGGAATAGACACGGTCCCTGCTGAAGCAGGTCCCATCTTAGAGGTAGAGGCCACGGATCCTCCGTGAGCATCTCTTGAAGTTCCGGGTACCAAGTTCTTCTTGGCCAATCCGGAGCCACTAGTATCGTTCTTACTCCCTTCTGCCGTATAATTCTCAGTACTTTTGGTATGAGAGGCAGAGGAGGGAACACATACACTGACTGGAACACCCACGGTGTTACCAGAGCGTCCACAGCTATTGCCTGAGGATCTCTTGACCTGGCGCAATACCTGTCCAGTTTTTTGTTGAGGCGGGACGCCATCATATCCACCATTGGTTTTTCCCAACGGTTCACAATCATGTGGAAGACTTCTGGATGAAGTCCCCACTCTCCCGGGTGTAGATCGTGTCTGCTGAGGAAGTCTGCTTCCCAGTTGTCCACTCCCGGAATGAATACTGCTGACAGTGCTATCACATGATCTTCCGCCCAGCGAAGAATCCTTGCAGCTTCTGCCATTGCTGTCCTGCTTCTTGTGCCGCCCTGTCTGTTTACGTGGGCGACTGCCGTGATGTTGTCCGACTGGATCAACACCGGCTGACCCTGAAGCAGGGGTTTTGCCAGACTTAGAGCATTGTAAATCGCTCTTAGCTCCAGTATATTTATGTGAAGAGACATCTCCAGGCTTGACCATACTCCCTGGAAGTTTCTTCCTTGTGTGACCGCTCCCCAGCCTCTCAGACTGGCATCCGTGGTCACCAGGACCCAGTCCTGTATGCCGAATCTGCGGCCCTCTAACAGATGAGCACTCTGCAACCACCACAGAAGAGACACCCTTGTCCGTGGCGATAAGGTTATCCGCTGATGCATCTGCAGATGCGATCCGGACTATTTGTCCAGCAGATCCCACTGAAAAGTTCGTGCGTGGAATCTGCCGAATGGAATCGCTTCGTAAGAAGCCACCATCTTTCCCAGGACTCTTGTGCATTGATGTACAGACACTGTCCCTGGTTTTAGGAGGTTCCTGACAAGTTCGGATAACTCCCTGGCTTTCTCCTCCGGAAGAAACACCTTTTTCTGAACCGTGTCCAGAATCATTCCCAGGAACAGCAGACGTGTTGGTCGGGGTCAACTGAGATTTTGAAAAATTCAGAATCCACCCGTGTTGTTGCAGCACTACTTGGGTTAGTGCTACTCCGTCCTCCAGCTGTTCTCTGGACCTTGCCCTTATCAGGAGATCGTCCAAGTAAGGGATAATTAATACGCCTCTTCTTCGCAGAAGAATCATCATTTCGGCCATTACCTTGGTAAAGACCCGAGGTGCCGTGGACAATCCAAACGGCAGCGTCTGAAACTGATAATGACAGTTTTGCACCACGAACCTGAGGTACCCTTGATGTGAAGGGCAAATTGGGACATGCAGGTAAGCATCCTTTATGTCCAGGGACACCATAAAGTCCCCTTCTTCCAGATTCGCTATCACTGCTCTGAGTGACTCCATCTTGAACTTGAATTTTTGTATGTACAGGTTCAAAGATTTCAGATTTAGAATAGGTCTTACCGAGCCGTCCGGCTTCGGTACCACAAATAGCGTGGAGTAATACCCCTTTCCCTGTTGTAGGAGGGGTACCTTGACTATCACCTGCTGAGCAAACAGCTTGTGAATGGCTTCCAATACCGTCGCCCTGTCTGAGGGAGACGTTGGCAAAGCAGACTTTAGGAACCGGCGAGGGGGAGACTTCTCGAATTCCAACCTGTAACCCTGAGATACTACCTGCAGAATCCAGGGGTCCACCTGTGAGCAAGCCCACTGTGCGCTGAAATTCTTGAGTCGACCCCCCACCGTTCCTGAGTCCGCTTGTAAGGCCCCAGCGTCATGCTGAGGGCTTTGCAGAACCCTGGGAGGGCTTCTGTTCCTGGGCAGGGGCTGCTTGCTGCCCTCTCTTACCCCTTCCTCTGCCCCTAGGCAGATATGACTGTCCTTTTGTCCGCTTGTTCTTATAGGACCGAAAGGACTGCGGCTGAAAAGACGGTGTCTTTTTCTGTTGGGAGGGGGTCTGAGGTAAAAAGGTGGATTTTCCGGCAGTTGCCGTGGCCACCAGATCCGATAGACCGACGCCAAATAATTCCTCCCCTTTATACGGCAATACTTCCATATGCCGTTTGGAATCCGCATCACCTGACCACTGTCGCGTCCATAAACTCCTTCTGGCAGATATGGACATCGCATTTACTCTCGATGCCAGAGTGCAAATATCTCTCTGCGCATCTCGCATATAAAGGAAAGCATCCTTTAATTGCTCTATAGTCAATAAAATACTGTCCCTATCCAGGGTATCAATATTTTCAGTCAGGGAATCCAACCAGACCACCCCAGCACTGCACATCCAGGCTGAGGCGATGGCCGGTCGCAGTATAACACCAGTATGTGTGTATATACTTTTTAGGGTAGTTTCCAGTCTCCTATCTGCTGGATCCTTGAGGGCGGCCGTATCCGGAGTCGGTAACGCCACTTGTTTTGATAAGCGTGTGAGCGCCTTATCCACCCTAGGGGGTGTTTCCCAGCGCGCCCTAACCTCTGGCGGGAAAGGGTATAATGCTAATAACTTTTTTGAAATTAGCATTTTTCTATCTGGGTTAAACCACGCTTCATCACATACATCATTTAATTCCTCTGATTCAGGAAAAACTACAGGTAGTTTTTTCACCCCCCACATAATACCCCTTTTTGTGGTACTTGCAGCATCAGAGATATGCAAAGCCTCCTTCATTGCCGTGATCATATAACGTGTGGCCCTACTTGAAAATACGTTTGTTTCATCACCGTCGACACTAGATTCAGTGTCTGGGTCTGTGTCGACCGACTGAGGTAAAGGGCGCTTTACAGCCCCTGACGGTGTCTGAGACGCCTGGGCAGGTACTAACTGGTTTGCCGGCCGTCTCATGTCGTCAACTGATTTTTGTAATGTGCTGACATTATCACGTAATTCCATAAACAAAGCCATCCATTCCGGTGTCGACTCCCTGGGGGGTGACATCACCATTATCGGCAATTGCTCTGCCTCCACGCCAACATCGTCCTCATACATGTCGACACACACGTACCGACACACAGCAGACACACAGGGAATGCTCTTATCGAAGACAGGACCCCACTAGCCCTTTGGGGAGACAGAGGGAGAGTTTGCCAGCACACACCCAAGCGCTATAATATATATGGGAACAACCTTATATAAGTGTTGTTCTTTATAGCAGCTTAAATATATCCAGTATATCGCCAAAAAATGCCCCCCCTCTCTGTTTTACCCTGTTTCTGTAGTGCAGTGCAGGGGAGAGTCCTGGGAGCCTTCCTCACAACGGAGCGGAGCAGGAAAATGGCGCTGTGTGCTGAGGAGAATAAGCCCCGCCCCCTATTTCAGCGGGCTTTCCTCCCGTGGATTTAGATAATTGGCATGGGTTAAATACATACATATAGCCTTAATGGCTATATGTGATGTATTCTTTTGCCTTAAGGTAATAAAATATTGCTGCCCAGGGCGCCCCTAGCAGCGCCCTGCACCCTCCGTGACCGCTTGGTGTGAAGTGTGTGACAACAATGGCGCACAGCTGCAGTGCTGTGCGCTACCTTCATGAAGACTGAAGAGCCTTCTGCCGCCTGTTTCCGGACCTTCAATCTTCAGCATCTGTAAGGGGGGTCGGCGGCGCGGCTCCGGGACGAACCCCAGGGTGAGACCTGTGTTCCGACTCCCTCTGGAGCTAATGGTGTCCAGTAGCCTAAGAATCCAATCCATCCTGCACGCAGGTGAGTTGAAATTCTCTCCCCTAAGTCCCTCGATGCAGTGAGCCTGTTGCCAGCAGGACTCACTGAAAATAATAAACCTAAAACTTTTTCTAAGCAGCTCTTTAAGAGAGCCACCTAGATTGCACCCTGCTCGGACGGGCACAAAAACCTAACTGAGGCTTGGAGGAGGGTCATAGGGGGAGGAGCCAGTGCACACCACCTGATCCTAAAGCTTTATTTTTGTGCCCTGTCTCCTGCGGAGCCGCTATTCCCCATGGTCCTGACGGAGTCCCCAGCATCCACTTAGGACGTTAGAGAAAAAAAAAAAAACACCCAGGAAGATCTTTATTAGTCAGATGCCTGTAAAATTGTAACCACTTGTTATGAAAAAGTACAAGAATGTAGAGTACTGTAGTTATGTTTATTAATACTGAGATCCTACACACAACATATTTTTTTATTTTAAATCTGGAATCAAGGCTCCAAAGATGGATAACCTTAGAAAAGGGACATTTTTTGTATACTCACATTAAATCGAGTTTGGTCTTGCATGATGACTGTACAATTATTTCAGTCTAGCACAATGTCTTTTAAACTGTCAAATTGCTGATAGTCTTTTTTAGAAAGTTTTCTTAGCAAACTACTTGGAGCAGCCTCGTATTCAAATTTACACAAATCCATGCTGATGGAAACTGGTTTAGAACTTAAGTATGTGTCCGTGAGTGGCCAGCCTAAACCAAGATGATGGCGATGGAGCTAAAAAGAGAGAAAAAGTCCATAAATATCTTCCCATTTAGGAGTGGAAGAACTAGGAAACCTAAAATCTTACTTGGAATATCAGCATCAAGCTTTTAGAGACCCACAGGTAAATAAAATGACTTCAAGGATACAAGCCAAGAAAAGACAAACACATGCAGATTAAGTACAGATGTAGCCATGCTCATCTATCCTCTGTGCGGTGTGTAGTGCGAAAAACTAGCCACATTATGTTTGCCAGCGTCTTGTCGCAGCGTGGTGTATTCAGTTACCGTGTAATGAATTAAGTCTCCGTCGGGTGCAATACTGGTGTTCGTCCACCAGGTGTCGCTTTTGAAAACCACCATTGCGCATGTGTGAAGTCTCAGTTGTAAAGTCAAATGATGCTTGTTGTTTAAGAACTACTTTTTTAGATGATACAGTATTACATTAATTAGAAATGTGAACACTGAAAAAGATTGACTCAGCATCTCAGATGCACACAAAGAAAAGCACAGTTCAGAGTTCTACACAGCTCTCTAAAAGAAAAAAAATCATTACAATCAGCGATACACTTGGGACACACAGCACTATAAATAAATTTAAAAATTACAATGAGCATCATTGTCACTACAGTTGTCAGTCACCTGTCTCCAAGGCTCTCTTGGCATAATGGTAGCACCGATGGTTACCATGCCTGTGAGTTAGGGTTTGATTCCTACTAAGGACATACTTGTATTGTTTATCTGTGTAAAAAGTAGCATCCAGGTTTGTTTGTTTTGGAATTTTCCCAAAACAAGCTCTGTTGTGCTTCATATACAGACTCCGACATGCACACAGATGTAGTTAAAATGAGAAAAAAGCTGTAGATGCTAATTTTTACACAGATATACAATGCAAGTTACGCATTTCAAATTACGTAAGACATCGCTTTAGGAGACTGAGTTTGCTGTACTTCTTCCTGTGCCTCCCCACTGCTTTAATAGGCAGCTTCCCCCACCACTAATCCCTCCCTCTGTGATTTTCATGGACTGGGTGTACTGCTTAGTAAATGACAGCATACGCAATTCATTTACATACAGTAGTATATCAGCTGTGTTGTGTTTTACTAAGCAGTACACCCAGTCTGTAAAATCACAAGTCTCACAGGGGGTGGTATTACTGGTGGGGTAGGCTGCCTATTAAAGCAATGGGGAGGCCCAGGAAGAAGGAAAGTAAACTTAGTCTCATAAAGATAAAACTCTTAATTTGAAAAGCCACACTTCTATATGTGTGTAATAAGTAGCACATACAGTTTTTTCTAATTGTGTATATCTGTGTGCATGTCTGAGTCTGTATACAAAGTATGACAGAACTTGTTTTGGGAAAATTAGAAACAAAACTGTGGATTTAACTTTTTTTTACACAGGAATACAAGCATGTCCTTTGCAGGGATCGCACCCTAGCTCAAGGGTATGGCAATACCACCATGCCAAGAGAGCCTTGGAGACGGGTGAATGACACCTGCTGTGACAAAGTGATGTGGCTTTTTTTTTTTTGTACCGTGTGTCCCAACTATCGCTGGTTGTAAATTTTCTTTTAGAGAGCTGTGTAGAACTGTGAACCATGCTTTCTGTGTGTGTGTGTTGGAGACGCTGAGCAAATCTTTTTTTCTGTGTTCAAATTTCTACTTAATATAAAGCTCATTTTATACAGCGCACCAAGGGAACTTTCAGTTTTAAAGGCATGGTGGCACTGGGTGCCTGCTGTTCTGGTGATTTTCATACTCTGCCCTGCAGTTTTAATATATTAAAACATAACTACTATATTTAATGTGCACTGGACCATTTGTCAGGGCTTGCTACATCGTTCAGTATTCTGTAATGCCATATTCATCTGCTGTTATTCAGCACTGTACTGTAGTTGTCATTAGTAGAGCAATCGCCACCCAGTGGTGAAACTGTGTATTGCATGCTGTGGATCCTCTTGTGCCTTACTTCACCTACCTGCGCTATTTGTATGGCGCGACTAGGACGCCTATATGGCGCAGCAGCTGCAGCACCGGTGAGCGTGGCTACATCTGTAGCTACACAAGCAATATCTACAATACCGGAAGTTCCCTATATAGCCTGACTTGACCATGCACGTCATGTCTGATGTGACAAACTCTGCCTCAATGCACTCATTAGCGATGTGTAAAAGTCATGCATTTAGATTCTCCTTTAAATCAGGTCATCTATACAGAGAGGCTTGTGTCTGTCACTGGATCTTAAGGAGAATAATTACGACATTTATATTACAAATAGCCCCATCCACATTTCTCAGGAAATTAGAGTGTATGGAAGATACACAGGCTTTATGGTAACATAGGGGGAAAAAAAGGTTAACAACATATCAAAAAATTTGAGTTATAACTTGCCACTGTCATCATAGAGTATATGTTGCTGCCACTTTGCTACATTTCATAAAGATAAATCATAGCAGTGTCTTGCATGTCATAATGCTTCATTTACTGTACCTTAATTAAAGATCGATCTTTGCAATGCCATACAATGCCTTCAACTTTCCCCTCTTGACGATGGTCAAACCAGGAAATTAGACTTTTATGATCCAGGGCTGGGAGATCACAAATGAGGAGCGTGCCATGAGGAACAAGGAGATGAATTGGATTCTTCTTATTGCCAATTCCTGCATAAATGACGTATCAAAATCATGTACATCACTCATGTACCACATATTACATTCTAACTTACAAATAAAACTAGACCTTACTGATAGGACCATGGTATGGGAGGGACAGACAGGGGTGACACAGATGGAGTAGATAGTGAGCATGTGGCTCTGTATTAGGATGATAGCTGGATGGCTTTGATTAAGAAGTGGATCTTGAGAGCCCGTGTGAAGCTTTGTGGAGTCCTATAGGGACAGAATTCCAGAGGTAGGGTGTGGGAGGAAGCATTTCATATGTGTAGGGAAGCAGCGGGAGTGTGAAGAGAGATTAGGACAGAGATGTAAATGATAGAGGAATGGGTGAGGGCTTGTATGTGATTGAGAAGTGTGAATTTGTTTATGAAGGGGAACCAGTGTGTGGATTGTAGGCGAGTGGAGACAGATGTAGTGCATTTGGATAGGAAAATTATCCGAGCAGCAGCATTGATGACAGACCGAAGTGGAGAGAGTTGGGAGTCAGGGAGGCCACATCGAAGGAGGTTACAGTAGCTCAATATGAAGATGATAAATGAGAGGAGGATCGTAGTAGCATCAACAGTGACAAAGGGTCTGATCCTGGAAATATTTGAGATTGAAACTGCAGGACTGCGAAAGGTACTGAAACTGCTTTGAAGAAGAGGGAGGAGTGAAGTAGAGTAGACTCCAAGATCGCACACTTGGGGGCTAGAGGAGATGGTTGTGCAATCAGTAGATAATAAAATTGTGGGAGGGTAGGAAGATGATCAGCTCAGTCTTATACATGTTAAGTTTAAGAAAGTGCTAGGACATCCAGAAAAAGTGAGAAGAGAGATCAAAAGGAGGAAAAGTAGATCTGGCTGTCATCAGTGTAGAGATATTGGGGGTCAAAGAGCTGCTTAGCTCACGTAAAGAGGACATGTAAGAGCATACCTTTGTTAACTTTTCTTCAAAGTCCATAGGGTCCACAGGGATACCATGGGGTTGCTGGTTAGAGTAGAGTAGTCCGTGCACCAGTAAGTATAGTGAACAAGCCCTAAGGCAGGAGCCGGCAGAGGAGAGGGAAGAATGGTATACACAAGAAACACTCAAAGTAGAAGAGAACTTAGTGACCGAAAAGTAATACCCATAAAATCCAGGTGCGTCAGGGTGGGTGCCCTGTGGACCATTGACTTCGAAGAGAAAAGCGTTAACAAAGGTAAGTTCTTACTATAACTCTTATTTTCTTTTTTAAGGTCCACATGGATACCATATGGATGTCCAAAAGCAGTACCTCTAAAGGTGGGGACATGTCTGAGCTCCCAAAGGAAGCATCCTGTTGTAGTGCTGTCGGATAGAATCTGAACTGGTCGGCCTTGAAGAAGGTCCTGTGCCTGTCTGAGCGCTTTGAATACCATCCTGAACTCTAGAATGTCGATAGGCAGGTGACTTTCAGAGACTATCCGACACCCCTGAAAGGACTGTTGACAGGTTACTGCTCTCCATCCGCAGAGACTTGCATCCGTGGGGAGTAGTACCCAATCAGAGATCCAAAAGGGAAGGCCCTTGTTCAAGTGGGACGTCTGAATCCACCACAAGAGGTAGAGCCAAACCCTCGGTGACAACACAATTGTCTAGGTTCTGAGAAGATGATGATGTCTGTTCCATAGTGTCAAAATCTAGTGTTCACTCTAGAATCCGGGCAGGGCGCCAGTTCTAGAGGGGCACTAGCGCGTGCGCACCAAAAAGGGGGCGCAGCCATGCAAAATAGGGGGCGGGGTCATCGCGGGTAATTAAAGGGTGTGGGCGGTGTCACTGTTAGGGGCGTGCGCCCAGCACCTACGGAGGTGCTGGGCTCCCCCCCAAGCGCTCTCAGCGTGAATGGATGCCGCACGCCCACGCTGTGAGGTCAGGAAGCGGGCGGCAGTTTTAGCAGGGCGCAGCAGAAAGGGCAGGGCAGGTTTTGCCGTTAAAAAAAAAAATCGAGCAGGGCGCGGCGCCCTGCTAAAACTGCCTAGCGTGAACACTAAAAATCTGTTGTTGTAGAGATCTGGAGTGAAACTGTGCCTATTCCACCATGTTGAAGGTGGAGACCATAGACCCCAGAACTTGTATGGCTGAGTGAATGGACACCCTCTAGTGTTGAAGAAGACTGCGTAGACTAGAGTGAAGTGTAGTTATCTTGTATGCTGGCAGAAAAACCCTGAGCTTGAGAATCTAGGATGGCTCCCAAATGTAATATACTTTCAAATGACAGGGTAGATTTCTTCCAGGTGATGATCCCATGTTTCTGTAAGAAGGCAATCGTCAGATGAAGATGCTGTTGCAAAACCTCCGAGACTGAGCCAAGATTAGCAGGTCATCTAGGTATGGGAAAATTCTCACCCCCTGATGCCTGAGATGTGCCGCCATAATCTTGGTAAATATACAAGGGGCCATAGACAGTCTGAATGGTAGCGCACGGAGCTGATAACGCCGCTGAGGGTTGGTATTGATAGGTACATGTAGATATACCTCCTGAATGTCCAGAGATACCATAAAATCCCCCGAGATTCCAATGCCAGGATAACGGAACAGAGGAATTCCATGCAAAATTTGGGCACTCAAATTTGTTGAGAATGGGTTGAAACAATCCATTTGGTTTGCTGACCAAGAACAGAGTGGAATAGAAGCCTGTCCATTGCTGTAGTGGGGGCACCGGTAGCATGACCCCTGATTGTATACATGTATGAGCTGTTGCAGAGCCATAGATTTGATGGGAACAAAGAAATTGGGGAGGGGGGGGGGGGGGAGGAGAGAATGTCTCTGAAAAGAGAGGGCCCAGGCATAGGTGGTGGTCTGATGCCTGGTAGCTGCAAAATAAAGAAGCCGGCCTCCCACCCTGGAATGCTCCAGAGGGAGGCCCGGCCCATCAAACAGAGGGGCAGATGTATTAACCTGGAGAAGGCATAAGGAAGTGATAAATCAGTGAGAAGTGCAAGGTGATAAACACACCAGCCAATCAGCTCCAATATGCTGGCTGGTGCTTTTATCATCTTGCACTTATCACTGGTTTATCACTTCCTTATGCCATCTCCAGGCTTAATACATCTGCCACAGAGTGCTTAACTTCTGTCTGTCCCTTAGCGGGCGGCCATCTGGCAACCCAATGCCACTTAGAGCGAGGCTTGGCCTTAAAGGAGCTGGTCCATCTAGGAAAGGACTGACCTAACCTTCCCCTGAGGTTAAAAGGACTATGTCCTGGGCCTTGGGGCAGCAGCTGAAGAAAAGCTAACTTATGAAGCCGCAACAGTAGCTACTATTTTATGCCAAAAAGGATCTCTCCTGTAAAAGGAATGGATTCAAGTGCCTTTTTAGATTCAAAATCCGCTCTCCAGGAGCGGAACCAAAGCCCCCGGCCAGCTGCCATTTAGGACACAGATACTTTGGAAGCCAGAACACCTGTATCCAGGGCTGCTTCCCCCAGGTAAGAGGCCGCTTCCTTAATATGTGAGATGTGTGCCAGCTGTTCTCTGGAGGCATCTGAAGGGAGAGAATCCTCAAGAGCACTTGGCCAAGCCTCAATAGCTAAGGCTACCCAACCCGAAGCCATTGCTAGGCGCAAAATGGCACCTGCATGCGAAAATATAGACTTTAATGAAGTCTCCATTTTTCTATCAGTAGAATCCTTGAGTGAGGAAGCTGTGGGAATGGGTAAGGTAGAACTCCTTACTAGATGAGCCACATGTGCATCTATTGATGGGGGAACATACTATTTTGCATACTCCTTATTTGAAAGTGTGTAAAAAGATTTAATCCTCTTTGATAACTGGAACCGCTTAGTAGGCGTAGACCAGGCATCCCGCATCGGTTCGGAAAGATGATCAGATAGGGAAAAATAGGATTTTAATACCCAACGGTAAATCCCTTTCTCGTAGTCCATAAGGGATACTGGGGACACATTAGTACGATGGGTATAGACTGGGTCCATAGGAGCCAGTGCACTTTAAATTTCTCCAACTGTGTGTGCTGGCTCCTCCCCTCTATGCCCCCCCCCCCCCCCCCCCCACAGGCAGTTATAGGTAAAACAGTGCCTGAAGGAAAAAGGACATACTCGAGAGAAGGAGGATCATTAGCAAAAAAAAAAAAAAAAAATCCATTAACAGCTGGCAACCAAACAGCAACATCTGAACAGGAAACCACCAATAGACAACTTGCAGAAAAGTCCCCGCACTGAGGCGGGCGCCCAATGGGGATAATTCTGAGTTGATCGCAGCATCAAGTTTGTTAGCAATTGGGCAAAACCATGTGCACTGCAGGAGGGACAAATATAAAATTTGCAGAGAGTGTTAGATTTGGGTGGGTTATTTTGTTCCTGTGCAGGGTAAAAACTGGCTGATTTATTTTTACACTGCAATTTAGATTTCAGTTTGAATACACCCCACCCAAATCTAACTCTCTCTGCACATGTTATATCTGTCCCCCCTGCAGTGCACATGGTTTTGCCCAACTGCTAACAAATTTGATGCTGCGATCAACTTGGAATTACCCCCCATATCCCTTATGGACTACAAGAAAAAAGATTTACCGGTACGTATTAAAATCCTATTTTCTCTGACGTCCTAGTGGATGCTGGGAACTCCGTAAGGACCATGGGGAATAGCGGGCTCCGAAGGAGGCTGGGCACTCTAGAAAGAATTATGACTACCTGGTGTGCACTGGCTCCTCCCACTATGATCCTCCTCCAAGCCTCAGTTAGATCTTGTGCCCGGCCGAGGTTGGATGCACACTAGGGGCTCTCCTGAGCCCTTAGAAAGAAAGTATAGATTTAGGTTTTTTATTTTCAGTGAGACCTGCTGGCAACAGGCTCACTGCAGCGAGGGACTAAGGGGAGAAGAAGCGAACTCGCCTGCTTGCAGCCGGATTGGACTTCTTAGGCTACTGGACACCATTAGCTCCAGAGGGATCGACCGCAGGCCCAGTCCTTGGTGTTCGGTCCCGGAGCCGCGCCGCCGTCCCCCTTACAGAGCCAGAAGCAAGAAGAGGTCCGGAAAAACGGCGGCAGAAGACATCAGTCTTCACCAAGGTAGCGCACAGCACTGCAGCTGTGCGCCATTGCTCCTCATACACACTTCACACTCCGGTCACTGAGGGTGCAGGGCGCTTGGGGGGGGCGCCCTGAGCAGCAATAAAAACACCTTGGCTGGCAAAAATACCACAATATATAGCCCCAGAGGCTATATATGTGGTAAATACCCCTGCCAGAATCCAGAAAAAAGCGGGAGAATAGGCCGCGGAAAAGGGGCGGAGCTATCTCCCTCAGACACACTGGCGCCATTTTCTCTTCACAGTGCAACTGGAAGAAAGCTCCCCAGGCTCTCCCCTGTAGTTTTCAGGCTCAAAGGGTAAAAAAAGAGAGGGGGGGCACTAAATTTAGGCGCAATATTGTATATACAAGCAGCTATGGGGGAAAATTCACTCAGTTATAGTGTTAATCCCCTCATTATATAGCGCTCTGGTGTGTGCTGGCATACTCTCTCTCTGTCTCCCCAAAGGGCTTTGTGAGTCCTGTCCTCAGTCAGAGCATTCCCTGTGTGTGTGGTGTGTCGGTACAGCTGTGTCGACATGTTTGAGGAGGAGGCTTATATAGTGACGGAGCAGATGCCGATAAATGTGATGTCGCCCCCTGTGGGGCCGACACCAGAGTGGATGGTTAGGTAAAAGGTATTAACCGACAGTGTCAACGCCTTACATAAAAGGGTGGATGACGTAACAGCTGTGGGACAGCCGGCTTCTCAGCCCGTGCCTGCCCAGGCGTCTCAAAGGCCATCAGGGGCTCAAAAACGCCGGCTCATTCAGATGGCAGACACAGATGTCGACACGGAGTCTGACTCCAGTGTCGACAAGGTTGAGACATACACAATCCACTAGGAACATCCGTGACTTGATCCCGGCAATAAAAATAATGTGTTACACATTTCTGACATTAACCTCTAAAAAGGGGGTTTTTATGTTTGGGGAGAAAAAGCAGGCAGTGTTTTGTTCCCCCATCAGATGAATGAATGAAGTGGGTGAAAAGCGTGGGTTCCCCCTGATAAGAAACTGGTAATTTCTAAAAAGTTACTGATGGCGTACCTTTTCCCGCCAGAGGATAAGTTACGCTGGGAGATATCCCCTAGGGTGGATAAGGCGCTCACACGGTTGTCAAAATAGGTGGCACTGCCGTTTTAGGAACGGCCACTTTGAAGGTACCTGTTGATAAAAAGCAGGAGGCTATCCTGAAGTCTGTATTTACACACTCAGGTACTAGACTGAAACCTGCAGAGCGTGCTGCTGCAGCGTGGTCGGTGACCCTGTCAAACATACTAGTTTGCTAACATGAGAACATATTAAAGACGTCGTCTTATATGTGAGGGATGCACAGAGGGATATTTTGCCGGCTGGCATCCAAAATGAATGTAATGTCCATTCTGTCAGGAGGGTATTAGAGACCTGTCCCTGGACAGGTGATGCTGACCTTAAAAGGCGCATAGAGATTCTGCCTTATAAGGGTGAGGAATTATTTGGGGATGGTCTCTGGGACCTCGTATCCGCAGCAACAGCTGGGAAGAAATATTTTAACCTCAGTTTTCCTCACAGACTAAGAAAGCACTGTATTATCAGGTACAGTCCTTTCGGCTTCAGAAAAGCAAGTGGGTCAAAGGCGCTTCCTTTCTGTACAAAGACAAGGGAAGAGGGAAAAAGCTGCACCAGTCAGCCTGTTCCCAGAATCATAATTCTTCTCTCGCTTCCTCTGAGTCCACAGCATGACGCGGGGGCTCCACAGGTGTAGCCAGGTACGGTGGGGGGCCGTCTCAAAAGTTTCAGCGATCAGTGGGCTCGCTCACAGGTGGATCCCTGTTTCATTCAAGTAGTATTTCAGGGGTACAAGCTGGAATTCGAGATGTCTCCCCCCCGCCGTTTCCTCAAATATGCCTTGCCGACAACTCCCTCAGGCAGGGAGGCTGTGCTAGAGGCAATTAATAAGCTGTATTCCCAGCAGGTAATACTTAAGGTGCCCCTACTTCAACAAGGACGGGGTTACTATTCCACACGGTTGGGGTACCGAAACCGCATGGTTCGGTGTGACCCTTCTTTATATTTAAAATCCTTGAACACATGCATAAAAAATTCAAGTTCAAGATGGAATCGCTCAGGGCGGTTATTGCAAGCCTGGACGAGGGGGATTACATGGTATCCCGGGACATCAAGGATGCTTACCTGCATGTCCCTATTTACTATCCTCGTCAGGAGTACCTCAGATTTGTGGTACAGGATTACCATTACCAAGTCCAGACTCTGCCGTTTGGACTGTACATGGCACCGAGGGTGTTACCAAGGTAATGGCCGGAATGATGATACTCCTTCGAAAAAGGGGAGTTTTAATTATCCCGTACTTGGACAATCTCCTTATAAGGGCGAGGTCCAAGGAGCAGTTGCTAGTCGGGGTTGCACTATTTTGGAAAGTGCTACAACAGCACGGTTGGATTCTAAACAGTCCAGAGTCACAGCTGGTTCCTACGACACGTCTACTGTTCCTGGGGATGGTTCTGGACACAGACCAGAAATAAGTGTTTCTCCCGGTGGAGAAAGCCAAGGAGCTGTCATCTCTAGTCAGAGACCTCCTGAAGCCAAAACAGTTATCGGTGCATCATTGCACGCGAGTCCTGGGAAAAATGTTAGCTTCCTACGAAGCAATCCCATTCGGCAGGTTCCATGCAAGAACTTTTCAGGGGGACCTGTTAGACAAGTGGTCCGGGTCGCATCTTCAGATGCATTAGGCTGATAACTCTGTCTCCAAGGACCAGGATATCTCTACTGTAGTGGCTGCAGAGTGCCCATCTTCAAGAGGGCCGCAGGTTCGACATACAGGACTAGGTCCTAGTGACCATGGATGCCAGCCTTTGAGGCTGGGGGGCAGTCACACAGGGAAGAAACTTCCAGGGACTTTGGTCAAGTCAGGTGACTTCCCTACATAAATATTCTGGAACAGAGGGCCATTTACAATGCCCTGAGTCAGGCAAGGCCTCTGCTTCAAAACCAGCCGGTCCTGATCCAATCAGGCAACATCACGGCAGTCGCCCATGTAAACCAACAGGGCGGCACAAGAAGCAGGATGGCGATGGCAGAAGCCACAAGGATTCTCCGATGGGCGGAAAATCATGTGTTAGCACTGTCAGCAGTGTTCATTCCCGGAGTGGACAACTGGGAAGCAGATCTTCTCAGCAGACACGACTTCCACCCGAGAGTGTGGGGACTTCATCCAGCAGTCTTCCAAAGAATTGTACACCATTGGGAAAGGCCACAGGTGGACATAAAGGCGTCCCGCCTCAACAAAAAGCTATAAAAGATATTGCGCCAGGTCAAGGGACCTTCAGGCGATAGCTGTGGACGTTCTGGTAACACCGTGGGTGTACCAGTCGTTTTATGTGTTCCCCCCTCTGCCTCTCATACCAAAGGTACTGAGAATAATAAGAAGGCGAGGAGTAAGAACGATACTCGTGGTTCCGGATTGGCCAAGAAGAGCCTGGTACCCAGAACTTCAAGAAAATGTATCAGAGGACCCATGGCCTCTGCCGCTCAGGCAGGACCTGCTGCAGCAGGGGCCCTGTCTGTTCTAAGACTTACCGCGGCTACGTTTTGATGGCATGGCGGTTGAACGCCGGATCCTAAAGGAAAAGGGCATTCCGGAGGAAGTCATTCCTACGCTGATTCAAGCCAGGAAAGATGTAACTGAAAAACATTATCACCGCATATGGCGGAAATATGTTGCTTGGTGTGAGGCCAAAAAAGGCCCCAACAGAGGAATTTCAACTAGGTCGATTTCTGCATTTCCTACAAGCAGGAGTGTCTATGGGCCTAAAATTAGGCTCCATTAAGATACAGATCTCGGCTCTGTCGATTTTCTTCCAGAAAGCATTAGCTTCAGTACCTGAAGTTCAGACATTGTAAAAGGAGTGCTGCATATTCAGCCCCCAGTTGTGCCTCCAGTGGCACCTTGGGATCTCAACGTGGTGTTGAGTTTCTTAAAATCACATTGGTTTGAACCACTAAAAACCGTGGATCTAAAATATCTCACGTTGAAAGTGGTCATGTTATTGGCCTTGGTTTCGGCCAGGCGTGTATCAGAATTGGCGGCTTTGTCATATAAAAGTCCTTATCTGATTTTCCATATGGATAGGGCAGAATTGAGGACTCGTCCCCAGTTTCTCCCTAAGGTGGTATCAGCTTTTCACTTGAACCAACCTATTGTGGTGCCTGCGGCTACTAGGGACTTGGAGGATTCCAAGTTACTGGACGTAGTCAGGGCCTTGAAAAATTATGTTTCCAGGACGGCTAGAGTCAGAAAAATTGACTCGCTATTTATCCTGTATGCACCCAACAGGCTGGGTGCTCCTGCTTCTAAGCAGACTATCGCTCGCTGGATCTGTGACACGATTCAGCAGGCGCATTCTGCGGCTGGACTGCCGCATATTAAATCAGTGAAAGCCCATTCCACAGGGAAGGTGGGCTCATCTTGGGCGGCTGCCCGAGGGGTCTCGGCTTTACAACTTTGCCGAGCTGTTACTTGGTCAGGGGCAAACACGTTTGCAAAATTCTACAAAATTGATACCCTGGCTGAGGAGGACCTGGAGTTCTCTCATTCGGTGCTGCAGAGTCACCCGCACTCTCCCGCCCGTTTGGGAGCTTTGGTATAATCCCCATGGTCCTTACGGAGTTCCCAGCATCCACTAGGACGTCAGAGAAAATAAGATTTTACTCACCGGTAAATCTATTTCTCGTAGTCCGTAGTGGATGCTGGGCGCCCATCCCAAGTGCGGATTGTCTGCAATACTTGTATATAGTTATTGCCTAACTAAAGGGTTATTGTTGAGCCATCTGTTGAGAGGCTCAGTTATATTCATACTGTTAACTGGGTATAGTATCACGAGTTATACGGTGTGATTGGTGTGGCTGGTACGAGTCTTACCCGGGATTCAAAATCCTTCCTTATTATGTCAGCTCGTCCGGGCACAGTGTCCTAACTGAGGCTTGGAGGAGGGTCATAGTGGGAGGAGCCAGTGCACACCAGGTAGTCATAAATCTTTCTAGAGTGCCCAGCCTCCTTCGGAGCCCGCTATTCCCCATGGTCCTTACGGAGTTCCCAGCATCCACTACGGACTACGAGAAATAGATTTACCGGTGAGTAAAATCTTATTTTCTCTGGCATCCATAAGGGATATTGGGGGAATCTAGTACAATGGAGATGTCCCAAAGCTTCCTAATGGGCGGGAACATGCAGAGACTGCTGCAGTACCGCCTGCCCAAACTGGGTATCCTCTTTGGCCAGGGTATCAAAACCGTAGAACTTCAACAAAAGTGTTCTTCTCCAACTAGGTAGCAGCTCGGCACAGTTGCAGGGCCGAGACTCCACGGGCAGCCGCCCAGGAAGACCCCACTGATCTTGTAGAGTGGGACGTCAGAGATTATGGAACAGTCTGATTCGAGCCATTCTCTTGACATAGATCTTTAAGGCTCTCACAGCATCCAATGCTTCCGAAGGAGCAGAAATGCCAGAACTGGACGGAATTACAATAGGTTGATTCAAATGGAATGTGGAGACAACCTTCGGCAGGAACTGCTGCCGAGTCCTGAGCTCCGCTCTGTCCTCGAAAAAGACCAAATACAGATTTTAAAACGATAAATGTACTCAATTCTGAGACACATCTAGCAGAAGCCAAGGCCAGTAACATCACCGTCTTCCATGTGAGGTACTTGTTTTCTATCATCACCAGATGGTCAAACCAGGAAGATTGTAGAAAATTCAACCCCACATTCAAATCCCAAGGTGCCGTGGGCGGCACAAACAGAGGTTGTATGTGAAGCACCCCTTGCAAGAAGGTCTGAGCTTCTGGCAACACTGCCAATTTCTTCTGGAAGAAAATTGAGAGGGCCGAAATCTGGACCTTAATAGAAGCCAGATGGAAGCCCTTATCCAAACCAACCTGCAGGAAATGGAGGAACTGTCCCAAGTGGAACTCAGCAGGCGGATACGAGCGTTCCTTGCACCAAGAGACATAACTTCTCCAGATATGATAGTGTTTTGACGTCACGATTCCTGACGTGAACCATGGTAGCAATGACCTTCTTGTAAAGGCCCTTGTGAGCTAGGATGTTCCGATCAACCTCCATGCAGTCAAACAAAGTTGCCGTAAGTCCGGGTAGACGAACGGTCCTTGCTGAAGAAGATCCCTTCTTAGTGGCAGATGCCATGAGTCTTATATGGACATGCCCAGAAGATCTGCGTACCAAGTTCTCTGGGGGCAATTAGGATTGCCTGAACCCCCTGGTGTCTGATCCTCTTTAGTACACGGGGGATCAACGGAACTGGAGGAAACAGGTAGACCAGCCGATACGGCCAAGGCGACGTTAGTGCATCCATTGCGCTCGCCTGAGGGTCCCTGGTTTGTGAGCAATAGTAGTGAAGCTTCTTGTTGAGGCGAGATGCCATCATGTTGATTTGTGGGCAACCCCACCGGTTGATGAGCTGTTGGAACACCTGAAGGTGTAGTCCCCACTCCCCTGGGTGGAGATTGTGAGGACTCGGGAAGTCCGCTTCCCAGTTGTCCACTCCCGGAATGAAGATTGCGGACAGTGCTCTTGCATTTCTTTATGCCCAGAGGAGTATTTTTGACACCTCTTGCATGCAGGCCCTGCTTTTTGTCCCTCCTTGTCGATTGATATACGCCACTGCCGTTGCAATGTCCGACTCAACCTGGATCGCCTGATCCCCGAGTAGAGGACAGGCTCGAATCAGAGCATTGTAGATCGCCCGAAGTTACAGAATGTTGATCGGAAGTAGAGCAGCCTATATTTACCCTGCACAGAAACAAAAACAGCCACCCAAATCTAACTCTCTGCAAATATTTTATCGCCCCCCCCCCCACCCCCCTGCAGTGCACATGGTTTTGTCCATTTGCTTACAAATTTGCTGCTGCGATCAGATCTGAATTATCCCCTAAGGCAGGAACATCCACTTTAGAACTGTATCCCTTGTAAATGTTGATTTACTTACAGGACTAAAAGCAATACTTTAAAAATACACTTAATACACTTTAAAATCGAGCCGCTGCGGCCGCTGTATGCAATCCTTAATCTACGTACTTATTACTCAGTTAGCGTACAAAATCCCGTACCGTATACGCACTTTGCGTACTAATGCCGCGACGGACGTACAAAGTACTCGCGATGCATACACACACAACGACACGCCGTGAGCACTATGCAGCTTCACGTGTGTCTGAAATACACTTACAAATCTAGCAGGGAAAAGGAGACACGACACCAATTGTATTTAGGAAGTTGGGATCCGACCCACCAACATATAATTAATAAAAGGGGGTTACAACAAAGATACAATTACAATAACAGAAAAGAGGCTACAGTCAATGGTACATACGTTTGTTCGCCTGCGCTTTCCGGTCCGGTCCTCAGTCATCAAGGTAGATGACCTGCAGAGATTGAGAGTGTGACCGGGCCTGCAGCTGGCTTTTTATACATTTGTCCAAAACCTAATACAATGAGAACTGTAATCTCTTTGTCCATTGGTCATAGGGATGGTCGTTTACAGAACAGGAGAGGTCATAGGTCAATTTGAACAGGTGGGCGATGTCTGGTCCAGGTGCACTTGCAGATGTTCTCCTCTGGGTTCCCGCCGAATATCAGGAGTACAGTAAATACAATATTAATATTCTGCTCCTGCGCATAACTATTTGCAGGAACGTGCGATCTTCTGCAAACCAACACCGGAATATTGCTCTTAAAATACCCTACAGCTGGATACCAAACACCACCTCATAACCTAGTTCTGTCCCCTCCTATCCTGTAAAGGTGAATCCCTTTGTTGCTGTACCATTTAAACAAATATAAATCGCTGGTGCGGTGCATGTGGGCTATGTGGATTAAATATGTAATGTGTTTTTATGGCTTTTCCATACGATCACAAATACCACCGTAATTACTCATACCACGCGCTAATACGCAGGTCCGCGGGAGTGATCATACGCAAATTGCGAATATGTGAACGCACGGCAGAAAAAGTACGCGCACGGAGGCCATCTGTATGTAGTTTGTACGTGACGTGTGTACTGCAATATTTTTGACTTCGACAGTCCAGCCTTTGGCAGTCATCAATAAATGCCACACTTTACTACTAAACAGAAAAAATTATCTACACAATATATACAAGTTTGGATGATCGGGGGAGAGTAGTAGGTGGGAAATGTGTAACCTAGTGGGATAGTAAAAAAAAGCATGTTTGTATGAATCAATGTCTGAGGGGCATGTATCATCGTGCCGTATATGTTCTAAATAAGCTTCAAGGTATTACGAAGTATACAATAAATCCTTCTCATCCCGTATTAAGGGTCTGTAAATGGGCAAACAAACACTACCGAGCTCTTTTCGGCCTCTTATTCCAACAAATGGGGTGCACATTTAGTCGATGATACAAAGAGGGGGAACATATGTGAATGCTACTATATGTGTATAACACCTGTCGACTATGTGCGCCATTAACTGGAGGTTGCAGAGATGAAGATAAGACACATACATACATATATATATATATATATATATATATATACATACATATACATATACATATACACACACACACACACACACACACATACATTCACAAACATTTTGGTAGGGCTGACGTCTTTTCCGGTTGGATGTTTCCCTGGGTAAGGGGGGAAACAGAGAAAAATGGTGAAAGAAGCAGGCCATGAAATTCATTTGCAATCCTTATCATAACACTGTCTCTATGGATGGATCATAAATCAAATCTGCTGCTGTAACAGCGCTCTCGCTCCTTAGAATCATCAAATTTGTGCTGTGCTTGCGCCGTGTTAGAATTCGAACACACCTAAATATCAGGCCAATAATTATGATGACTCCCAGGATACAAAGGAGAAACGTCCCCACTCATAATAACATTCTGTGCCCACTCTCCTAACCCTGAGAACCATTTGTGTGGATTCAACCATGAGACCCAGCCAGTCAGTTCATTACGCACAGTCGCTAAGGTAAGATTGTGTTTCCTTCTGAACTCCCACTTCAACTGCAATATCTCGTCCATTTTCTGATCGATGATCTCCGTGGGGTCGTCAGTGCTGTTTGTAATATACGTACAGTACTTCGCACCATATTGAGTTGCCAGGGTAACACAGTACCCACCTGTCACGGCTGTGACGTAATTAAGGACCATCCTGTGCTGGATCAGTTCCTTCTTGAAGGCTTGTAACTCCCTTCCCGTGTACCTGAAGGTGTCATCATACATCTCGGTGATATTGTCTATCAAGTTCGCTAGCGCATGGATGTACCTATAATTTATAGTTCCTCTGGCAGTACGGGTGATATCTAATGCGAGAAGGAACTGAATCCCGGTGGATTCATGGATCAAATCAGAGGCTGCGTGCTCTGCCCAATCTATGAGGTGTCTCTTGATGATGTGTTCATAGTGGGTATGAGTATAAGGAGTCTGAGCACTGCGGTGAACGTCTTTTTATCATGGGTTGTGGTCATGACCTCTGGTAGTATCCTTCCAATGTAACACAATCCCTCAGAGTTCGGAGTAAGCCACTTGTACGCTTTCCTCCCACATATGAAATAGGCATCATCTGGGAGAACATAGGGGAAAAAATGTAACATCACCATATTGCAAACTTTCCATGTAAAGATACCAATCCCTAGTTCTCTCATTTGCTCAGTACAAGTATCGGGCTGGATGATGTGGGCACAATACCCCTGCGATACCTTTCCAACCCACATGGTTTTGCTTCCACGTGTATACAGATACCGAAAATACTTCCCACTGTTGACTATCTTGCATACAAGTTCAGAGTCGATAGGTATCCCATCAGCTCTGTGCGAAAAGGTCATTGGTTATTCCATGTCACTTCCCAGTTTCCTGGTTTTCGGAAATTGGAAATATTAAACCACAACAGAGACCTATCTACGTTGTACTGGTGGAGCTTCAAGCTAGGGGGCCTAGATATATTGAATTTCTTGTCCACCGGGGTCTCCCACCCCATAATTCGAATACCTCATCTATTGCTAAAGGGCACAGCACTAATCCTGACTTACTCTGTCCTTGAGGTACTTGTGAGCGCACCCAACATTCTGTCTGGTTTAAGACCTTACCCACTAATGAGTGGTAATCACTCAACGGATGTCGGTCCATATCGATATTACTGTTGGACTGACATCTTTGGATGCACCCATCTTCGACTATGTTCTCACAATATTTACAAATACAATCAGACAATAACCCCTCACATTGTCTCCGAGCTCCGTGACTACCAGAGCGCTTACTGATACCAGCCTTTACTCGAGTGATATGCTGCTCCTGAGATCCTACAAATTCGTACTCGCCATCAGAACCCATTCCAGATCCTTGCTCGACCTCTCTGGGACCCTCACCAAAACAAATTGTCCCGATCAAAAACAATATTACTAGCAGAACCCAAAACGCAGTCTCTTGTGATAAATCCATTTCGTTAGGGGAAATAAGGACGAGAAAAGAAAGGAAAATGCAGTGGGGAGGTGAAAAAAAAGAAAATGGTGCGACAACCGTCCTTGATCTAGTTGCTCTCCGTGCTCAGGTGCCGTTCAACAATCCTGCCTCTCAGCTTTCCCAGAATAGACTCTCTAGTGATATGAGGTTCTCTTCACCTTGCTCTTTGTCACGAGTTTTCTCCGGTTCAGCGACCTTCTTGCAGTGGGACGAGTGGACCCAAGTCTCTCTTTCGGCGACCTTTAATGCTGTTGTGCTGGTTAACAAGACTTGGTACGGTCCTTTCCACCTGTCTATGAGGCAACCTGAGCGTAGAAAATTTTGTATCATCACATAATCCCCAGGCTCAATGTCATGACAATTACTGTTCGGTAGGTCAGGAATCACCAGCTTTAGATTTCTTTGTTGATTTCTCAGCTGCCGGCTCATCCTAACCAAATATTTCATAGTTATTTCATTATTGCACTTCAAATCATCCTGGGGGTCTATCATTACATGGGGTTGTCGACCAAAAATAATTTCAAAGGGTGATAAGTTAAGGGGTGACCTGGGAGTGGTTCGGATGCTGTACAACACTAGTGGCAAAGCTTCTGGCCACAGCAATCCAGTTTCAGCCATCACTTTGCTCAGCTTGTTCTTAATAGTGCTGTTCACTCTCTCTACCTTCGCACTCGCCTGTGGTCGGTACGGAGTGTGTAGCTTGCTATTAATTCCCATCAGTTTACACATGACCTGAAAGACTTCACCTGTAAAATGGGTACCCCTATCACTTCCAATCATTCTAGGGATACCATATCTGCACACAAATTCCTGCACAATTTTCTTTGCAGTGAACGTAGCAGTATTTGTGGCAGCAGGGAATGCTTCTACCCAGTTGGAAAACACATCAATACATACTAACACATATTTCAAATTCCTACAGGGTGGTAACTGTATGAAGTCGATTTGTATTACCTGAAAAGGTCCGTCTGTAGGAGGGATATGGGATGGCTCTGTTGGTATTGTCTTACCAATATTCTTCCTCAAGCAAGTAAGACATGTCTGCTCTCTTACCTGCATGGGAAGAGAATCCTGGCGCACTCCAGTAGGCTCTTACCAGCTTGCACATACCCTCTTTGCCCAGATGAGTCAGACCGTGTGCCGCCTCAGCTAGACTTGGAAGATATGCTCTGGGGGCCACTGGCTTACCGTGTCCACCTGTCCAAAGTCCTGAGGACTCCTGACCACACCCCTTCGCCTTCCAGACCGCCTTTTCCTGTAGGGAACACAAATTTTGCATTTCAATTAGCTACTGTGTGTTGACCGTGTTAAATGTCATCAGTGGTGTGATGTTCGTTTGTATGGTGGTGCTTGTTGCTGATTTAGCTGCTTTGTCTGCCCGGCTGTTACCAAGTGAGTCTTGGTTGTGTGTGCTTTACACTTGATAACAGCCGCTCTATCTGGTTCCTGTATTGCTGTCAGAAGCCTTTTGATGTGGGACGCATGCGCTACAGGTGTGCCAGCTGCCGTCATGAAATTTCTGAGGCGCCACAGGGCCCCAAAATCATGCACCACTCCAAAGGCGTATCTAGAGTCTGTGTATATATTAGCTGACTTACCTTTGGCCAACTCACATGCTCTGGTTAGGGCGACCAGCTCAGCGGCTTGCGCTGAGTGTGGTGGTCCAAGAGGTTCAGCTTCTAGGATACCTTCGTCATCTACAACTGCATATCCGGTGCACAACTCCCGATTCCGTCTGTCTGTGGCTACTACCGTCAGTGTAGAAGGTAAAGTGTACTCCTTCCAGTGGGTTGTCACTGATGTCAGGTCTCGCTGTAAAAGTTTGGTTCAGGTATTCCATACAATCATGCGTATCAGTATCTGCACTAAATCCTCCTTCACCATCATTCTCATCCTCCACGCTTTGTGCCTGTCCAGGCACACTTGGCAAGTAGGTTGCAGGATTTAGTGAGCTGCATCTCTTAATGGTGATGTTTACAGGGGCCATCAGTGATAATTCCCACTTTGTAAACCGAGCAGATGAGACATGTCTGGTTTGGGCGGAGTTCAGCAAGGCTGATACGGCATGAGGTGTATGGATGGTCAAGTCGTGTCCTAACACTACGTCCTCGCTTTTACTTACCAGCAAAGCTATCGCTGCAACACTTCGCAAGCAAGTGGGCAGAGACCGTGCTACAGTGTCCAACTGTGCACTGTGGTAAGCTACCGGTCTGCTGGCATCACCACGTCTGTGTGTTAAGACTCCTGCCACACACCCAGCACTTTCAGTACCGTACAATTCGAAGGGCTTCTCATAATCTGGCTTACCTAATGCAGGTGCTTGTGATAGACACTGTTTGAGTCTCTCACACGTGAGAGATCCGTTCCGGTTTGCTCGAAGAGACCATTTCTTGCAAAGGTAAAGCCAGTATGGAGAACCCCGGAATCCAGTTACGACAGTACCCACACATTCCGAGGAAAGTGCGGACCTGTTGCTGAGTTTGTGGCAGAGTCATGTCGCGAATCGCCTGTATTCTATCAGCGGTCAGGTGCCTAAGTCCTTGTGTCAAGCAGTGTCCCAAGTATTTAACCCTGGTCCGTCACAACTGCAACTTATCCTTTGAAACCTTGTGTCCTGTCTGGAAAAGGTGAAACAGAAGCTGTTTCGTATTTTTCAAGGATGATTCGAGTGAGTCAGAACACAACAAGTTATCGACATACTGTATTAGCACTGATCCATTCTCAGGTTGAAAGGATTGTAAACAGTCATGCAAGGCCTGGGAGAAAATACTTGGGCTGTCAATGAAACCTTGGGGGAGACGAGTCCAGGTGTACTGTACTCCCCTGTACGTAAAGGCAAAGAGGTATTGGCTGTCAGGGTGAAGAGGGACAGAAAAGAAAGCAGAACAGAGGTCAATGACAGTGAAGAATTTTGCGGTAGAGGCTCTCAACTATTTTGCTCATCCCCCTTAGATCCTGCACTAGCCTGTAACCCCTCCCCCCCACTCTTTTTCACAGGGAAGATGGGACTATTGACAGTGCTGGACGTCCTGTCTAGGATGCCCTGCTGTAGCAGCCGCTCTATGACAGGGTACACTCCTAACTACCTCTGGCTTCAGAGGATATTGAGGGATTTTTGGAGCTATCCTGCCATCTTTTACTTGTACTGCTACTGGAGCTACATTCGCCATCAATCCAGTGTCTTGTCCATCTTTGGTCCAAAGGGAACCCGGTATTTGCGAGATAATTTCCTTTACCTTTGATGGACACGTGTCTATAACAGTAGAATGCGACATTAGCCTTTGAGGGGTGTCTAGTACATCTTGCACTTCTTGAGCGTGGTTCTCGGGTATATCCAAGAAGACACCCTCAGGAGTACAGTTTATGACACACAGCATTTTACACAATAAGTCTCTGCCGAGTAGATTAGTCGGAGCCGATGCAGCCAACAGGAAAGAATGTTTGGTTTGCAAGGGCCCTATCGTAATCTCTGCAGGTCTACTCAAAGGGTATCATTGCACCGTTCCTGTTACTCCCATTGCCAAAATTGTTTAACCCGTGGTTTTTACTCCTGATGTGGAATTCAACACTAACCTGGCCGCCCCTGTATCTACAAGAAAAGGTAATGGTAAACCAGCTACATCAACCATGACCTCAGGTTCACTACCAAGGCTAGCAATCAACTTCACTGGCTGCAGACTACAGGTGTGGCCCAACCCCTATTGTGTAGTGGGACCCTCCCGCAGTGCATTGGCAGCTACAATATGTGAGGGGGTAGCTGTGATTTTTCGGAGGCCTGCCAGTCCCTCCTTGGTGGGTACCTCCTTGTTTCCCCCTCTATGTGGCTCGTAATCACTTCTATATGGTCCCTGATCCCAATTATGTGAATTGTAGTGTGGTTCGTACTCAGGTCTAGGGGGTCTGTATACGTTGTGTCCCTTTATTCCTACAGTCCCTTGCAAAATGTCCTTCCTTATTAGAATAGAAACATACTATTGACCGTGACTTACCATCAGGGGTCTGGGGTTTTGGCTGATTGGACTTTCCTGTAAGAGCCTGTATACTCACCGTCATCAGCTTATCCCCTTGCGACTCCGTGTTTACCGATGTTCCGATCGTGCTCGACAGCGGACTCTCTCAACGCAGCCACCGAAATACCCCTCCAGTTAGAGAGGTTTGCACCCTTGTCCTCAGTGCCTCCTTTAACCCGTCCATTAACACAAAGACAGCTACCTCCCTGTGATGTGCATTATCCTTAATATCCTCGATCCCAGTGTATCTAGCTATTTCCTGCAGTGCTCGATGGAAATATTCTGATGCCATTTCACCTTCTTTTTGTCTTATGGAGAAGATTTTATTCCATTTAACAACAGTAGGGAAATACACTCCTAATTGCAGGTTGATTTGCCGTACATTCTCCTGATTATATTCATCAGTGAGAGGTACCTCTGCATCTAACTTACAATCCGTTATGAATTTCGTGATGTCAATATTTGAGGGTAAACACACCCGTAGCACTGTTCGCCAATCTTTATTTGTGGGCGTTACCTAACTCTTTAACGAATTTCTGGCATCCGATTAGATCTTTTCTGGGATCGGGGAATTCTGACATAATTGACCTTAACTCTGCTCGGGACCAAGGACAATGCATGGCAATGTTCCTGATGGGAGTCACTCCCTGAGTGTCAGTTCTCCCATTGGGGACTGCAGTCACCCTGACAGGATTTAGTTCAACTATATCATTTTGACTTGATTCTATACTGCGGGGAGCTATTGTCTCTGCATAGTGTGTGGTACCGCACTTACCAGTGGACACAACCTCACTCACCCCTCCGCTGGGGGGCATCGCTACTACTCTTGGTGGTTGGACTCTTGGTGGTTGGGCCTTGCCCACCTGAGTGTCCTCTATGGTGGCTGCTAGAGAGAGTGCCGATATCGTGCTGGGCTCATCTTCCTGCTCACAATCCTGGGGAAAATTTAAAATGGGATACAGCTGGCAACGGTTAGGGTTAACACATTTATCTATCACTTTCCTATCTTTTACTGATGCACCATTGCTTGTAGCCAATTTCTCTCCATCAATATATGGAGGTGGTGGTGGTGCGCTCGCAATCGCTTTCCCGCTAGATTTGGAACTTGCTGTGCAAGCCAGTTCCTTCAGCACCTTCCCCTCTTGCTGCCAAAGGTTTAAACAATTTGTATGTCTGACCCTTTGTTTTCTGGATTTAATCAGACATTTTAATCCTTATGTTCTTTAACACCTCTGATTCAAAGCTACCCACCTTTAGGAATGAGGCCCTATCTACCGCAGTCATACATACCCACTCATTGCAAAAAGCCTCCATGTGTGATCCATATTTTTCACATATAATAAACCTTGCTGACCCTCTCAGCCACAATTCTGACCTTCTCGGTCCCAACTCTTCAGCCTGAACCCTAGCTACCAAACGCCCACTGCTTGTGCAATTGGATCCCATCGCGGACTTTTTGCCTATAAAACGCAATCCCCAAATGCACAATACAAATAGACGGTGAAAGACACCTAGCGCTTTCACTCGCTCCTTCTCCGCTGACGTACCACGACTCACTCCAATAGTGACCACCGCGTACCCAGTGAGGCCACTGGAAGTTTTAGGAGTAACTTACCTTTTCCAGTGAATATCTACCGTTGAAGATTTTCCTGAGAGAGACCAGCGAAAACTTCCCTTTTTGACTTACACAAATCAAGCTTGCGTATGCTCTACACAGCGCTAATGAGCTATTTCGTAAAATCGCAGTATCAAGTTGCGCTATGTATCGCACCCACAAACATGCGGTCCAATCGCACAGCGTATAGGTACTTGTTACCTATCCGCCCTACGATCACTGGAATCGAATATACAAGCTGCGATCCTCAGCCGGAGCGTAATACAAAACCTTTAAACTTCAATTCACAATTTCTATACATCTGTACAATTCTATATCACGCTCCTCTACAAATCACCACACGATTTGCATATTATCTTTATCTGTATTAATGTGAGAGTCAGCCGCCTCACGCCACCAAGTCTCCACTTACTTGGTGTACCCACGGGACCCGAATTTCCGGGGTTCAAATACTCTCACTCCACTTTCACTCACTCAAATACACCTTGTTTTTCTTTTCTGTAGAGAAAATTTTTACTCCCTTAGGTCGACCGCTTTACCCCAGAGGCACTTAGTTTGTAAACAAAATTTTTAAGGTAACCTGTTTTTGAAATCGGATAGTTATGTGCTATTTTATTAAATGTATACTATCCCACCTTTCACTGAATAAATATCGTGTGCTTTGTACTTAACGTCCGTATTCCTATGCAACCTTGCGTAAACACGTGACCAGCGTGCCTTTTACGCCACAAGCGCTCTCCTGTACTTTGTCCGGACCACGTGTACAAACGTGCATCCGCAATAAAACAAATCACACAATCTCTATAAATGTGAGCAATACAAACTATAATCGCCCACAAACACAACTCACACTTGTTCTGTATAACCCTGTAAGACTGGGCCAGAACTGCGTTTTATGTTTTTATAATTACTCCCTTAAATACATTTATTTCAAATTTATCTGTATAGCAAACAAATGTATCCGATTTCACACAGGTTTAGAAATGACTAATAACCTATGGCAACACTATGTGGGGGGAGTATGCAAAATATTGGTACGCTTTGTTACGCTTTTGGCGCCAAAAAAATTACATAGATTTTTAAATAGCTATTTTCCTGTTTACCTACGGGTTCTATCAGCAACTCTGCAGACCAGATGTAATCTAACAACACACAAATAGAGTTTAAGCATCCAGCAACCAGGAAAAGGTTTAACTTGAAGATGTATTTCCACCCTTTGCTGATAGATTAAAGTCTGCTATGATCTGCTAGCCTTTGAGTGTGTGAAAAACCGGATCGAGCCCCCAATTGTAAATGCTGATTTACTTACAGGACTAAAAGCAATACTTAAAAAAATACACTTAATACACTTTAAAATCGAGCCGCTGCGGCCGCTGTATGCAATCCTTAATCTACGTACTTATTACTCAGCGTACAAAATCCTGTACCGTATACGCACTTTGCGTACTAACACCACGACGGACGTACAAAGTACTCGCGGTGCACACACACACAACAACACGCCGTGAGCACTATGCAGCTTCACGTGTGTCTGAAATACACTTACAAATCTAGCAGGGAAAAGGAGACAACACCAATTGTATTTAGGAAGTTGGGATCTGATCCGCCAACATATAATTGATAAAAGGGGGTTACAACAAAGATACAATTACAATAACAGAAAAGAGGCTACAGTCAATGGTACATACATTTGTTCGCCTGCGCTTCCCGGTCCGGTCCTCAGTCATCAAGGTAGATGACCTTCAGAGATTGAGAGTGTGACCAGGCCTGCAGCTGGCTTTTTATACATTTGTCCAAAACCTAATACAATGGGAACTGTAATCTCTTTGTCCATTGGTCACATGGATGGTCGTTTACAGTACAGGACGGGTCATAGCTCAGTTTGAATAGGTGGGCAATGTCTGGTCCAGGTGCACTTGCAGATGTTCTCCTCTGGATTCCCGCCGAATATCAGGCGTACAGTAAATACAGTTAATATTAAAATTCTGCTCCTGCGCATAACTATTCGCAGGAGCGTGCGATCTTCTGCAAACCAACACAGGAATATTGCTCTTAAAATACCCTACAGCTGGATACCAAACATCACCGTATAACCTAGTTCTGTCCCATCCTATCCTGTAAAGGTGAATCCCTTTGTTGCTGTACCATTTAAACAAATATAAAATTTCTGGTGCGGTGCATGTGGGCTATGTGTACATTGTGCACTATGTGGATTAAATATGTAATGTGTTTTTATGGCTTTTCCATGCGATCACAAATACTACCGTAATTACTCATACCAAGCGCTAATACGCAGGACCGCGGGAGCAATCATACGCAAATTGTGAATATGTGCACGCACGGCAGAAAAATGAACGTTATGGTAAGAACTTACCGTTGATAACGTGATTTCTCTTATGTCCACAGGTATCCACAGGATAACATTGGGATATTGTCGAGCGACAGCGAAAATGGCACCAACACGGTCACGAGCTTTCTGGCCTCCCAGGATGCATTGGGGCCTCCACTATATAGTCCCGCCCACTGACTCAGTCAGATCAGTTCTTTCCACAGCGATTATAGGCAGGAACATTAGGTAGAGACCTGTACAGGCGATAAGAACACACATGCATACCCTTCCATACAAGAAGGAAGAGGTTTTTAGTGTTTGTCTAGATCCTCAAATCAGATGCGTCCGGGTGGGATCCCTGTGGATACCTGTGGACATAAGAGAAATCACGTTATCAACGGTAAGTTCTTACCATAACGTTCATTTCCCTGGCTGGGTCCACAGGATTATCCACAGGATAACATTGGGATTCCCAAAGCCATTTTAGTGGTGGGGACGCTCCTGATTGCACAGGAGGACCTTTCGCCCGAAGTCTGCGTCATGAGAGGCAAAAGTATCCAAGGCATAATGTCTGATGAATGTGTTTATGGAAGACCATGTGGCTGCCTTACATATCTGTTCTGCTGATGCACCCTGTTGTGCTGCCCAAGAAGGACCTACCTTACGTGTAGAGTGTGCAGAGACATTAGCCGGAATAGGGAGATCTGCATGAGAATAAGCTTCAGATATTACCATTCGGAGCCATCTCGCCAGCGTCTGTTTACTAGCAGGCCAACCTCTCCTATGGAATCCGTAGAGGATGAAGAGGGAATCTGTTTTCCTGATGGCACTAGTACGATCTATGTAGATTTTTAAAGACCGGACCACGTCCAGCGACGCTTCTCCCGCAGATAGTCCCGATACCTGAAAAGCTGGGACTACAATCTCTTCATTCAGGTGAAACTTTGACACCACCTTTGGAAGATAACTAGATCTCGTTCTGAGAACTGCTCTGTCTGGAAAAAAACTTAGGAAAGGAGACTTACATGATAATGCTCCTAAATCTGACACTCTTCTGGCTGACGCCATTGCCAGTAAAAAAAAGAACTTTAACCGTTAACCACTTAAGATCTGCTCTCTCAAGTGGTTCAAACAAAGGACCCTGGAGAAATTTAAGAACTAAATTCAAATCCCAGGGAGCTGCAGGAGGAACAAATGGAGGTTGAATATGTACTACTCCTTGGAAAAAAGTACGTACATCCTGTAGGTCAGCAATCTTCTGCTGAAACCATACAGTCAACGCTGAGACTTGCACCCTCAAGGAAGCAACCTTCAACCCTTTATCCAATCCTGCCTGCAGGAAATCCAAAATTCTAGCTACTTTAAAAGATCTCGGATTATAATTTTTTCCAGAACACCAATGAATATAGGCTTGCCATATTCTATGATATACACGGGCCGAAGAAGGCTTTCTTGCTCTAAGCATGGTTTGGATTACCTGCTTTGAAAATCCTTTAGCCTCTAAGATAGAGGTTTCAACAGCCACGCCGTCAAAGACAGGCGATCCAGATGACTGTGACAACAAGGACCCTGCATTAACAGATCTGGATGTTGAGGGAGCAGTATCTGTGCTTCCATGGACATTCTCAACAGATCTGTGTACCAATGCCTTCTTGGCCAAG
Source organism: Pseudophryne corroboree (assembly GCF_028390025.1). Classification (NCBI taxonomy): domain Eukaryota; kingdom Metazoa; phylum Chordata; class Amphibia; order Anura; family Myobatrachidae; genus Pseudophryne; species Pseudophryne corroboree. The sequence goes on from NC_086449.1 coordinate 543,912,023, forward strand.
CTGGAGCTATTAGAATGATTGCTCCTTTTGCCTGTTTTATCTTTCTCACTACTCTGGGTAACAGAGATATTGGAGGAAACAGATATGCCAGCTGAAACCTCCATTCCACTGACAGTGCGTCTACCAGGACCGCTCCTGGGTCCCTTGCCGCTTCCCAATTTAGTACACCCGGGACAAATACTGCTGACAATGCCGGGAGATGGAGTTCCGCCCATTTTAGAATGGAAGTTACTTCCTCCATCAGACTCTTGCTGTGAGTTCCTCCTTGATGATTGAGGTATGCTACTGCCGTCGCATTGTCTGAGCGGATCTGGACTGGTCTTCCTTGTAGATTGTCCTTTGCCTGAACTAGGGCCAAGTAAATGGCTCTTATTTCTAACAGATTTATCGGCAGGCGACTTTCCCTTGCGGTCCATTTTCCCTGGAACCATAGGCTTCCGAGTACCGCCCCCCAGCCTTGCAGGCTGGCATCTGTCGTCAGGACTTGCCACTCTTTTATCCAAAAGGGTCTCCCCTTGTTTAAATGGTCTGTCTGTAGCCACCATGCTAGAGACCTTTTTACATTTACTGGAATCTTTATCATCTGCTTCTTTATTATTTGATGATTTCCGTTCCATTTTGTCAAAATGAGACGCTGCAATGGTCTGGAGTGGAATTGCGCATATTCCACCATGTCGAACGTTGATACCATCAGACCCAACAGTCGCATGGCTGCATGGACTGACATTGTCTGGGCTTGCAACGCTTCCTGAGCCATGACCTGCACCTTGACTATTTTCTTCTCTGGTAAGAGAACTCTCTGTAGGTCTGAATCCAATATGGCTCCCAAATGAACCATCCGCTGTGATGGATTCAGGGACGACTTCTCCCAATTTATGAGCCACCCGTGTCTCTGTAAACAAACTATCGTCTGTTGGAGATGGCTCAACAGTAAATCTTGCGACTGTGCTAAGATTAATAGGTCGTCTAGGTATGGGAATATCCTTATCCCTTGTTTGCGCAGACAAGCTGCCATAACCACCATGATCTTGGTAAACACCCTGGGTGCTGTAGCTAGCCCGAAGGGCAAAGCTTGGAACTGGAAGTGTTCCTTGAGGATGGCAAACCTGAGGTAACACTGATGTGATAGTGCTATAGGCACATGTAGGTAAGCATCCCGCACATCCAGAGATACCATATAGTCTCCCGGTTCCATAGCCAACATTATGGAGCGTAACGTCTCCATGTGGAACTTCGGGATCCATATGTAATTGTTCAACATCTTCAGATTTAGAATTGGTCGATATGACCCATTTGGTTTCTGGATTAGAAACAGATTGGAGTAATACCCCTGTCCCTTTTGTGATGGAGGTACTGGGACAATCACACCTGACTGCAGTAATTTTTGGACTGCTTCTTGCAAGGCATTGGCCTTCGACTCTATACGAGATGGGCTGGTGCAAAAAAATCTTTGAGGAGGCTGCCTCCTGAATGGGAACCCATACCCCTGAGATACTACCTTCTGCACCCAGGCATCTGTTGTTGACTGTTGCCATGTGTGTGCAAATTGCAGGAGTCGGCCCCCAACCCTGGAATCCTCCAGGCGGAGGCCCGTCTCTTCAGGCTGAGGGCTTCTGTTCAGGTTTGGAAGCTGGCTTTTTGCTAGCCCACTGCTTCCTACCCCTGGATTTAAACTGGGGTTGTTTAGGCTCCTCTTTACCTTTCGCTTTGCCTTGCCAGCGAAATGAGCGAAATTTTAAACCCTTGGACTTAGGGTTGTAGGTAGCCGGAAATCTGACCTTCTTCGATTCAGCCTCTGACTCTAGGATATCCGATAAAGGTTTTCCAAATAATATATTACCCACGAAAGGCAATGCTTCCAATTCCTTCTTGGACTCCGCATCTGCCTTCCAGGCCCGTAGCCAGACTGCTCTGCGAGCGACTACTGCCAGGGCTGAAGCTTTAGAAGCAACAGTGCCTACATCAATGGCTGCTTCTTCTAAATACTGGGCAGATTGTCTTAAACGGCAAAGACGATCCTCTTGCTCCCTAGTAGGAGAGGGGATGTCATTCTCTAGTTCCTCTATCCATTCGCCCATTGCCTTTGCTACCCAGGCCGAAGCCATAGCAGGTCTTACCACTGCACCCACAAGAGAAAAAATATTTTTCAATAGGCTCTCTACCCTCCTGTCTGTGACATCATTCAAAGAGGTAGATGACAGTGGCAAAGCAGATTTGTGCACGAGTCGCAGAACATGTGCATCTACTTTTGGAGGAACTTCTCTCTTCGAACAATCTCCAGCAGGAAATGGATAATAAGAATCCCATCTCCTAGGAATCTTATACTTTTTACCGGGCGCTGCCCAAGACTCATCCATCATTTCCGTCAACTCCTCTGACGCTGGAAATTCAGCTTTCACTGACTTTGTTCGTTTGAATACAGGTGCCTTTGCTTTTAACACTATCTTGGCTGGTTCTTCCAGAGAAAGCACAGCCTTTACTGCATTAATGAGTTCAGCTACATCATCTGAACTAAAGCTCTGCGACTGATCATCATACGGAGTTGAATCTATTGTTTCCGCATCATCATCCGATGTATCCTCTTGTGTAGTCTGCCATACAGACGTATCTGTCTTAGTCTTACCTACCCCTTGGTTGCTTGTAGAGGCTACTGGAACCAAACCATAGGAAGGGAGCTGCATGTATGGGTTCATAGTGTAACCTAACCCTTGAGGGGGTGCTACTGGAGCTAACCTGTCCGCTATTGAAGACAGAGTCTTTGCGAACATATTCCATGGTGGCTCTACTGGAGGTTGAACTAACTCCTGTTTTTTACTTCGCTGAAAAGCGAAACAGTTTGCACACAAACCCTCATAAGTGACCAATTGAATCATATCAATTACCCCTGACTTACAAGATAAGCATGTTAGGGCTGTAGGAGTGCTTGACAAATTCTCCTCATCACTTTTGCCGCTCACAGACATTTTTTCTGATATTGACTACACAATTTTGTGACTGAACCACACCCTATAATCAGTATATAGAGGTGAAATCAATCTGACCACAGTGCACCTGATTTGAGGGTCAGAACAGGACTGACATTACACAGAAAAGTCAGCACACATACTAGCAGTCAGTCACATGTTAAAGCATTAGACATTGTCATATGAGAATACAACCTCCATAATAACTTATACATAAGTAGGAAAATTGTTCTTCTGTTTAACTGGTTCTTTTTCAACATAACATGCAGAAAACACAGTAATATACAGGTCTCATATGCAATAGGTACTAAAAATTAACAGTGCACACTAAGAAGTAGAAGGAATTTTTAGTACTGTATACCCTGCCTCCAGAGAGCGGGATACAGGGAGACTCACCACACTTCCATATCCAAGCAAAGACGCTCGTAAGACGCCGAGTGGATTCAGAAGCTACTGGTGTACACTGCCGCTCTTGGTAACTGATAACGGACACGGATGCTAACCAACGGACACGGACGCTGAGAGACTCCACGTGCATGCAGACACTAAAGGCCTGCGACTCGGTCTGAGCGGGTTTATATCCAGTGTACACAACCGCAGCGTCTAAGCTGCGACTGAGTACCCTCGTGGTAGCGTCTGAGCCGGAAGTGAGGTCATTCAGTTCATGAAACGAGAGACACGCGGGAACTGGCCATGAACTCGGAGGAGGGACGGCCAGGAGAGCGTCTGAAACCCCCTGTTGACTTAAACTCCCAGGATCGCGGCCTCACCTAGTCCTGGCGCCTATGATCCCCAGAGCTTAGCGCTGTCACACTCTAGATGTTTGGGGCATCAACACACTGTTTGCAGTCTCCACCAAATCAGTGTAGCTGTGTCCTGACCCCTCTAGTAAGAGGAAGCCCATAGACTCACCGTCTCCCCATGCTCCGGACACAGCCTGGTAACGTCTGCTGGACCTGCTAGAACATCAGACACAGACGCCCGTCGAGACAGCACTGTACCGCGAAGGTAAGCGTTGTTGCGACCCGGTGGGGAGTTGTTGGAGCGACTCTTTCTAATATGCGTTTAAGACGCTGTTAAGAGAAGTCGCTCAAAAACCAAAACAGTAAGTCTATAAAAATTTAAAGTAATGAAACTTGAGGCTGCTTTCACAGCAGCCCTGTGACCATGCGGCTCCTGCCGCACCAAGCAAAAAACGGATCTGACTGAGTCAGTGGGCGGGACTATATAGTGAAGGCCCCAATGCATCCTGGGAGGCCAGAAAGCTCGTGACCGTGTTGGTGCCATTTTTGCTGTCGCTCGACAATATCCCAATGTTATCCTGTGGATAATCCTGTGGACCCAGCCAGTGAAAGTACGTGCACGGAGGCCATCTGTGTGTAGTTTGTACGTGCCATGTGTACTGCAATATTTTCGACTTCGACACCCTCCTGAACTGTGGCACACTTTGAGTCTGAGACATCTGTATCCTGTTAAGCTGATTTCTCAAGAGTCCGACATGTGTGCGGATTATATTGAAGGCGCTACATGCCTATCCCCCTTAGTCATAGTTCTGTCACCCTGTAACAATTGTTGAAACGTCACAGAGGTTTGGGCTAAACTCTGAACAGAATGAGGGAAAGTATGTTTTAAAGGAACATGACATCTCAAACACAAACCATACTGCACAAAATCTTAGGATAACAGTTTTTACACGCAACCAGGGTAGGAGCCGCAGTCTCCTCTCTTCTTTGCAGCAAACAGTGTGTTAATACACAGGAAAGCCAGGAAATGTATTGCGACACCCATTCACAGATACCAGTAAAGGGCCGTACTGACAGGGAGGTTTCCCCAGAGATATGTGCTGAGCGGCCTAGTAGAGACGGCTCAGCAGACATCTCTCCCCCGCTGTGCTTCTCAGTGGTTTGTAAACACTTTTGCAGGTGTCTGGTGTGACTGTGTTAAGGTGTGGATCTGTGAAAGTGAGTAGCGATCACTGGAGCAATAGAGTCAACAGCAGAAGTAAGTGAGGCATTGTATAAGAAAATGGCATGTTCAGGGCTGGAGAGGAAGACAATAGGGGAAATAAGTGAATCGAGCAGGTAGGATCAGGATACAGTGTCGATATCCTCAATGTTATGCTTAATGTTGGTTACCTTGGGAGGCAGAGAAGGAGTGAGGGATAAGTTATAATAGAGAAGGTGATGGTCATAGAGGGGGAATGGGGAACTGCTGTAAATAATAAATATCAAAAAGGAGACTGAAGACCAGATTGAGTGAGTATTCTAGTCACCTAAGATGATGGAAGGAAGATCTGAAGAGAAAAAAACAAAATTGAAAAACCAGCAAGCAATGTTGTCAAGGAATTTGTAGGTAAGAACATGGTGACTCTAAATGACAGCTACTCAAAGGTTAATAGGTTGGAAGAGATGCAGTATCTGGCATGAACTTCGAAAAATAATAATAGTGACGGTTGTTAGAGTAGGAGTTGATAGGAGTAACTAAAGTATAGAAGGACCCCAAATACAATACCATCTGTATGGTGGTGGTATTTGTTCACTGCTGATACTTTTGTATGGTTGCCAATGTTTATACAGAATTAGTTGGTAAGTCGGGTTGGTATTGGGAGACCAGCATTTGAGATCCCGGAGGTCACAATACCAACCCCGCGATCCTGGTCTCCAGAATGCTGGCAGGGGGGGATGCAAGCACAGCGAAGTCACTTTCGGGCTCGCTGCAGGTTCTGTTCCCACTGTATGGGTGTCGTGGAATAGACCCTGTTAGTCGGCATTCCGACTGTCGAGCTGTCCAGCACTTGGGATTCCAGCATCGGTATAGTGACCAGCAGGATCACATGACTACTTCACGGTAAGTCATTTAAAAAAATGCCACCACAACAATAAACTTTTTATTTTTTGCTATTTATGTTCATTTTTGCAAAAAAAAAAAATATAAACTAAACATATAGGGGATTGTTTGAGAAAGGAGCTTGGATACTTTGAAATTTACCTCCAAAAGTGCAAGCTCCTCCCTCTCTAACAAATCAATCGAAACCAAAAATATAGTACAAGATGGCAATGAAAGAACAATTCTAATAACAACACTGAAAGAAAACAAACATTAACTAGAACAAAGAGCGTAAAGGGAAGGTGTCCTGTCACTATCTCCCATTCTAATCTACCTAAGAACGGTTGACTAGAATTTGAGAAACGCAGCACTCTACGTGCATGCATAATAGGAAAGCATGCACCAAAGACCAACTAGCTACCTTGGACAGCTCTGCAGTGGAGGCTCTGTGCTGACCAAGATGCATCCACTGATTGGTAGAATGTGCTCTCATATTTTCAGGGATAGGTTTACCTACCAGTGTCCCCCCATGTGAATTGTTGAAGCAAACTACCGCCCAATGGTCTGTTTAAATGCTGGCCAACCTCTCATGTTCAAAGTGCAAAGAACAAAGAGAAAATTAGTCCTGCAAAAAAATTGCTCACCCTATGGACATAGGTCCAAAATGTCCTTAAACATACAGCTTTATAACATTGGGCTTATCCTAATCAAAGGCAAGGATTACAATGTCCTTATTTAGATGGGATTTTGGGACCAGTTTGGGCTAAAAGGTTTAGTTCTGAGCACAACTCTCTCCTAATGGAAGGAGTAGAACAGAGTCCCCAGTACCAAAACTCTTCTAATACCCCTTTTCCACTGACTTGAAAATCCCAGGATATTGCATGTGAACCCAGGATTTTTGTTAGTGAAAACGCTCAACCCAAGTCCAGTGATCCGGGAAGCCAACCCTCCTAGAGAGCAGGGTTTTTTTTTTTTTTTGTTTGTTTTTTTAACAGGAAGGACTTACGTAAGGCTCAGTGGAAATGTGTTACATGGGTCATCTAACCCGGGACCTGTTTCCAGCACAGGGAGACCCACATTCCGGAAGCACCCTCAAAGCACCCGTGTGCAGTGTGAACCCTTCAAGAACCCTATTGGAATCCAAATCTGCTCTCCAGAATAGAAGCCAAATGGACCTTCTGGTGGCCACAGTGGAAGTCGACACTTTATAGATATTAGGAGGCTAGAATCAATTGCCGCCTCCCAAGGAAATGCACTGTCTTCCCAAATCAGGTCCACCTTTGATAGCAAATTAGACCTGTTAGTGCCCTTACAGAGACCCTATTCTAGGGAGTCAGCCCAGCAACCCAGAGCTTTAGTGACCCAAGTCGAAGATAGAGCTGAACGAACTGCTGCCCAATCATCAGTGTAGAGAATCTTTAGAAAGTTCTCTAAAATTTCTGTCAGTGAGGTCTTTAAGGAAGGCCGTATTAAGAATAGATGAGGCAGGAACCTTGGACTGCACACCCTAATTCCAAACATAGGAGATGCTATCATGCTGAGACTTGTAGTTCCACACAGACAAAAGATGCACACGCCATAGCACTAAGTACTGCTAATATGAATAATTATAATTAACTCTATAAAACTGAAGTGCTTAGCATAATTTTTTGCCAAAAATATGGGTCTACCTTGTATGACCAGGTGGACTCATCTGGTGATTCTTTAACACCAAGGTTAAAGTCCAGGGCATGGGACCCCCCCAAGTCAGCACAGCCCAACCGCCACATGGCATTACACTAGTGTAATTCAAGTGTGTTCAAGTGTTAATAAGTGTGCAATTGTTAAGAGGTGTTACATAAGAAGCAGAAGCCATGTGTTAAGAGTGTTACATTTTCGTGAGAAGTTATACATTTAAATGTTAAAAGGTGTTACATAGTTACAAAAATAATTAGGTGGTAAAGAAAAGTACTAGATTAAAAGTATTACAATGTGATGCCCCAAAGCAGCCAGGCCACACCAACCTAGGGGGCCCAAATGCATCCCTAAAACTGACAAATATTATAAATTTATTCAGGACTTACCATCATAGGCAAGGTGGTAGCCCTTACAAGCCTAGCAATATGAGCATCCACAGGGGGTGAAGTTCCCCATTTAGCCTCATCAGTCGATGGTAGAGGATAAAAGCTCAAAATGTGCCGAGATTAGAAGATTTATTAGGGAGCAGCCAAGCCTCAGCTAGGAGGTCCTCCAATTGTGAAGAAGGGACTATTGCAGCATTTGGCTATTTATTCTTAAACAGTGCCACCTCCTGTGGAGAGGTCTTATCAGAATCAGTAGGAAGTAGAACAGACTTGACTGCTTTAACTAAAGCGTCAACATCTACCAGACACTGAGCATCCTCTGGGATAGAGAAGGTCTCCACTTCAAAGATAACAGATAAGGCCCCTCATGTTCAGAAGACTCAGAGTCATCCCGAGTGATGTGGAGTAGAGCTATCCCATCAAACAGCTTTATTCTCGGACTGGTGTTGCAGCATGTGTTGTAATGAGGTGGATACATGCAAGACGCCCTGAACTGACTAAGAGGCCTTGGACCCAAGCAGGTTCAGCTACTATTGTTTGTGCTGGTAGAGAATGACCTCCAGTAACGGGCTGTAAATAAGCTGCTGCCAATGTATATCTAATTGGAGCATAGCCTGTGATAGAGTAGATGCCCATGCCAGTTTAGAAGGACGGGCGCGGCAGAAGAGCTGTCGTGTCGTGTATCTGCAAAGCAATCCTCACAAAGACCCTCTTTCTTTATCTTTGTAGATACACTATATGGACAAAATTATTTGGACACCTGACCATTACACCAACAGGTATGTTGAAGCATTAAGATTGCACTTTACTGGAGATAAGGGGCCAAGCCCAAACTCTGAAAACAGCCCCATACCATTATCCCTCCACCAAACTTCACAGTTGGCATCAATCAATGTTCTCTCGGCATCCACCAATTCCCATACTCTCCCATCTTACTGTCAGAGGAGCATGATTAGTCAGTCCACAGAACATGATTCCATTGCTCCACAGTCCGGCGTTGGTGTGCTTTACACAACTCCATCATACACATGGCATTGGACTTTGTGATGTGAGGCTTGCATGCAGCTGCTCGGCCATGGAAACCCATTCCTTTAGTTCCTGTTGCACAGGTTTTGTGCTTATAGTACATTAATGCCAGTGGAAGTTTGGAACTCTTCAGCTATGGAATCAGCAGAGCATGGTCAACTTTTACACACCATGCGCCTTAGCAGATGTTGACCCCTCTTATTACATCATGAATCATCCAGTTCCTGCCTCAGTTTGTGCCCAATTAACCAAGGCGGTTGGGGATTCTCTGCAAAGCTGCCACATGGTCCTCTGCCCATACTTTCATCAGGTTCTACTAATTTGACACCTATTGCCTCATCAGGTGCGAATTTTGGTTGTAGTGTGTTAGAAGCAGCACAGGAACATTCCCTCCATTGAGGAGACAGCTTTAGGACATCCCACAGTATTCTCATTATAGTGTCCGCCCATGGCTGACTAAAGAAATGTGGATCTTTGTCCATACCTGTTAAAATCCTTTTATCTGAATACATAGGGGACACTGGCCGCCCACACGGATGCTCCGGCTTGCATTACTTCTTGTTTGCTTCTACCTACTCCCTCAGATGTAGTGTGTGTTAGTTTCCCCCTCCTCTACGTCTCACTGTCCTTGGGCTTGTTATCAAACATGGCCAATCAGTGCTCAGGGGGAGGGAGTCTGTGCTGCTGGGAAAGAAAAATTAACCATTTGGTCATTTAGTGATCTCATCCCAGTGTCCTTCATGGCTTCAGAGAAAAATCCAGAGAAAAAGGCAAGGACAAAAATACCTTTTTTTCATCCGAAAAAATGAAATGTCTGGAATCTGAATCCTCAATGCCCTTAATCTCTAGTGTTTGAAGGACGGCATGGACCAAATCTGCTTCTTGTCAACTCACACTCCTCTAGGAAGGAAAAGCCAGACCATTTTAGAATCTGGAAAACCCTTGTCAGCAGATACTCATGTCTCTAGACAAAAAGAGAATACCTGGATCCAACCGGCTCATGCGCTGTAGATAAGCAACTTGAAATGTTCAGGTAGAGAGGGTCCCTGATGTCGCATGTCACAATAGCCTGGGCTAAAGTTCAGGTTGACACTGACATCCCAGTTTGTGTTCCCACACAAGGCATCCAGACAGGTTACAAAACAATTTGGGAGTGTCATCTGGATGCAGGACAACTCTTCTGCCACAATGATTTATGAACTACTTATAAATCAAAAGTAAGAAAATTTGATCGTATACTTACCATAAGGGTTTCCATTAATATTGGTACCAATGAGTTCCAGAGTTTGTTCAAGAAGTTCACACAAATACCCAAGGTAGATTAACAAGGCTCCAGGATCTTCTGGATGGCGTTTTAGTATTATTCCTACACCTAATTCATAGTTTACAGCACTTGAATGCCAGCAATACTGTTTATTGCCATTTTCCACAGGCACCCAACCTAAAAAAAAAAAAATTATAATAATAATTATTATAAGAAAATACTAAAGGTCACTTAAATAACACCAACAAAATAAGATTTTAAACCTACCGGTAAATCTTTTTCTCCTAGTTCGTAGAGGATGCTGGGGACTCCGTAAGGACCATGGGGGTATAGACGGGCTCCGCAGGAGACATGGGCACTACAAAGAACTTTAGAATGGGTGTGCACTGGCTCCTCCCTCTATGCCCCTCCTCCAGACCTCAGTTAGAGAAACTGTGCCCAGAGGAGATGGACAATACGAGGAAAGGATTTTGTTAATCTAAGGGCAAGATTCATACCAGCCCACACCATCCACACCGTATAACCTGGACTATACGCAGCCAGTTAACAGTATGAACAAAAACAGTATCAGCGAAGGACTGATCTCAACTGTAACATAACCCTTATGTAAGCAACAACTATATAAAAGCCTTGCAGATTTTGTCCGCACCGGGACGGGCGCCCAGCATCCTCTACGGACTAGGAGAAAAAGATTTACCGGTAGGTTTAAAATCTTATTTTCTCTTATGTCCTAGAGGATGCTGGGGACTCCGTAAGGACCATGGGGTTTATACCAAAGCTCCAGACCGGGCGGGAGAGTGCGGACGACTCTGCAGCACCGACTGAGCAAACGCAAGGTCCTCATCAGCCAGGGTATCAAACTTATAAAACTTTGCAAAAGTGTTTGATCCTGACCAGGTAGCTGCTCGGCAAAGCTGTAAAGCCGGGATGCCTCGGGCAGCCGCCCAAGAAGAGCCCACCTTCCTAGTGGAATGTGCCTTTACCGAATTTGCTAACGGCAATCCTGCCGTAGAATGAGCCTGCTGAATCGTGTTACAGATCCAGCGAGCAATAGTCTGCTTCGAAGCAGGAGCGCCAACTTTGCTGGCTGCATACAGGACAAACAGTGCTTCTGTTTTCCTAACCCAAGCCGTCCTGGCTAAAGAGATTTTTTTAAGGCCCTGACTACATCCAGGGACTTTGAATCTTCCAAGTCACCCGTAGCCACAGGCACCACAATAGGTTGGTTCATATGAAATGAAGAAACCACCTTAGGCAAAAATTGAGGACGAGTCCTCAACTCTGCTCTATCCACATGGAAAGTCAAATAGGGGCTCTTGTGAGACAAGGCCGCCAATTCGGACACCCGCCTAGCAGATGCCAAGGCCAACAACATGACCACCTTCCAAGTGAGAAATTTCAATTCAACTGTTTGAAGAGGTTCCAACCAGTGAGACTTCAGGAACCGTAACACCACGTTAAGGTCCCAAGGTGCCACTGGGGGCACAAAAGGAGGTTGGATGTGCAGCACTCCCTTTACAAAAGTCTGGACTTCTGGGAGAGAAGCCAATTCTTTCTGAAAGAAAATAGACAGGGCCGAAATCTGTACTTTAATGGAGCCTAATTTTAGGCCCATATCCACTCCTGTCTGTAGAAAGTGGCGAAAACGGCCCAGATGGAAATCTTCCGCAGGAGCATTCTTGGCTTCACACCAAGAAACATACTTCCTTCAGATACGGTGATAATGTTTTGCCGTCACCTCCTTCCTAGCCTTTATCAGAGTAGGGATGACTTCCTCCGGAATACCTTTCCCAGCTAGGATTCGGTGTTCAACCGCCATGCCGTCAAACGTAACCGCGGTAAGTCTTGGAACACGCAGGGCCCCTGTTGTAACAGGTCCTCCCTGGGAGGAAGAGGCCATGGATCTTCTGTGAGCATCTCCTGAAGATATGAATACCAGGCCCTTCGAGGCCAATCTGGAACAATGAGTATTGTTTTCACTCGTTTTTGTCTTATGATTCTCAATATTTCTGAGATGAGAGGAAGAGGGGGGAACACATAGAACGACTGAAACACCCAAGGTGTCACCAGAGCGTCCACCGCTACTGCCTGAGGGTCTCCTGACCTGGCACAATACCTCTGAAGCTTCTTGTTGAGGTGTGACGCCATCATGTCTATGTGAGGAATTCCCCACCGACTTGTTATCTCTGTAAAAACTTCTTGATGAAGTCCCCACTCTCCTGGATGGAGATAGTGTCTGCTGAGGAAGTCTGCTTCCCAGTTGTCCACTCCCGGAATGAAGAGCGCTGACAGAGCGCTTACGTGATTTTCCACCCAGCGAAGAATCCTGGTGGCTTCCGTCATTGCCACTCTGCTCCTTGTTCCGCCTTGGCGGTTTACATGAGCCACGGCTGCGACGTTGTCCGATTGAATCAGAATCGGTAGGTCGCGAAGAAGATTCTCCGCTTGTTGAAGGCCGTTGTATATGGCCCTCAATTCCAGTACGTTGATGTGTAGACAAGCCTCCTGGCTTGACCATAGCCCCTGAAAATTTCTTCCTTGTGTGACTACTCCCCATCCTCGGAGACTCGCGTCCGTGGTCACCAGAACCCAGTCTTGAATGCCGAACCTGCGACCGTCCAGAAGGTGAGCACTTTGCAGCCACCACAGGTGAGATACCCTGGCCCTGGGGGACAGGCTTATCTTCTGATGTATTAGTACACTTGTCCAGGAGGTCCCACTGAAACGTCCTTGCATGAAACCTGCCGAAGGGGATGGCCTCTTAGGCTGCCACCGTTTCCCCCAGAACTCGAGTGCATTGATAAACAGACACTCTTTTTGGTTTTAGCAAGTCTCTGACCATGTTCTGGAGGTCCTGGGCTTTTTCCATCGGGAGAAAAACCCTCTTCTGTTCCATGTCCAGAATCATGCCTAGGAATGATAGTCGTATCGTTGGAATCAATTGTGACTTTGGCAGATTGAGAATCCAAACGTGTTGTTGTAGCACTCTCAGGGAGAGCGAGAGGCTCTTATGCAATTGATCTTTCGATCTTGCTTTTATCAGGAGATCGTCCAAGTATAGGATAATTGTGACTCCCTGCCTGTGCAGGAGCACCATCATCTCAGTCATTACCTTGGTGAAAATCCTCGGGGCCGTAGAAAGCCCAAACGGCAACGTCTGAAACTGGTAATGACAGTCCTGCACAGCGAATCTCAGGTACGCCTGATGAGGAGGATATATAGGGACTTGAAGGTATGCATCCTTTATGTCGAGTGACACCATAAAATCCCCCCCTTCCAGACTGGAGATCACAGCCCGGAGCGATTCCATCTTGAATTTGAACTTTTTTCAAGTACCGGTTTAGGATTTTAGATTTAAAATGGGTCTGACTGAGCCATCCGGCTTCGGGACCACGAACAGGGTCGAATAGAACCCTTTCCCCGTTGGACCAGGGGAACCTTGACAATCACTTGCTGTTGATACAGCTTTTGAATTGCAGCTAACACTACTTCCCTCTCTGGGGAAGAAGCTGGCAAGGCCGACCTGAAAAGTCGGCGAGGGGGCACCTCTTCGAATTCCAGTTTGTAGCCTTGAGATACAATATCCATCGCCCAAGGATCCACGTCTGACAGAACCCAGACCTGGCTGAAGAGTTGAAGACGTGCCCCCACCGGTGCGGACTCCCTCAGTGGAGCCCCAGCGTCATGCGGTGGATTTAGTAGAAGCCGGGGAGGACTTCTGCTCCTGGGAACTAGCCGGAGCAGGTGCTCTCTTTCCTCTACCCTTCCCTCTGGCGAGGAAAGATGAGCCCCGACCTCTTCTGGACTTATGCGACTTTTCTGTGGGGGAACAAAAGGCAAAAAGGTAGATTTACCCACGGTAGCTGTGGCAACCAGGTCCGCGAGACCTTCCCCAAATAAAACTTCACCTTTGTATGGCAAAACCTCCATATGCTTCTTCGAGTCGGCATCACCCGTCCATTGGCGGGTCCACAGGGCTCGCCTAGCAGCAATCGCCATGGCGTTATCTCTTGAACCCAGCAGCCCAACGTCTCTTTGAGCGTCCCTCATATATAAGACTGCGTCTTTAATGTGGCTAAATGAAGTGGAGGAAGGTCGCACAAGTCTTCTGTTATTTTGAAATAACCCCCTTAGGTATTTTCTGTTTTATTCATATAAATAGTCTTTATTGGGGGGTGCTACCACAGGCAAGGTAAGATAATATGTATACAGGAAGAAAACAAGATTGCCATATAGTGGTGCACGTTATTACTCATAATAAAATTTAACTTTTAATTCATATTATGAAAAAGAACATTGCGAAATATAGGATAAAATAAAGAAGTGAAAGAATAGAAAAATAAGAATTTACTTACCGATAATTCTATTTCTCATAGTCCGTAGTGGATGCTGGGAACTCCGAAAGGACCATGGGGAATAGCGGCTCCGCAGGAGACTGGGCACAAAAGTAAAAGCTTTAGGACTACCTGGTGTGCACTGGCTCCTCCCCCCATGACCCTCCTCCAAGCCTCAGTTAGGATACTGTGCCCGGACGAGCGTACACAATAAGGAAGGATTTTGAATCCCGGGTAAGACTCATACCAGCCACACCAATCACACCGTACAACTTGTGATCTGAACCCAGCTAACAGCATAACAGAGGAGCCTCTGAAAAGATGGCTCACAACAATAATAACCCGATTTTTGTAACTATGTACAAGTATTGCAGACAATCCGCACTTGGGATGGGCGCCCAGCATCCACTACGGACTATGAGAAATAGAATTATCGGTAAGTAAATTCTTATTTTCTCTGACGTCCTAGTGGATGCTGGGAACTCCGAAAGGACCATGGGGATTATACCAAAGCTCCCAAACGGGCGGGAGAGTGCGGATGACTCTGCAGCACCGAATGAGAGAACTCCAGGTCCTCCTCAGCCAGGGTATCAAATTTGTAGAATTTAGCAAACGTGTTTGCCCCTGACCAAGTAGCTGCTCGGCAAAGTTGTAAAGCCGAGACCCCTCGGGCAGCCGCCCAAGATGAGCCCACTTTCCTTGTGGAATGGGCTTTTACAGATTTTGGCTGTGGCAGGCCTGCCACAGAATGTGCAAGCTGAATTGTACTACAAATCCAACGAGCAATAGTCTGCTTAGAAGCAGGAGCACCCAGCTTGTTGGGTGCATACAGGATAAACAGCGAGTCAGATTTTCTGACTCCAGCCGTCCTGGAAACATATATTTTCAGGGCCCTGACTACGTCCAGCAACTTGGAATCCTCCAAGTCCCTAGTAGCCGCAGGTACCACAATAGGCTGGTTTAAGTGAATTCTGAGACACGCCTGGCTGAAGCCAGGGCTAACAGCATTACCACTTTCCATGTGAGATATTTTAAGTCCACAGTGGTGAGTGGTTCAAACCAATGTGATTTTAGGAACCCCAAAACTACATTGAGATCCCAAGGTGCCACTGGAGGCACAAAAGGAGGCTGTATATGCAGTACCCCCTTGACAAACGTCTGAACTTCAGGAACTGAAGCTAGTTCTTTCTGGAAGAAAATCGACAGAGCCGAAATTTGAACCTTAATGGACCCTAATTTTAGGCCCATAGACAGTCCTGTTTGCAGGAAATGCAGGAAACGACCCAGTTGAAATTCCTCTGTAGGGGCCTTCCTGGCCTCACACCACGCAACATATTTACGCCAAATACGGTGATAATGTTGCACAGTTACATCCTTCCTGGCTTTGATCAGGGTAGGGATGACTTCATCCGGAATGCCTTTTTCCTTCAGGATCCGGCGTTCAACCGCCATGCCGTCAAACGCAGCCGCGGTAAGTCTTGGAACAGACCTGCTGGAGCAGGTCCTTTCTTAGAGGTAGAGGCCACGGGTCCTCCGTGAGCATCTCTTGAAGTTCCGGGTACCAAGTCCTTCTTGGCCAATCCGGAGCCACGAGTATAGTTCTTACTCCTCTCCTTCTTATGATTCTCAGTACCTTGGGTATGAGAGGCAGAGGAGGGAACACATACACTGACTGGTACACCCACGGTGTTACCAGAGCATCCACAGCTATTGCCTGAGGGTCCCTTGACCTGGCGCAATATCTGTCTAGTTTTTTGTTGAGGCGGGACGCCATCATGTCCACCTTTGGTTTTTCCCAACGGTTCACAATCATGTGGAAGACTTCTGGGTGAAGTCCCCACTCCCCCGGGTGGAGGTCGTGTCTGCTGAGGAAGTCTGCTTCCCAGTTGTCCACTCCCGGAATGAACACTGCTGACAGTGCTATCACATGATTTTCCGCCCAGCGAAGAATCCTTGCAACTTCCGTCATTGCCCTCCTGCTTCTTGTGCCGCCCTGTCTGTTTACGTGGGCGACTGCCGTGATGTTGTCCGACTGGATCAACACCGGCTGACCCTGAAGCAGAGGCCTTGCTTGACTTAGGGCATTGTAAATGGCCCTTAGTTCCAGGATATTTATGTGAAATGACGTTTCCATGCTTGACCACAAGCCCTGGAAATTTCTTCCCTGTGTGACTGCTCCCCAGCCTCTCAGGCTGGCATCCGTGGTCACCAGGACCCAGTCCTGAATGCCGAATCTGCGGCCCTCTAGAAGATGAGCACTCTGCAACCACCACAGGAGAGACACCCTTGTCCTTGGAGACAGGGTTATCCGCTGATGCATCTGAAGATGCGATCCGGACCATTTGTCCAGCAGATCCCACTGAAAAGTTCTTGCGTGGAATCTGCCGAATGGAATCGCTTCGTAAGAAGCCACCATTTTTCCCAGGACCCTTGTGCATTGATGCACTGACACTTGGCCTGGTTTTAGGAGGTTCCTGACTAGCTCGGATAACTCCCTGGCTTTCTCCTCCGGGAGAAACACCTTTTTCTGGACTGTGTCCAGAATCATCCCTAGGAACAGCAGACGTGTCGTCGGAATCAGCTGCGATTTTGGAATATTTAGAATCCACCCGTGCTGTCGTAGTACTACTTGAGATAGTGCTACTCCGACCTCTAACTGTTCCCTGGACCTTGCCCTTATCAGGAGATCGTCCAAGTAAGGGATAATTAAGACGCCTTTTCTTCGAAGAAGAATCATCATTTTGGCCATTACCTTGGTAAAGACCCGTGGTGCCGTGGACAATCCAAACGGCAGCGTCTGAAACTGATAATGACAGTTCTGTACCACAAACCTGAGGTACCCTTGGCGAGAAGGGCAAATTGGGACATGGAGGTAAGCATCCTTGATGTCCAGAGACACCATATAGTCCCCTTCTTCCAGGTTCGCTATCACTGCTCTGAGTGACTCCATCTTGAATTTGAACCTTTGTATGTAAGTGTTCAAGGATTTCAGATTTAAAATAGGTCTCACCGAGCCGTCCGGCTTCGGTACCACAAACAGCGTGGAATAATACCCCTTTCTCTGTTGTAGGAGGGGTACCTTGATTATCACCTGCTGGGAATACAGCTTGTGAATGGCTTCCAATACCGCCTCCCTGTCGGAGGGAGACGTTGGTAAAGCAGACTTCAGGAACCGGCGAGGGGGAGACGTCTCGAATTCCAATTTGTACCCCTGAGATACTACCTGCAGGATCCAGGGGTCCACTTGCGAGTGAGCCCACTGCGCGCTGAAATTCTTGAGACGAGCCCCCACCGTGCCTGAGTCCGCTTGTAAGGCCCCAGCGTCATGCTGAGGACTTGGCAGAAGCGGGGGAGGGCTTCTGTTCCTGGGAAGAGGCTGCCTGCTGCAGTCTTTTTCCCCTTCCTCTGCCCCGGGGCAGATATGAGTGGCCTTTAGCCCGCTTGCCCTTATGGGGACGAAAGGACTGAGCCTGAAAAGACGGTGTCTTTTTCTGCTGAGAGGTGACCTGGGGTAAAAAGGTGGATTTCCCAGCCGTTGCCGTGGCCACCAGGTCCGATAGACCGACCCCAAATAACTCCTCCCCTTTATACGGCAATACTTCCATATGCCGTTTGGAATCCGCATCACCTGACCACTGTCGCGTCCATAACCCTCTTCTGGCAGAAATGGACAGCGCACTTACTCTTGATGCCAGAGTGCAAATATCCCTCTGTGCATCTCGCATATATAGAAATGCATCCTTTAAATGCTCTATAGTCAATAATATACTGTCCCTGTCCAGGGTATCAATATTTTCAGTCAGGGAATCCGACCAAGCCACCCCAGCACTGCACATCCAGGCTGAGGCGATTGCTGGTCGCAGTATAATACCAGTATGTGTGTATATACTTTTAAGGATATTTTCCAGCTTCCTATCAGCTGGTTCCTTGAGGGCGGCCGTATCAGGAGACGGTAACGCCACTTGTTTTGATAAGCGTGTGAGCGCCTTATCTACCCTAGGGGGTGTTTCCCAACGCGCCCTAACCTCTGGCGGGAAAGGGTATAATGCCAATAATTTTTTAGAAATTAGCAGTTTTTTATCGGGGGAAACCCACGCTTCATCACACACCTCATTTAATTCATCTGATTCAGGAAAAACTACGGGTAGTTTTTTTCACACCCCACATAATACCCTTTTTTGTGGTACTTGTAGTATCAGAAATGTTCAAAACCTCCTTCATTGCCGTGATCATGTAACGTGTGGCCCTACTGGAAAATACGTTTGTTTCCTCACCGTCGACACTGGAGTCAGTGTCCGTGTCTGGGTCTGTGTCGACCATCTGAGGTAACGGGCGCTTTAGAGCCCCCGACGGTGTTTGAGACGCCTGTACAGGTAATAACTGATTTGCCGGCTGTCTCATGTCGTCAACAGTCTTTTGTAAAGTGCTGACGCCATCACGTAATTCCTTCCATAAGACCATCCAGTCAGGTGTCGACTCCCTAGGGGGTGACATCACTATTACAGGCAATTGCTCCGCCTCCATACCATTTTCCTCCTCATACATGTCGACACAACGTACCGACACAGCACACACACACAGGGAATGCTCTGATAGAGGACAGGACCCCACTAGCCCTTTGGGGAGACAGAGGGAGAGTTTGCCAGCACACACCAGAGCGCTATATATATATATATATACACAGGGATAACCTTATATAAGTGTTTTTCCCTTATATAGCTGCTGTATTGATTTATCTGCCAAATTAGTGCCCCCCCTCTCTTGTTTTACCCTGTTTCTGTAGTGCAGGACTGCAGGGGAGAGTCAGGGAGCTTCCCTCCAACGGAGCTGTGAGGGAAAATGGCGCCAGTGTGCTGAGGAGATAGGCTCCGCCCCCTTCTCGGCGGCCTTTCTCCCGCTTTTTTAAGGAAAAACTGGCAGGGGTTAAATGCATCCATATAGCTCAGGAGCTATATGTGATGTATTTTTTTGCCATCTAAGGTATTTTTATTGCGTCTCAGGGCGCCCCACCCCAGCGCCCTGCACCCTCAGTGACCGGAGTGTGAAGTGTGCTGAGAGCAATGGCGCACAGCTGCGGTGCTGTGCGCTACCTTATTGAAGACAGGACGTCTTCTGCCGCCGATTTCCCGGACCTCTTCTGTCTTCTGGCTCTGTAAGGGGGCCGGCGGCGCGGCTCTGGGACCCATCCATGGCTGGGCCTGTGATCGTCCCTCTGGAGCTAATGTCCAGTAGCCTAAGAAGCCCAATCCACTCTGCACGCAGGTGAGTTCGCTTCTTCTCCCCTTAGTCCCTCGGTGCAGTGAACCTGTTGCCAGCAGGATTCACTGAAAATAAAAAACCTATACTTAAACTTTTTCACTAAGCAGCTCAGGAGAGCCACCTAGTGTGCACCCTTCTCGTTCGGGCACAAAAATCTAACTGAGGCTTGGAGGAGGGTCATGGGGGGAGGGGCCAGTGCACACCAGGTAGTCCTAAAGCTTTTACTTTTGTGCCCAGTCTCCTGCGGAGCCGCTATTCCCCATGGTCCTTTCGGAGTTCCCAGCATCCACTAGGACGTCAGAGAAAAGTGTTTAAAATATGTGACTTCCCACACACAGGGCGTCCGCAAGCTATAGTTCTGTATGCCTATTATAGTATGTGTGTGTATATCCTTGTATTTTCTTGTGCTTTGTAATAAATATTATTCAATTATCAGCAATTGTTTGTGTCTTGTTCTTTGTTCCCTTATTAGTACATATCCTAGGGTTCCACAGAGATTTGTATATTGATTTTTATTTCCAGTATAGCCACTATAAGGTATATGTTACAAGGTATAACTATATTTGATCCCTATACTGAAGAATCATCACGAGGCTCCCTAAGAGACCAATTTTATCATAAAGATCCCCAAAACAATCAGTCTCAATAATTATATGACAGCAGATCTGGGTGACCACATTCACCTCGTATTATGTATCCTTCCTGGAGGATTAAGCTTTGGTATAATCAAATATGATAAATGTTATGAAAAAGGTGTATATTCTTTCACCCCAAAGACAGTCACCAATGATTTCAATAATTTATATATGTATAGTATGACTCATTAGGGCTGGTGTGTTCCAATGGGATGAACAGTCTTTGCTTGACTATATTCTTAAGATAAATACTACCCAGCTAAATACAGTTCGTATTTCACAGATATCCTGCTGCATAAAAGGAATCATTGTGAGTCATTTTGTCGTGTCACCAGTTAGAAAAATATATAATGCAGTGCTGAAATTCTATTAAATATTATTGCACCATATATGTGTCCTTTATTAATAGCACGATTATACAGTCTGGCTGTGGCTCATATATTACTATTATTATAATTACTTCGATATCATGGCTTATAAATGGTGTTATACCACATTTAAATCCTCTATCATGGTGCAATAATATTTAATAGAAATTTTATTACTAAGCACAAGAAAATACAAGGATATACACATACTATAATAGGCATACAGAACTATAGCTTGCGGACGCACTGTGTGTGGGAAGTCACATATTTTAAACACTTTCTATTCTTTCACTTCTTTATTTTATCCTATATTTTGCAATGTTCTTTTTAATAATATGAATTAAAAGTTAAATTTTATTATGAGTAATAACGTGCACCACTATATGGCAATCTTGTTTTCTTTAATGTGGCCTAAAGTCAATAAAATGGTATCCCTGTCTAGGGTATCAAGGTCAGCTGACAAGGTATCTGTCCCAGCTGCAACTGCACTACACACCCATGCCGATGCTATTGCCGGTCTGAGCAAAGCAGCTGTATGCGCATAAATAGACTTTAAAGTAGTTTCCTGTCTGCGATCAGCAGGATCCTTGAGGGCTGCCGTGTCCGGAGACGGTAGCGCCACCTTCTTGGACAGGCGTGTTAAAGCCTTGTCCACCCTGGGTGAGGATTCCCAACGTACCCTGACCTGTGCAGGGAAAGGATACGCCATAAGAATCCTTTTGGGAATCTGCAGTTTTTTATCAGGAGTTTCCCAAGCTTTTTCAAATAACTCGTTAAGCTCATGGGATGGGGGAAAGGTTACCTCAAGGTTTCTTTTCCTTATACATGCGCACCCTCGTGTCAGGGACCGAGGGGTCATCTGTGATATGCAAAACATCTTTTATTGCAATAATTATATAATGAATACTTTTGGCCACCCTTGGGTGTAACCTCGCATCATCGTAGTCGACACTGGAGTCAGAATCCATGTTGGTATCAGTGTCTGCAATTTGGGATAGGGGACGTTTTTGAGACCCAGAAGGGCCCTGTGATTGGCTCTCTGCTTTTTCCCTGGACTCCGCTTTGTCCAGTCTCTTATGTAATAAGGTCAAATTTGCATTTAAAACATTCCACATGTCCATCCATTCATGAGTCGGCGTTGCCGACGGAGACACCACAATCATCTGCTCCACCTCTTCCTTAGCTGAGCCTTCCGCATCAGACATGCCGACACACTCGTACCGACACCCCCACACAGGGATATAGTTATAAGGAGACAGTTCCCCAATAAGGCCCTTTGGAGAGACAGAGAGAGTGTATGCCAGCACACACCCAGCGCCAAATGACACTGGAAATTAAACTCCCAGATAATAGGGCTTTTATATTAATTACTGTGTTAATACACTCACTGCGCCTTACAAGTGCCCCCCCTCCTCTTTTCAGCCCTGTGTCACCGTGTTCAGCAGGGGAGAGACCGGGGAGCCAGCTTCTCTGCAGATCTCTGTGGAGAAAATGGCGCTGGCTAGTGCTGAGGGACCAAGCTCCGCCCTCCAGCGGCGGGCTTCGGTCCCGCTCAAAGTATCTCAAAACTGGCGGGGGATTCAAAGAAATACTGCCTCTGCAGTGTCCAACCTAATAATGCCAGATATAGAGGTTTTATTGCTGCCCAGGGCGCCCCCCCTGCGCCCTGCACCCATCAGTGCCCGCTAGTGTGTGTAGTGTGTGGGAGCAATGGCGCGCAGCGTTACCGCTGCGCGCTTACCTTAGTGAAGATCTGAAGTCTTCTGCCGCCTTGAAGTCTTATTTTCTTCTTATACTCACCCGGCTTCTATCTTCCGGCTCTGCGAGGACGACGGCGGCGCGGCTCTGGGACGAACAGCAAGGGGAGACCTGCGTTCCGACTCCCTCTGGAGCTAATGGTGTCCAGTAGCCCAAAGAAGCAGAGCCTATCACTTAAGTAGGTCTGCTTCTCTCTCCTCAGTCCCACGATGCAGGGAGCCTGTTGCCAGCAGTGCTCCCTGAAAATAAAAACCTAACAAAATTCTTTATCAGAGAAACTCAGGAGAGCTCCCCTGTAATGCACCCAATCTCCTTTGGGAACAGGATCTAACTGAGGTCTGGAGGAGGGGCATAGAGGGAGGAGCCAGTGCACACCCATTCTAAAGTTCTTTGTAGTGCCCATGTCTCCTGCGGAGCCCGTCTATACCCCCATGGTCCTTACGGAGTCCCCAGCATCCTCTAGGACGTAAGAGAAATATTTCTCAGAATGGACCAGCCACTTATCCCTGGGCAAGTGCTCAATAGGACAACACAGTATAAACATGATCGCCGCAATGTGCCAGTAAGGAATGGCAGATTTTAGCCAGGAACATCACTACTTTTTCATCAGACCCCATAGAGGTTTGCAGGAATAGTATCAATGCTGAAGGTACCATAATAAGCAAATATTTTAAAGTCGATCATAACTGTGATGTTTGGCTGAACATCGCCAATTGAATCAGCCAGTCAGACAATTGCCCTAATTCAGAGTTGTAAACAAGTCCAGATCTTGCTATTTTTCTGTGCTGCTTATGTGTCCAAGCCTAGCAACACAGAGCAACTACTGGGTATTTACATCTCAACTTGGAACTGTGTGTTTGCAAGTAGATTAGGTGTTAAAGGCATGTTGTAGGCTTCACTGAGGTATGCAAATGCAGAGATCCATCTCATTTCAAAAACAAAAAGGGGGAAATGGCGCTTATCTTTTTTTCAACCTCAAAAATCTATGGGGGTAATTCAGACCTGATCGCTAGGGTACGTTTTTTCAAATCCCGGCGATGAGGTAGCTGCCGCCTACAGGGGGAGGGTATTAGATGTGTGTAGGTGTGCGAATGCTTATGTTGGAGAGCTGTACAAACAGCAGTTTGTGCAGTCTCTGCACCGCCCAGGACTTAATCACCCGCTGCGATGATCGGGGCCGGAGCTGACGTCAGGAATCCTCCCACAAAACGCCTGGTCACTCCTGCATTTTTCCGGACACTCCCTAGAAACGGTCAGTTGCCGCCCACAAACGCCCTCTTCCTGTCAATCTTCGTGCGTTCGCCGATGCGATCGGATTTTTTGCACCATCCCGTCGCTGACCAGCGCTCCCCATCGCTGCGGGCATTGTGGTGCATACACATGCACAGTTCAGACCTGATCGCCCGCTGTGCGAAAACGCACAGCAACGATCAGGTCTGAATTAGCCCCTATGTTACTATGTAAAACCAAATCCAGATCCAAAACAAAAACATGGGGGTCAGCGCACATCTCTAATGCAGATGCAGATTGGGCAAGTGATTACAGAGATCACAAACTCAACAAGTGGCTACTTTTAAATTTTGAACAGTCCAATCTCATGGTCCATTGAAAAGCAAATGTCAGTAACTTCATCATCAACAGAAACCAAATACATTTCAGCAGCCTATGAGAGTCAAGAAGTTGTTTGGTTAGGTCAGCTACTACAGGATCTTGAGGAGTCAGTAGCTCCACAGACAATATTGTAAGAGCACAATCATGGATGTATAAAGCTTGCAAACAATGAAAAGATAATCACTAGAACCAAACATGTTGATGTGAAGCACAATTACCTTTGCGAACTAGGAGAACAAGATGTAATTCTGTTTACATTCTGTGAGACTGAAAATATGATACCAGACATTTTGACAAAACCAATCCGGAGGCCATTGTTTGGGGAAATTAGAACGGGACTGGTTTGAGAAGCAGTTTTAGGGTGGGGTGTTATTGATACTGTAGCCACTGTTCTCAACTGCGTTCACTGTATATTTAGATGTTCTCAATGTTCAGCTGCTGATAAAGTTAGATAAAAAAACAGAAGGCAGGTAGGGGGTGTTCTTATCCTGACTCTTCATTTCCTTCATGTTGAAAGCAGCATGTTTGAGTTCCTGTTTTGTTCTACTTCTGCCTGCTCCTGTTTAGCATATCTGCTAACAGAAATAGTTTCTTATTTTTTTACTAGAGAGTATGTTGTATTGAGCAATGATAAAACTTTGTGAAGAAATTCACTCTCATTCCATGATGTAGGAAAATAAAACATTTTAGATAAAAAAGCAATGTGTAAAATCAAGGGCACTGGACAATCCGGTAACTAATCTGGTCTCCCTGGATAGTGTGTCAGAGCACACAGCTAGGGGAATGCTGCTGGGAGATTGGATATGATAGGGTAAGTATGAATGTGTGGATGTAAAGTATGTATTATTTGTTGCAGGCATTATGTTGGAGGGAAATGTCCATAGATATACTAATGTTTCCATGACATATCCCCTCTCTCTAAAACTGTAAATCGGTATGCATTCATATTTTGTAACAGGTAGTCAATCGTCTTACAGTAATATTTAATATTAGCATTCTAAGATTTCTCATCACACACTCTACTAACAGTCATTTCTCCTGCATGTACCTGGTATGTGCCCATTTTCATCAGGATATGGTTTCCCATTGGACTGTTTCACACCTTTTGCTGGAATCCAAAATTCAGGGACAGATTTGAAGTCATCATCAACATTCCAAATAAAATCTAAAAACACCAAATAATAATGAAAAAAAGTTATTAAATCATCCTCATTTTGCACTCAATTCCATAAACAATAACGAGCTTTCATAATTGAAATAAAACCAATGTGTTTCTACTTCTAGCTCAAATGTTATGGAATTTAAACAGCAGCAAGTGTACGAACCTTTGATACTTCCTTTTGAGAAAACATGCCTTTTAAACCTCTTTTCTGCCTGTTTAGTTGGTTTCCTATCATATCGTGCCCACAGGTATGGGACACCTGTGAGGAAATGAAAGAAAAAAAAAAATGGGGAAAAGATATACAAAATGAAACCAAAACAGCATCAAATCTTCTAGGTACACTTATCCATCATACAATACCATCAGGGAGGCGTCTGATTGACTACAAATTTATTCAACCCCAAAACTACTGCCACTGTCATTAAGAACTATCTTCAGCGTAAAGAAGATAGCGCTATGTTTTGGGTAAGAATCTTGCTGTGGGATGAACCCCTGACCAACTAGGCATACATCAGAGTGTATTGCATTGCAGTGCAAAATACTGTGGTTACCCTTTTGATTCTTGGTACCAGTCACTCTGTGCAAGTCACCTACGCAGGATTCAGCAAATGAGCCCCAAACTATCACACTTCCTACTCACATAGGTTAACTGAATTTAAGAAGCTTTTTTTGGAATGGTGAGAAAAGCAGCAATTACCAAATACAATGGGTCATGAGATGTCAGGCATATTTGTTTCTGTAAATTTATTTTTGTTGTTCATTTAACACTAATGAGGAGCAGATAACAGCTAAAACAAACAAACAAACAAAAAAAATAAGATTTTACTTACCGATAAATCTATTTCTCGTAGTCCGTAGTGGATGCTGGGACTCCGTAAGGACCATGGGGATAGCGGCTCCGCAGGAGACAGGGCACAAAATAAAAGCTTGAGATATCAGGTGGTGTGCACTGGCTCCTCCCCCTA
Organism: Pseudophryne corroboree; assembly: GCF_028390025.1. Taxonomy (NCBI): domain Eukaryota; kingdom Metazoa; phylum Chordata; class Amphibia; order Anura; family Myobatrachidae; genus Pseudophryne; species Pseudophryne corroboree. The sequence continues at coordinate 543,938,257 of NC_086449.1, forward strand.
TGACCCTCCTCCAAGCCAGTTAGGATACTGTGCCCGGACGAGCGTACATAATAAGGAAGGATATTGAATCCCGGGTAAGACTCATACCAGCCACACCAATCACACCGTACAACTCGTGATCTGAACCCAGTTAACAGTATGATAAATTTAAAGGAGCCTCTGAAAAGATGGCTCAACAATAATAACCCGAATTTTTTGTAACAATAACTATATACAAGTATTGCAGACAATCCGCACTAGGGATGGGCGCCCAGCATCCACTACGGACTACGAGAAATAGATTTATCGGTAAGTAAAATCTTATTTTCTCTAACGTCCTAAGTGGATGCTGGGACTCCGTAAGGACCATGGGGATTATACCAAAGCTCCCAAACGGGCGGGAGAGTGCGGATGACTCTGCAGCACCGAATGAGAGAACTCCAGGTCCTCCTCAGCCAGGGTATCAAATTTGTAAAATTTAGCAAACGTGTTTGCCCCTGACCAAGTAGCTGCTCGGCAAAGTTGTAAAGCCGAGACCCCTCGGGCAGCCGCCCAAGATGAGCCCACTTTCCTTGTGGAATGGGCTTTTACTGATTTTGGCTGTGGCAATCCTGCCACGGAATGTGCAAGCTGAATTGTACTACAAATCCAACGAGCAATCGTCTGCTTTGAAGCAGGAGCACCCAGCTTGTTGGGTGCATACAGGATAAACAGCGAGTCAGTTTTCCTGACTCCAGCCGTCCTGGAAACATATATTTTCAAGGCCCTGACAACGTCCAGCAACTTAGAGTCCTCTAAGTCCCTAGTAGCCGCAGGTACCACAATAGGTTGGTTCATGTGAAATGCAGAAACCACCTTAGGTAGAAATTGACGAGTCCTCAATTCCGCCCTGTCAGAATGAAAATTTAGGTAAGGGCTTTTACATGATAAAGCCGCCAATTCTGACACACGCCTAGCTGAAGCCAAGGCCAACAGCATCGACACCTTCCACGTGAGATATTTTAAATCTACCGTAGACAATGGTTCAAACCAGTGTGATTTTAGAAATCTCAACACAACATTGAGATCCCAAGGTGCCACTGGAGGCACAAAAGGAGGCTGTATGTGCAGCACCCCTTTCACAAATGTCTGAACTTCAGGTACTGAAGCCAGTTCTTTCTGGAAGAATATCGACAGGGCCGAAATTTGAACCTTAATGGACCCTAATTTTAGGCCCATAGACAGTCCTGTTTGCAGGAAATGCAAGAAACGACCCAGTTGAAATTCCTGTGTAGGGGCCTTCTTGGCCTCACACCACGCAACATATTTACGCCAAATGCGGTGATAATGTTTTGCGGTTACTTCCTTTCTGGCTTTTACCAGAGTAGGGATGACTTCTTCTGGAATACCCTTGTCCTTCAGGATCCGGCGTTCAACCGCCATGCCGTCAAACGCAGCCGCGGTAAGTCTTGGAACAGACAAGGCCCCTGCAGTAGCAGGTCCTGTCTTAGAGGTAGAGGCCACGGTTCGTCCGTGAGCATCTCTTGAAGTTCCGGGTACCAAGACCTTCTTGGCCAATCCGGAACCACGAGTATAGTTCTTACTCCTCTCCTTCTTATGATTCTCAATACTTTCGGTATGAGGGGCAGAGGAGGGAATACATACACTGACTGGTACACCCACGGCGTTACCAGAGCGTCCACTGCTATTGCCTGAGGGTCCCTTGACCTGGCGCAATATCTGTCCAGTTTTTTGTTTAGACATGACGCCATCATGTCCACCTTTGGTCTTTCCCAACGGTTTACAATTTGGTGGAAGACTTCTGGGTGAAGTCCCCACTCTCCCGGGTGAAGGTCATGTCTGCTGAGGAAGTCTGCTTCCCAGTTGTCCACTCCCGGAATGAACACTGCTGACAGTGCTATCACATGATTTTCCGCCCAGCGAAGAATCCTTGCAGTTTCTGCCATTGCCCTCCTGCTTCTCGTGCCGCCCTGTCTGTTTATGTGGGCGACTGACGTGATGTTGTCCGACTGGATCAACACCGCCTGACCCTGAAGCAGAGGTTTTGCTTGAATTAAGGCATTGTAAATGGCCCTTAGTTCTAGAATGTTTATATGAAGAGATGTTTCCATGCTTGACCACAAGCCCTGGAAATTCCTTCCCTGTGTGACTGCTCCCCAGCCTCTCAGGCTGGCATCCGTGGTCACCAGGATCCAATCCTGAATGCCAAATCTGCGGCCCTCTAGTAGATGAGCCCTCTGAAGCCACCACAGGAGAGACACCCTTGTCCTTGGCGACAGGGTTATCCGTTGATGCATCTGAAGATGCGATCCGGACCATTTTCCCAGTAGATCCCACTGAAAAGTTCTTGCATGGAATCTTCCGAATGGAATCGCTTCGTAAGAAGCCACCATTTTTCCCAGGACCCTTGTGCACTGATGCACTGAGACCTGTCCTGGTTTTAGGAGGTTCCTGACTAGCTCGAATAACTCCCTGGCCTTCTCCTCCGGGAGAAACACCTTCTTCTGGACTGTGTCCAGAATCATTCCTAAGAACAGTAGACGTGTCGTTGGAATCAGCTGCGATTTTGGAATATTTAGAATCCATCCGTGCTGACTTAGCACTACCTGAGATAGTGCCACTCCGACTTCTAACTGTTCCTTGGTTCTTGCCCTTATCAGGAGATCGTCCAAGTAAGGGATAATTAAGATGCCTTTTCTTCGTAGAAGAATCATCATTTCGGCCATTACCTTGGTAAAGACCAGAGGCGCCGTGGACAATCCAAACGGCAGCGTCTGAAACTGATAATGACAGTTTTGTACTACAAACCTGAGGTACCCTTGGTGAGAAGGATATATTGGGACGTGGAGATAAGCATCCTTGATGTCCAGCGACACCATATAGTCCCCCTCTTCCAGGTTCGCTATCACCGCTCTGAGTGACTCCATCTTGAATTTGAACCTTTTTATGTAAGTGTTCAAAGATTTTAGATTTAATATTGGTCTCACCGAGCCGTCCGGCTTCGGTACCACAAATAGTGTGGAATAATACCCCTTCCCCTGTTGTAAGAGGGGTACCTTGATTATCACCTGCTGGGAGTACAGCTTGTGAATGGCTTCCAGAACTGCCTCCCTGTCGGAGGGAGACTTTGGTAAAGCAGACTTCAGGAACCGATGAGGAGGAAACGCCTCGAATTCCAGTTTGTACCCCTGTGATACTACCTGTAGAATCCAGGGATCCACTTGCGAGTGAGCCCACTGCGCGTTGAAATTCTTGAGACGGGCCCCCACCGTGTCTGAGTCTGCTTGTAAAGCCCCAGCGTCATGCTGAAGACTTGGCAGAAGCAGGGGAGGGCTTCTGCTCCTGGGAAGCGGCTGCATGGTGCTGCCTTTTTCCTCTTCCTCTGCCCTTGGGCAGAAAAGAGTGACCTTTTGCTCGCTTGTACTTATGGGAACGAAAGGACTGAGTTTGAAAAGACTGTGTCTTTTTCTGTTGATGTGAAGTAACCTGGGGTAAAAAGGTGGATTTTCCAGCCGTTGCCGTGGCCACCAGGTCTGTTAGACCAGCCCCAAATAACTCCTCCCCCTTATACGGCAATACTTCCATGTGCCGTTTGGAATCTGCGTCCCCTGACCACTGTCTGGTCCATAATGCTCTTCTGGCAGAGATGGACATTGCGCTTACTCTTGATGCCAGGGTACAAATATCCCTCTGCGCATCACGCATATATAGCAATGCATCCTTTAAATGTTCTATAGTTAACAGAATATTGTCCCTATCCAGGGTATCAATATTCTCAGTCAGGGAATCCGCCCATGCGACTCCAGCACTGCACATCCAGGCTGATGCGATTGCTGGTCGCAGTATAACACCAGTATGTGTGTATATACTTTTCAGGATATTTTCCAGCCTCCTATCAGCTGGTTCTTTGAGGGTGGCCGTATCAGGAGACGGTAACGCTACTTGTTTAGATAAACGTGTGAGCGCCTTATCTACCCTAGGGGGTGTTTCCCACCGTGCCCTAACCTCTGGCGGGAAAGGGTATAGTGCTAATAACTTATTAGAAATTAGCTGTTTTTTATCGGGGGAAACCCACGCTTTATCACACACCTCATTTATTTCCTCAGACTCAGGAAAAACTATTGGCAGTTTTTTCACACCCCACATAATACCCGCCTTTGAGGTATTTGTAGTGTCAGAAAGGTTCAATGCCTCTTTCATTGCCGTGATCATGTAACGTGTGGCCCTACTGGACATTACGTTTGTCTCGTCACCGTCGACACTAGATTCAGTATCTGTATCTGGATCCGTGTCGACCCACTGAGGTAGCGGCCGTTTTAGGGCCCCTGAGGGTGTCTGAGACGCCTGAACAGGCACTAATTGATTTGTCGGCTTTCTCATGTCGTCAACAGTTTTTTGTAAATTGCTGACATTATCACTTAATTGCTTAAACACAATCATCCAGTCAGGTGTCGACTCCCTAGGGGGTGACATCACTAACACAGGCAACTGCTCCGCCTCCACCTCATTTTCCTCCTCATACATGTCGACACACGCGTACCGACACACAGCACACACACACCGGGAATGCTCTGATAGAGGACAGGACCCTACTTAGCCCTTTGGAGAGACAGAGGGAGAGTCTGCCAGCACACACCCAGCGCTATATATATACAGGGATAACCTTATATAAGTGTTAATCCCTTATAGCTGCTGTTAATCTAGTTATTTGCTGCCAAAATGCCCCCCCTTCTCTTTTTTACCCTGAATCAGATGCAGTACTGCAGGGGAGAATCAGGGAGCCGTCCTTCCAGCGGAGCTGTGAGGGAATAATGGCGCCAGTGTGCTGAGGAGATAGGCCCCGCCCCTTCACGACGTCCTTAACTCCCGCTTTTTTGTGTAAAATGGCAGGGGAAAAAATACATCCATATAGCCCTGGAGCTATATGTGATGTATTCCTTTTGCCAGCTAAGGTATATGTGTGTTATATTGCGTCTCAGGGCGCTCCCCCCCAGCGCTTTGCACCCTCAGTGACCGGAGTGTGAAGTGTGCTGAGAGCAATGGCGCACAGCTGCGGTGCTGTGCGCTACCTTAGTCTTGAAGACAGGATGTCTTCTGCCGCCGCTTTCACCGGACCTTCGTCTCTTCTGGCTCTGTAAGGGGGACGGCGGCGCGGCTCCGGTGACCCATCCAGGCTGAACCTGTGATCGTCCCTCTGGAGCTAACGTCCAGTAGCCTAAGAAGCCCAATCCACTCTGCACTCAGGTGAGTTCGCTTCTTCTCCCCTTAGTCCCACGATGCAGTGAGCCTGTTGCCAGCAGGACTCACTGAAAATAAAAAAACCTAACTAAACTTTTATTCTAAGCAGCTCTGGAGAGCTACCTAGTTTGCACCCTTCTCGGCCGGGCACAAAAATCTAACTGGCTTGGAGGAGGGTCATAGGGGGAGGAGCCAGTGCACACCACCTGATATCTCAAGCTTTTATTTTGTGCCCTGTCTCCTGCGGAGCCGCTATCCCCATGGTCCTTACGGAGTCCCAGCATCCACTTAGGACGTTAGAGAAATAAGATTTTACTTACCGATAAATCTATTTCTCGTAGTCCGTAGTGGATGCTGGGACTCCGTAAGGACCATGGGGATATAGCGGCTCCGCAGGAGACAGGGCACAAAATAAAAGCTTAAGGATCAGGTGGTGTGCACTGGCTCCTCCCCCTATGACCCTCCTCCAAGCCTCAGTTAGGATACTGTGCCCGGACGAGCGTACATAATAAGGAAGGATATTGAATCCCGGGTAAGACTCATACCAGCCACACCAATCACACCGTACAACTTGTGATCTGAACCCAGTTAACAGTATGATAAACGCAAAGGAGCCTCTGAAAAGATGGCTCACAACAATAATAACCCGAATTTTTGTAACAATAACTATATACAAGTATTGCAGACAATCCGCACTAGGGATGGGCGCCCAGCATCCACTACGGACTACGAGAAATAGATTTATCGGTAAGTAAAATCTTATTTTCTCTGACGTCCTAGTGGATGCTGGGACTCCGTAAGGACCATGGGGATTATACCAAAGCTCCCAAACGGGCGGGAGAGTGCGGATGACTCTGCAGCACCGAATGAGAGAACTCCAGGTCCTCCTCAGCCAGGGTATCAAATTTGTAGAATTTAGCAAACGTGTTTGCCCCTGACCAAGTAGCTGCTCGGCAAAGTTGTAAAGCCGAGACCCCTCGGGCAGCCGCCCAAGATGAGCCCACCTTCCTTGTGGAATGGGCTTTTACTGATTTTGGCTGTGGCAATCCTGCCACAGAATGTGCAAGCTGAATTGTACTACAAATCCAACGAGCAATCGTCTGCTTAGAAGCAGGAGCACCCAGCTTGTTGGGTGCATACAGGATAAACAGCGAGTCAGATTTTCTGACTCCAGCCGTCCTGGAAACATATATTTTCAAGGCCCTGACAACGTCAAGCAACTTAGAGTCCTCTAAGTCCCTGGTAGCCGCAGGTACCACAATAGGTTGGTTCATGTGAAATGCAGAAACCACCTTAGGTAGAAATTGAGGACGAGTCCTCAATTCCGCCCTGTCAGAATGAAATATCAAGTAAGGGCTTTTATATGATAAAGCCGCCAATTCTGACAAACGCCTGGCTGAAGCCAAGGCTAACAGCATCGACACCTTCCATGTGAGATATTTTAAGTCCACAGTGGAAAGTGGTTCAAACCAATGTGACTTTAGAAAACTCAACACCACATTGAGATCCCAAGGTGCCACTGGAGGCACAAAAGGAGGCTGTATGTGCAGCACCCCTTTTACAAATGTCTGAACTTCAGGTACTGAAGCCAGTTCTTTCTGGAAGAAAATCGACAGGGCCGAAATTTGAACCTTAATGGACCCTAATTTTAGGCCCATAGACAGTCCTGTTTGCAGGAAATGAAGGAAACGACCCAGTTGAAATTCCTCTGTAGGGGCCTTCTTGGCCTCACACCACGCAACATATTTACGCCAAATGCGGTGATAATGTTTTGCGGTTACGTCCTTCCTGGCTTTGACCAGAGTAGGGATGACTTCTTCTGGAATGCCTTTTTCCCTCAGGATCCGGCGTTCAACCGCCATGCCGTCAAACGCAGCCGCGGTAAGTCTTGGAACAGACAAGGCCCCTGCAGTAGCAGGTCCTTTCTTAGAGGTAGAGGCCACGGTTCGTCCGTGAGCATCTCTTGAAGTTCCGGGTACCAAGTCCGTCTTGGCCAATCCGGAACCACGAGTATAGTTCTTACTCCTCTCCTTCTTATGATTCTCAGTACTTTTGGTATGAGAGGCAGAGGAGGGAACACATACACTGACTGGTACACCCACGGCGTTACCAGAGCGTCCACTGCTATTGCCTGAGGGTCCCTTGACCTGGCGCAATATCTGTCCAGTTTTTTGTTTAGACGTGACACCATCATGTCCACCTTTGGTTTTTCCCAACGGTTTACAATCAGGTGGAAGACTTCTGGGTGAAGTCCCCACTCTCCCGGGTGAAGGTCGTGTCTGCTGAGGAAGTCTGCTTCCCAGTTGTCCACTCCCGGAATGAATACTGCTGACAGTGCTATCACATGATTTTCCGCCCAGCGAAGAATCCTTGCAGCTTCTGCCATTGCCCTCCTGCTTCTCGTGCCGCCCTGTCTGTTTACGTGGGCGACTGACGTGATGTTGTCCGATTGGATCAACACCGCCTGACCCTGAAGCAGAGGTTTTGCTTGACTTAGGGCATTGTAAATGGCCCTTAGTTCCAGAATGTTTATATGAAGAGACGTTTCCAAGCTTGACCACAGGCCCTGGAAATTCCTTCCCTGTGTGACTGCTCCCCAGCCTCTCAGGCTGGCATCCGTGGTTACCAGGATCCAATCCTGAATGCCAAATCTGCGGCCCTCTAGTAGATGAGCACTCTGCAGCCACCACAGGAGAGACACCCTTGTCCTTGGCGACAGGGTTATCCGCTGATGCATCTGCAGATGCGATCCGGACCATTTGTCCAGTAGATCCCACTGAAATGTTCTTGCATGGAATCTTCCGAATGGAATCGCTTCGTAAGAAGCCACCATTTTCCCCAGGACCCTCGTGCACTGATGCACTGAGACCTGTCCTGGTTTTAGGAGGTTCCTGACTAGCTCGGAAAACTCCCTGGCCTTCTCCTCCGGGAGAAACACCTTCTTCTGGACTGTGTCCAGAATCATTCCTAGGAACAGTAGACGTGTCGTTGGAATCAGCTGCGATTTTGGAATATTTAGAATCCACCCGTGCTGACGTAACACTACCTGAGATAGTGCTACTCCGACTTCTAACTGTTCCCTGGATCTTGCCCTTATCAGGAGATCGTCCAAGTAAGGGATAATTGAAATGCCTTTTCTTCGTAGAAGAATCATCATTTCGGCCATTACCTTGGTAAAGACCCGAGGTGCCGTGGACAATCCAAACGGCAGCGTCTGAAACTGATAATGACAGTTTTGTACTACAAACCTGAGGTACCCTTGGTGAGAAGGGTATATCGGGACGTGGAGATAAGCATCTTTGATGTCCAGAGACACCATATAGTCCCCTTCTTCCAGGTTCGCTATCACTGCTCTGAGTGACTCCATCTTGAATTTGAACCTTTTTATGTAAGTGTTCAAGGATTTCAGATTTAAAATTGGTCTCACCGAGCCGTCCGGCTTCGGTACCACAAACAGCGTGGAATAATACCCCTTTCCTTGTTGCAGGAGGGGTACCTTGATTATCACCTGCTGGGAATACAGCTTGTGAATGGCTTCTAGAACTGCCTCCCTGTCGGAGGGAGACTTTGGTAAAGCAGACTTCAGGAAACGATGAGGGGGAAACGCCTCGAATTCCAGTTTGTACCCCTGCGATACTACCTGTAGAATCCAGGGATCCACTTGCGAGTGAGCCCACTGCGCGTTGAAATTTTTGAGACGGGCCCCCACCATATCTGAGTCTGCTTGTAAAGCCCCAGCGTCATGCTGAAGACTTGGCAGAAGCAGGGGAGGGCTTCTGCTCTTGGGAAGCGGCTGCATGGTGCAGTCTTTTTCCTCTTCCTCTGCCCCGGGGCAGAAAGGAGTGGCCTTTTGCTCGCTTGTACTTATGGGAACGAAAGGACTGAGATTGAAAAGACGGTGTCTTTTTCTGCTGATGTGGAGTGACCTGGGGTAAAAAGGTGGATTTTCCAGCCGTTGCCGTGGCCACCAGGTCCGATAGACCAGCCCCAAATAACTCCTCCCCTTTATACGGCAATACTTCCATGTGCCGTTTGGAATCCGCATCCCCTGACCACTGTCGCGTCCACAACGCTCTTCTGGCAGAGATGGACATAGCACTTACTCTTGATGCCAGGGTGCAAATATCCCTCTGTGCATCACGCATATATAATAATGCATCCTTTAAATGTTCTATAGTTAACAAAATATTGTCCCTATCCAGGGTATCAATATTCTCAGTCAGGGAATCCGACCATGCGACTCCAGCACTGCACATCCAGGCTGAGGCGATTGCTGGTCGCAGTATAACACCAGTATGTGTGTATATACTTTTTAGGATATTTTCCAGCCTTCTATCAGCTGGTTCTTTGAGGGTAGCCGTATCAGGAGACGGTAACGCTACTTGTTTAGATAAACGTGTGAGCGCCTTATCTACCCTAGGGGGTGTTTCCCAACGCGCCCTAACCTCTGGCGGGAAAGGATATAATGCTAATAATTTTTTAGAAATTAGCTGTTTTTTATCGGGAGAAACCCACGCTTTTTCACACACCTCATTTATTTCCTCAGACTCAGGAAAAAATATTGGTAGTTTTTTCTCACCCCACATAATACCCTTCTTTGTGGTACTTGTAGTGTCAGAAAGGTTCAATGCCTCTTTCATTGCCGTGATCATGTAACGTGTGGCCCTACTGGACATTACGTTTGTCTCGTCACCGTCGACACTAGACTCAGTATCTGTGTCAGGGTCTGTGTCGACCCACTGAGGTAACGGGCGTTTTAGCGCCCCTGACGGTGTCTGAGACGCCTGGACAGGCACTAACTGATTTGCCGGCTGTCTCATGTCGTCAACAGTTTTTTGCAAATTGCTGACATTATCACTTAATTGTTTAAATACAATCATCCAGTCAGGTGTCGACTCCCTAGGGGGTGACATCACCAACGCAGGCAACTGCTCCGCCTCCACATAATTTTCCTCCTCATACATGTCGACACACGCGTACTGACACACAGCACACACACACCGGGAATGCTCTGATAGAGGACAGGACCCACTTAGCCCTTTGGAGAGACAGAGGGAGAGTCTGCCAGCACACACCCAGCGCTATATATATATATATACAGGGATAACCTTATATAAGTGTTATTCCCTTATAGCTGCTGTTAATTATTGTTATTTGCTGCCAACAATGCCCCCCCTTCTCTTTTTTACCCTGATTCTGAAGCAGGACTGCAGGGGAGAGTCAGGGAGCCGTCCTTCCAGCGGAGCTGTGAGGGAAAATGGCGCTTGTGTGCTGAGGAGATAGGCTCCGCCCCTTCACGACGTCCTTATCTCCCGCTTTTTTGTGTAAAATGGCAGGGGATTAAAATACATCCATATAGCCCAGGAGCTATATGTGATGTATTCTGTTTTGCCACCTAAGGTATTCTGTTATATTGCGTCTCAGGGCGCTCCCCCCCCAGCGCCCTGCACCCTCAGTGACCGGAGTGTGAAGTGTGCTGAGAGCAATGGCGCACAGCTGCGGTGCTGTGCGCTACCTTAGTCTGAAGACAGGATGTCTTCTGCCGCCGATTTCACCGGACCTCTTCGTCTCTTCTGGCTCTGTAAGGGGGACGGCGGCGCGGCTCCGGTGACCCATCCAGGCTGAACCTGTGATCGTCCCTCTGGAGCTAGTGTCCAGTAGCCTAAGAAACCCGATCCACTCTGCACTCAGGTGAGTCCGTTTCTTCTCCCCTTAGTCCCACGATGCAGTGAGCCTGTTGCCAGCAGGACTCACTGAAAATAAAAAAAACCTAACTAAACTTTTATTCTAAGCAGCTCAGGAGAGCCACCTAGATTGCACCCTTCTCGGCCGGGCACAAAAATCTAACTGAGGCTTGGAGGAGGGTCATAGGGGGAGGAGCCAGTGCACACCACCTGATCCTTAAGCTTTTATTTTGTGCCCTGTCTCCTGCGGAGCCGCTATATCCCCATGGTCCTTACGGAGTCCCAGCATCCACTAGGACGTCAGAGAAATAAACCCTGTAACCCATTTCCTGTTTGTTAAATAGGGTTGAACTACTTCAAGTTATGTGCAGACAGCTGGGTACACACTATCCCATATATCAGCCATTCTACTGAACGACCGACATATAGCTTGCCCGTTGGTCAGTGTGTACCAACAATATGTCTGAACGCTGTCATTCACAGACATATCGCGCCGGCCCTGCTGCGCACATGTGATTACCTAGCTACCCATCTACAGATATATTGGTGCATTGGTGTGTGTAAGGGGCGGTCAGCTACTCATGCTGTGGAAGCTGCCAGTGATGGACGGCTTAACTGGGCGGGTGTATTTAAATGATCGGACAGTGTGTATATATATATATATATATTGTCAAAGTCAGAAAAATGTCTCTATGCACGTTGCCATATTTGCACCGCACACTGGTCCGCGCTGCGCATGCGTACGCTCTCCCGTGAAGGCGCATACCCGCAATAGCGTGCACTCGCAGGCGCGGTATGCGTATTTACGGTAGAGTTTATGTAGTCGTAGCGTGCGACTCATTCGTTACAAATGTTCACAATTAATGTAGTTTGTAGATCATGGTCCCCTTGATAGATTCTGAAAGTTTGGTTAAAATAGAAGGTCCCTGGTTAAAGGAATCCCTCTTTGTATTGTACGAAGGGTCTGACAGGAATCATACAGCAGTGTTTGGTACCCATCGGAAGAGTATTTAATTAGTAATATTCCGGTGTTGGTTTGGAGCGTATTAATCGCTCGTGCGAATAGTTATGGACATAAGAAGTTTATGTCCATTTCTATTATTTACACATACTCAGGTATGCGGCGGGAAACCCAGTTTCCCACCCACCTGAGCTGTTGGAAATCGTCACAGCCCACCTGTATGAATCACCCTATGACCTTTTGTTATGATGCAGGGCCGAATTCCTTCGGCCAATGGACAATGGGATTGTAGGACCATGAGATTGCATTGTGTGTGGGGCATAAATAGGCAGGCCGACCACATCCAGCTCTCACTCTCTCATCAACGGTTATCTGCTGATAGCCGGGAGCTGGATATCGAGGCGCAGGCGATCATACCCTTTGTGCGTAAGTTTCTCTCCGTAATCATTGTCTTTCTGTGAGCCAATTTCTCTCATCTCTCTCTCTCTCTGTCTGTTCTGTTCTCTCATATCTCCCCTAGACTAGGCTAGTATTGTATTGTATTAGATAGTATTGTATTGTATTGCATTTAGGTCAGTGTAGTATTGTCTTTTTGTATTTATTGTTTAGTTCTGTGGTTAGGAAGTCTCTGTTATATTGTAGTGTATCATTTGTACTGTTATCCCCTTTTTCAAATATATTAGATATAATACAGTTAATAGGCTTTGGAACCTAAACCAGTATCTGTGTATTTTCTATAGTGTTAAGTGTTCACTTGAGCGTCGGTGACGCTCAAGCAGCTTTGTAGTTAGTCAGGTTACACAAGGTTGCACTTACACCCTGTATTCACATTAAGTTATTCTGTGTATTTCATTGGTATAAGGTTTAAACATTAAGGTATAGCGTTGTGAGCGTCTGCGCCGCTGGTGACCTCCTCGTGGTCTCGAGCGTATGCTACGCCATAGCGAATCATTACTCTAGTCATAACCAATAACGTGTCCTGTGATCACTGGGCCGTGAGCGAACGTGACGCTTGAGCGTCTCGCCTACGGCGGAGCGATCGTTACGCAAATAGCGTACCCTTACGGTACTTCTTAAGCAAACAGCGTACAGTGTTCTTAGACTTCATAAAGGGTTGTTTATACGACAAAAGTATTTAGAATTGTCAATTGGGGACTCGTCCTATCCTTCTCATATCTGCACTAGGTAGATCAGCAGACATTATCCCCCAGCAAAGGGTGGGAGGTTGTCTCCCAGTGCTGACGGGATAAGCGTCTGCTTCGCTTAGATAAAGAGTGCTGAAGGAATCCGGGAACCGGAAGTAAGAACAAAACGCTTGTGTCTTTTAAAAACTGTTTTATTTCTCTTCTGTCTTGCGTATACACGCACGCATACATTTATCTGCATTTCTTTTTCAATTTCGTATATCACTATTCCTGTTTGCCAATTTTTATAGTTGATAGAAAGTGCTAAAAAGAGATTTGCTGTTATTTCATAGTAGAGGTAATAGTTAAAGTATAGAACACCACACGATTTGTCTGAGATACAAGGCAGTCAGTGTGGATTGCGGTAGATGATCAGGGATCATTTACATTGATAAAAGTATATATTGTGTTACGGTGGATCTTTGCATTGCGTACACGTGTCGCTAACAAAGACTAGCGTACGCAATCCAAAGGCAGACGCACGCAGCGTTCACTACGCAACGTAGCGTCCGGTTACGCCCACGTAGCTCAAGTCACGAAAAGTTGAATTAGCGCAAAGCGATAATTAGCGCAAAGCGATAAGTAACGCACAGCGGTAGATAACGCGAAGCGGTAAATAACGCAAATCTATTTTTGGAAAAAAAAATAAAAATCTGAAATTTAGTTTAACAGATCCTGCTCCTAATTGGTAACACTGTTGGACTGAAGACAATTTCTGCGCAGAAATAGATATAGAAACAAAGTGTACATGTGTTGAGTGAGTGTGGTTTTGTATACATAAGTTTATACAACTTTAAGGTGGAACCAAAAGGAAAGCCGGGTACTCGTCAAGGGACATACGTGTAAGTGACATATACGGTGGCTAGGGAGGCATCCCTGGTTAAATAATATTTGAGCATTAGAGTATAGCGGACCATAAGGTAACAAGACCAGGAGGTCATAAGGTAACAAGACCAGGAGGTCATAAGGTAACAAGACCAGGAGGTCATAAGGTAACAAGACCAGGAGGTCGTAAGGTAAAAGGTCCGCTATAAAAGTCCAGTGGCACAACGCCTGGGGTGTTGGTGCAGAACCCATATAGGCCATACAAGCTCTTGCTGAAGGAATCGCGGCCGGAAACATCGATTCCATTGATCTTTCAGTACATAACAAGTAGTGCTTGTGTACTGAACGATTGGACCGCACGTAATTGTGTGCAGTAGTTAGTAATCTGACCTAATACCATTAGAGTAAAGTGGTCACAAACGCTATTTGTACATTCTGACGTGATTTGTGTAATTTTTTATTTTTGGAAGGGAAGTTCGCTGGTCACTCAGGAACTATCTAACAACCCCAACTTTACTGGAAAGAGTAAGTGTCCTGCGGGTAACCCTCATATGTTCCAGTAAACTGAAGGTTCCATAGGGGCCCTGTATCGAGTACGCCAGCACCACGTCGGTGTGATCAGGTCGTATTGGTCGAGGTGGGCGAGTGAGTGGGGTACTCGGTAAACCGCCACCGCCGGCCTACTGTGGAGTAATTTGGTTGTCTGAAAAGGCTTGCTGAAAACCTTGATACAGAGATCCAAGGAGGACTAAGCAACACCTGCAGACTATGGGGGCCAGTTGCTCAGGTAGGGGGCGATCAACCCTGGTTCAGGTTGATTCTGTGAACCGACCAGTTGGGTCGGCACGATATGTAATGTGTGAAAAATATGGAAGTCACACCGAATCTTTATGTGATGAATGGGAGAGAATGACTGTACAAGACAGGGACAAATTCCCAAGAATAGGTAGCTTTAGTCCAGAAGTGTTACAAAATTTAAGGAGGAGGATATGTCTCGTAAAATCAGCAAAGAGACGAATTCAACATCATGATTATTTACAGTTATGGCACCAGGAAGGTGAGATACAGAGAGGTTTGGCTCTGGCGGCAGGATCTGGGGCAGTCAGGAAGCTGATAGCCACAGCTCCTCCTCCACCATACATTGCAGGAGAGAAGTTGATTGCGGAGAGAAACGCACTGGGTTGTAAAACACAAACTCTTAGTAACCCTGTAAATGTTAATGATGTTAACCAAATAACTCATGCAAGTATTAACCCGTGCAAGATGTACCCTGTTTTGAACCTTCCTCAGGAGTGTGATCAAGAAGACGATTCAGCAACAATTTCAGCTCTCTCTCTTGCAGCCACCATAGCAGAGACCACAGTAGGCACAGCGACACCCACGAGATTAGTGAAAGCCCCTAGCGGAGGGATAGGTGAGGTCGTGTCAACGGGTAAGTACGGCACCATGCACTACACTGAAACAATTGTACCACAACAAGCTGTAGAATCTACACAGGAAGAGGCTGTTAGAATTGCTCCTGTAAGGGTAATAGCAGTTCCCAATGGAAAAACAGATGTGTCTGGAGCCACTCCCATAAGGAACATTGCCATGTACACTCCATTTTCCAGAATGGAATTAAGAACAATAGTGTCCGAATTTCCTGACCCCAGAAAGGACTTAGTTGCTAGCCAAAAATACATCAGGGATCTAGGTAACACTGTAGAACCCAACAACAAGGATTGGCAGATACTGCTAAGAGCTTGTTTACCTTCCAATGTTGACGCAACTCAATTTTTAGCTGACTGTGCATTGGATAAAGATGTACCGCTTACAGACGTGTACAACAAGGATAATGTAAAAAGGATAAATTTACAGCTAAAGGAGTATTTCCCTGCCGTTGTTAAATGGAATAAAATATTTTCCATTAAGCAAAAGGAGTCCGAAACGGCAACAGAATATTTTCACCGGGCACTATTAGAAATGGCAAAGTACACTGGTATAGAAGACATTAAGACCAACCCAAACCATCGAGAAGTAGCAGTATCTGTACTGATGGATGGTTTGAAAGAAACATTAAAAGCTAGGGTACAGACCACGCAGCCATGTTGGCGAGGTCTGTCAGTGTCCACATTGAGAGAGGCTGCTATTGATCACGACAGAAATATCACTAGGCACAGGGAATCGCAAAGTGATAAGTTGATGTCCGTAAGTATACAGGCGCTGACCACAAGGCAGCCTGCGTATGTACCACCGAATCCTGTGGGTAAGGCAAGTGTAATAACATGTTTTTCTTGTAACAGACCGGGACACTTTGCACGAGAATGTAGAACAAAGAATGTACAAAGATCTTTTCAACCCCCTAGACAACAACACAACACACGACATTGGGAGCAGGGTCCACAGAGGCGGAGTTTTGAGCCACATACAGGGGAAACAAAAAGATATCCCCCGAACAGAGATTGGCATGCCTCTGGTAGTTCCCAGCTAACCCCCTCACAAGTAGTTGCTGCCAACGGGATTCAGGGAGGTCAGCATACCCAATAGGGGTGTGGCCATACCTGTAATCTGCACCCAGTTAAGTTGATTGCTAGTCTTGGAAGCGAACCAGAAATTGCAATCAATGTAGCTGGTAAAACTTTAAACTTTCTTGTAGACACAGGGGCGGCCAAGTCAGTGATAAATTCGACAGTGGGCATGAGAACCACTGGTAGGACAATTCCAGCCATGGGAGTAACAGGAGTAGTCCAGCACTACCCTGTTAGCAAACCAGCCGAGATTACAATAGGGCCTTTGCATACCAAGCATTCCTTTTTGCTGGCTGCATCGGCACCAACTAATCTCCTGGGAAGAGACTTACTATGCAAAATGGGTTGCGTCATTTATTGTACTCCTGAAGGTGTATTCTTGGACATCCCTGAGAATCACGCTCAGGAAGTACGAGACATGTTAGACTCCCCATCAAAATTAATGTCACATTCCATTATGACAAATAGGAATCCATCCCAAGTAGAAGAGATGACATCTCAGATACCAGAGTCACTTTGGACAAAAGATGGACAGGACACTGGATTAATGGCAAACGTAGTTCCAGTAGTTGTACAAGTAAAAGATGGTAGGATAGCTCCAAAAATCCCACAGTATCCTCTGAAGCCAGAGGTGGAGTTAGGAGTTTTTCCCGTAATAGAGCGCTTGCTACAACAGGGCATTCTAGTAAGAACGTCCAGCACAGCAAATAGTCCCATCTTCCCTGTTAAAAAGAGTGGGGGGAGGGGTTACAGGCTAGTGCAAGATCTAAGGGGGATTAACAAAATAGTTGAGAGTCAGTTCCCCGTAGTGCCTAATCCAGCTGTCATCCTAATGCAAATTCCTCCCACTGCCAAATTTTTCACTGTTATTGACCTCTGCTCCGCATTCTTTTCGGTACCTCTGCACCCTGACAGCCAATATTTGTTTGCATTCACATACAGAGGAGTCCAATACACGTGGACTCGGTTACCCCAAGGTTTCATAGATAGTCCAAGTATATTTTCTCAGGCTTTGCATGATTGTTTACAGTCTTTCCAACCGGAAAGTGGATCAGTGTTGATACAGTACGTGGATGATCTACTACTGTGTTCTGATTCATTGGAGGCATCCCTGAAGGATACGAAACAGCTCCTGTTTCATCTTTCAGACACAGGTCACAAGGTTTCCAAAGACAAGTTGCAATTATGCCAAACTAAGGTAAAATATTTGGGACACTGTTTAACACAAGGACTGAGACACCTGACCGCTGATAGAATCCAAGCCATTAGAGACATGACACTGCCACAAACCCAGCAACAGATCAGGACGTTTCTAGGAATGTGTGGGTATTGCCGTAATTGGATCCCAGGGTTTTCCATATTGGCGCTACCTTTGCAGGAAATGGTCTCTTCAAACAAACCTGATCGGATTTCGCATACAGACGAATCTGAAACAGCATTTGAGAGACTCAAGCAGTGTCTAACGCAGGCACCAGCACTAGGTATGCCAGACTATGGGAAACCCTTTGAACTATACGGAACAGAAAGTGCTGGGTGCGCAGCAGGTGTACTAACACAAAAACACGGTGATGCCAGCAGGCCAGTTGCATATTACAGCGCTCAGCTAGATACGGTAGCGCGATCCCTCCCCACATGCTTGCGTAGCGTTGCGGCGATAGCATTGCTAGTGACAAAAAGCGAAGATGTCGTGCTAGGCCACAACCTCACAATCCATACACCGCATGCGGTATCTGCCTTATTGAATTCTGCCCAAACCAGACACGTCTCATCAGCAAGGTTTACAAGATGGGAATTGGCATTAATGGCCCCAGTAAACATCACCATAAGGAGATGCAGTGCATTAAACCCTGCAACATTTCTCCCAGGTGTGCCTGGTCAGGCACAAAGGGTGGAAGGTGAGAGTGATGGGGAAGGAGGATTTAATGCAAAGGAAGATACACATGATTGTATGGAATATTTGACCCAAAATTTTACCGCAAGGCCTGACATCAGTGACAATCCACTGGAAGATGCAGAACTCACGTTCTACACGGACGGTAGTTGTCACAGACAGTCAGACTCGGGAGACTTGTGTACTGGATACGCAGTCGTAGATGACCAAGACACCATAGAAGCGGAACCGCTAGGCCCACCTCACTCAGCCCAGGTTGCTGAACTGGTCGCCCTAACCAGAGCATGTGAATTGGCTAAGGGTAAGTCAGCCAATATCTACACCGATTCCAGATACGCGTTCGGGGTAGTCCATGATTTCGGAGCGCTATGGCGGCTCAGAAATTTCATGACGGCGGCTGGTACACCGATAGCGCATGCAGCTTATATAAAAAGGCTTCTAACAGCGATACAGGAACCCGACAGAGTGGCTGTTATCAAATGTAAAGCACATACATATAGTCAAGACCCAGTGTCACTTGGTAACAGCCGAGCAGACGAAGCCGCAAAGCTTGCAGCTGCTACCCCCATACGGACAGACACCACACAACTGATGGTATTTAATACCATCAACACACAGAAGTTGTGTGAGATGCAGAATTTGTGTTCCACACAGGAAAGAGCAGTCTGGAAGGCAAAGGGATATGGCCAGGAGTCCTCAGGGCTCTGGACGGATGGACATGGTAAACCAGTGGCCCCCAGGGCATACCTTCCATGTCTGGCTGAAGCAGCTCACGGGCTGACTCATCTAGGCAAGGAGGGGATGTGCAAATTGGTAAGAGCATACTGGTGCGCCCCAGGATTCTCCTCTCATGCGGGTAAAAGAGCAATGTCATGCCTTACCTGTCTGAGAAAGAATATTGGAAAAGCAATACCTACAGAACCATCCCATATCCCACCTGCCGGCGGCCCTTTCCAGGTAATACAAATTGACTTCATTCAATTACCCCCATGTCGAAATTTGAAATATGTACTTGTTTGTATAGATGTTTTCTCGAATTGGGTCGAAGCATTTCCAGCAGCTACAAATACTGCTATGTTTACAGCTAAGAAAATTGTGCAGGAATTTGTATGTAGATATGGTATCCCCTAGAATCATTGAAAGTGATAGGGGTACCCATTTTACAGGTGATGTCTTTCAAGGAATGTGTAAGTTGAAGGGAATTGATAGTAAGCTGCACACTCCGTACCGTCCACAGGCGAGTGCGAAGGTCGAAAGAGTGAACAGCACTATTAAAAATAAATTGAGTAAAGTAATGACAGAGACAGGATTGACGTGGCCAGAAGCTTTACCCATTGTTTTGTATAGCATCAGAACCACTCCCAGGTCCCCTCTTAATCTGTCTCCTTTTGAAATCTTGTTTGGTCGACAACCGCATGTCATGATTAACCCTCAGGATGATTTGAAATGTAACAATGAAGTAACTGTAAAATACTTAATTAACATGAGTAAACAGTTGAGGAATCAAAATGATAATCTGAAGTTGGTGATTCCTGATTTACCAGATAGTAATTGTCATGACATTGAACCTGGGAATTATGTAATGATACGAAATTTTCTACGCTCAGGTTGTCTTATTGATAGATGGGAAGGACCATACCAGGTCTTATTGACTAGCACCACAGCATTGAAGGTTGCTGAGAGAGAGACTTGGGTCCATTCATCCCACTGCAAAAAGGTTGCTGATCCAGAGAAGTCCCGTGATAAGGAACAGACGGTAGAGGTTGTATCACTAGAGTGTCTGTTCCAGGAGGACTGAGGCAGCACCTGAGCCTTGAAGACCGAAAGCAGTTGTCGACTCCCTTCTCCCTTTTATTGTTTTTCTCCACTTCCCAGCCCCTCTCCCTTAAAATTTCTTTTTTCCCCTTCTCATTCTTCTCTATTTCCTCCTCAAAGATGGACTTGCCCCAAGAGACTGTGATCCGGATTTTGATGTTAACCATGATGTTGACCAGAGCAGTCTGTTCCGGCGAGAGTACCATAGAGGTCGAAAGAGGTTCTGGAATGGGTTCCGATTATGATGATGGAGGCGTAGTTTTCCAAGATCAACCAAACCAACAAGCAAAGGCGAGTATCAGAAAACGATCCGATAGAAGAAATTGTGATGGATTGTTAGCTGAAGAAAATTGTATCTGTAGGCTCTGTGATAATCTGGTTGAAGATGGGTGCATAAAGAAATGCCAATCCAGTTTTAATATCCATATGGACCGGCATCCATTGAGTGACTATCACTCCTTAGTGGGTAACGTGTTAAACCAAACAGATTGTTGGGTATGCTCTCAAGTACCTCAGGGTCACAGCAAATCAGGGCTAGTACCATTTCCTTTAACGTTAGGGGAGGTACTTGAGCTAAGTGGTGGGAGACCGGTGGATCGGAGGTTTAACATCTCCAGCCCTCCTAGTTTGAAGCTCCACCAATACCATGTGGATAGGTCCCTCATATGTTTCAACATCTCCAATCCCAGAAAACCGGGAAATTGGGAAGTGTCATGGAGCAACCTTACCATGACCTTTTCACACAGAGCAGATAGAATGCCTACAGATACAGAGCTCGTACGCCACATAGCCAGTAGAGGAAAATCTTTTCGGTATCGATATACCTTAGGAAATAGGATTACTAGAGTTGGAGAGGTATCACCAGGATACTGTGCACATATCGTACAAACTGATACGTGCATTAAGCAGATGGAAGAATTAGGGTCAGGAGATTTCACCTGGAAGGTTTGTAACATGGTCATGTCCTTCTCCGTCCCATATGTTCTCCCCGATGACGCATATTTCATATGCGGGAGAAAGGCGTACAAGTGGCTTGCCCCAAACTCTGAAGGATTGTGTTATATTGGAAAAGTATTGCCTGAAGTGATGACTGTTACACATGACAAAATGAAGGACATACACCGTGGTGCCCAAGCTCCTTATACTCACACTCATTACGAGCACCGAGTTAAAAGACAACTGTCAGAAAGGTTAGAGCATCCGGCCTCTGATCTTATCCATGAATCCACCGGGATTCAGGTTCTGGTAGCGTTAGATTTCACTCGCACCGCTCGAGGTGTGATGAATTATAGATACATTTCCGCACTCGCCAATTTGTTAGATAATATCACTGAAATGTATGATGACACGTTTAGATACACTGGAAGAGAACTTCAAGCTTACAAAACAGAACTAGTTCAGCATAGGATGGTTCTTAATTATCTTACAGCAGTAACAGGCGGATATTGTGTTACATTGGCAACACAGTACGGCATAAAGTGTTGCACGTATATCACAAATAGCACCGAGGATCCGGTAGAGGTCATAGACCAAAAGATGGACGATATTCTCCAATTGAAGTGGGAATTTCGTCGAAAACACAATCTCACCCTTGCTGCTGTAGGTAATGAGCTGACTGGTTGGGTGTCATGGTTGAACCCGCGAAATTGGTTCTCCGGTTTAGGAGACTGGGCTCAAGGAGTCATAATGGATGTTGGAAAGTTTCTACTATGTATCTTGGGTGTCGTTATATCGATTGGATTGATATTTAGATGCGGGCAGGCTTTAATGAGGTGCAAACAAAGTACAAAAGTGATGAGCTTGAGGAGTGAGGAAACCGTAATTAACCTGGATTTGATTTATGACCCAATGATAGAAACCAGAATGTGATGAAAATGCGATTATACGGTCCGTTTCTTTCACCTGTTTTTCTGCTTTTCCCCAAGATACAAAGACCCCCTTGGACGAGGAAGTTGACGAGACGCTATACAGACAACAGACAAGCACCAAAGAAGAAGATTTGACAACTTTAAATATGGACACTTGATGAACTTTGCCATGGATCCCCAGTTTCCCTAGTATTTTTAAACTCACGCTAGCCCAACATTTTTGTAAATCTGATGGCACTGACAAAGCTTGTTGCTCATGCCTAAGGAGCAAAACAGCGCAAAGAAGACGACTCTCAACAGATACCGAACACAACTTCAACAACAGATGTACATTTCCCTGACATAGAATATCATTGTATTTTTCGTAAGTGTTCTTTATCTTCATCTCTACAACCCTCAGGTAACGACACACATAGACGATAGGGAATACAGGCACAGATATTAGCAACCACATACCTCCCCCATTCATGTATCATCAACTAAAATGTGCATCCCCATTTTGTTACAACCACAGCCGAAATGAGCTCGGTAGAGTTTGACAGCCCATCCACAGACCTGTACCACAGGATAAGAAGGAATTCAAATGTATACTTCGCAATACCTCGAAGCTTGATTTACCACACGTACGGCACGATGATACATGACCCTCCAAACATGGACTCATACACACATGCTTCTGCTTTCTCACTAGGTCATACCCTCTTCACACCTACTCCACTCTTCTCCCCTACCCAACCATGGAAATCAATTAACCCCTGACTTACATTTTTCTCCTTAAATATTTTAGAAGGTGGCAGTTATTATTGACTGCCAAAGGGTGGACTGTCAAAGTCAGAAAAATGTCTCTATGCACGTTGCCATATTTGCACCGCACACTGGTCCGCGCTGCGCATGCGTACGCTCTCCCGTGAAGGCGCATACCCGCGATAGCGTGCACTCGCAGGCGCGGTATGCGTATTTACGGTAGAGTTTATGTAGTCGTAGCGTGCGACTCATTCGTTACAAATGTTCACAATTAATGTAGTTTGTAGATCATGGTCCCCTTGATAGATTCTGAAAGTTTGGTTAAAATAGAAGGTCCCTGGTTAAAGGAATCCCTCTTTGTATTGTACGAAGGGTCTGACAGGAATCATACAGCAGTGTTTGGTACCCATCGGAAGAGTATTTAATTAGTAATATTCCGGTGTTGGTTTGGAGCGTATTAATCGCTCGTGCGAATAGTTATGGACATAAGAAGTTTATGTCCATTTCTATTATTTACACATACTCAGGTATGCGGCGGGAAACCCAGTTTCCCACCCACCTGAGCTGTTGGAAATCGTCACAGCCCACCTGTATGAATCACCCTATGACCTTTTGTTATGATGCAGGGCCGAATTCCTTCGGCCAATGGACAATGGGATTGTAGGACCATGAGATTGCATTGTGTGTGGGGCATAAATAGGCAGGCCGACCACATCCAGCTCTCACTCTCTCATCAACGGTTATCTGCTGATAGCCGGGAGCTGGATATCGAGGCGCAGGCGATCATACCCTTTGTGCGTAAGTTTCTCTCCGTAATCATTGTCTTTCTGTGAGCCAATTTCTCTCATCTCTCTCTCTCTCTCTCTCTCTCTGTCTGTTCTGTTCTCTCATATCTCCCCTAGACTAGGCTAGTATTGTATTGTATTAGATAGTATTGTATTGTATTGCATTTAGGTCAGTGTAGTATTGTCTTTTTGTATTTATTGTTTAGTTCTGTGGTTAGGAAGTCTCTGTTATATTGTAGTGTATCATTTGTACTGTTATCCCCTTTTTCAAATATATTAGATATAATACAGTTAATAGGCTTTGGAACCTAAACCAGTATCTGTGTATTTTCTATAGTGTTAAGTGTTCACTTGAGCGTCGGTGACGCTCAAGCAGCTTTGTAGTTAGTCAGGTTACACAAGGTTGCACTTACACCCTGTATTCACATTAAGTTATTCTGTGTATTTCATTGGTATAAGGTTTAAACATTAAGGTATAGCGTTGTGAGCGTCTGCGCCGCTGGTGACCTCCTCGTGGTCTCGAGCGTATGCTACGCCATAGCGAATCATTACTCTAGTCATAACCAATAACGTGTCCTGTGATCACTGGGCCGTGAGCGAACGTGACGCTTGAGCGTCTCGCCTACGGCGGAGCGATCGTTACGCAAATAGCGTACCCTTACGGTACTTCTTAAGCAAACAGCGTACAGTGTTCTTAGACTTCATAAAGGGTTGTTTATACGACAAAAGTATTTAGAATTGTCAATATATAGGCCCGATCCACCTATAGATATATCTGCAGATCCATTGATCTGCAGATATATAGATCAGTGTGTACCCACCATTAGTTCCTGATTTGTTACACAATTTTAGTTATGGGAGGAATTCACTGTTTTAAACCACGGGTGTGTGCTTTTTTTTCTCTAGCATCCATAAGGGATATTAGGGACAGATTAGTATGATGATTATAGACAGGTCCAAAGGAGCCAGTGCGCTTTAAATTTGCTGGCTCCTCCCCTCTATGCCTCCTCCTACAGCTCAGTTTAGAAAAAAGTGCCCTCAGGAGAGGATGCACACTCTGCAAGCTCCAGAGTTTTTCTTCAGATTCTTTTCAAGTTTTATTTATTTCGGTATGCTGTTTGGGCAACAGCATACCTGCACCGTGGGAGTTGAGGAGGGGAGGGGGGGGGATGGTCACCGGCCTCTGGAGGTGCAGAGCCGCTTCCCGGCTGCAGGACCACCGTCCTGAGGGGCTGTTTGTTCAGTGGGGCATGGCACCTTGGTTGTCGCAGCTGCAGCATGCCGCTCATCCCTAACGCTGCCTGAAGGTGATCATCGGTGGGGAGTACCAACCGGGGGCCCCACTAGGGGGGTACCCCGGTCCACTGTGCAGCAGAAGCGCGGGTAAAGCGTACGTGTCCCTCCTGGTGGGGACTCGCTGTAGCCCCTGCGTGAGACTGGCTAATAAAAATAGGATTTTAATACCTACCGGTAAATCCTTTTCTCTTAGTCCGTAGGATGCTGGGGTCACCATTAGAACCATGAGGTATAAACGGGACCCGCAGGAGACATGGGCACTTTAAGACTTTGAAAGGGAGTGAACTGGCTCCTCCCTCTATGCCCCTCCTCCAGACTCCAGTTATAGGAACTGTGCCCAGGGAGACGGACATTTCGAGGAAAGGATTTATTTTTAAACTAAGGTGAGATTCATACCAGCTCACACCTCAAGCATGCCGCACAACATGGCATTCAACAGAACACAGGCCAACGGCATGAACAATTGCAGCAACATGCCGACAATAAACGTAACACAACATATGTGTAACCAGAACTATTAACTGCAGATACAGTACGCACTGGGACGGGCGCCCAGCATCCTCTACGGACTAAGAGAAAAGGATTTACCGGTAGGTATTAAAATCCTATTTTCTCCTACGTCCTAGAGGATGCTGTGGTCACCATTAGAACCATGGGGTTATACCAAAGCTCTAGAACGGGCGGGAGAGTGCGGACGACTCTGCAGCACCAATTGACCGAACTTAAGGTCCTCATCGGCCAAGGTGTCAAACTTGTAGAACTTTGCAAAAGTGTTTGACCCTGACCAAGTAGCTGCTCGGCAAAGTTGCAATGCCGAGACCTCCCCGGGCAGCCGCCCAGGATGAGCCCACCTTCCTAGTGGAATGGGCCTTCACCGATTCCGGTAATGGTAATCCAGACGTGGAATGGGCCTGCTGAATCATGTTACAGATCCAGCGCGCAATGGTCTGCTTGGAAGCAGGACACCCAACCTTGTTGGGAACATACAGGACAAACAGAGCCTCTGTTTTCCTAATCTGAGCCGTTCTGGTGACATAAATCTTCAAAGCTCTGACCACATCCAGAGATTTTGACTCAACAAAGGCGTCAGTAGCCACAGGAACCACGATAGGTTGGTTTATGTGGAAAGAAGAAACCACCTTCGGTAAAAATTGCTGACGTGTCCTCAATTCAGCTCTATCTTCATGGAAGATCAAATAAGGGCTCTTGGAAGACAAGGCCGCTAACTCAGACACCCGCCTTGCAGATGCCAAGGCCAACAGGATGACCACTTTCCAAGTGAGGAATTTTAACTCCACCTTCCGTAAAGGTTCACACCAATGTGATTGAAGGAACTGCAACACCACATTAAGATCCCATAGTGCCACTGGAGGCACAAATGGAGGTTGGATGTGCAACACGCCTTTCACGAAAGTCTGAACTTCTGGAAGGGAGGCCAATTGTTTATGAAAGAAAACCGATAAGGATGAAATCTGATCCTTAATTGAGCCCAATGTTAGGCCCGCATCTACACCTGCTTGTAGAAAATGGAGAAACCGTCCTAGCTGAAACTCTTCCGTAGGAGCCTTCTTGGATTCACACCAAGAAACATATTTCCTCCAAATACGGTGCTAATGTATGGACGTTACCCCTTTCCTGGCCTGAATAAGTGTGGGAATGACTTCACTGGGAATACCCTTACAGGCTAGGATTTTGCGTTCAACCGCCACACCGTCAAACGTAGCCGAGGTAAGTCCTGATACACGCACGGCCCCTGTTGTAACAGGTCCTCGCGCAGAGGAAGAGGTCAGGGATCTCCGATGAGTAATTCCTGAAGATCTGGATACCAAGCCCTCCTTGGCCAGTCTGGAACAATGAGGATCGCTCGGACCTTTGTTCTTCTTATGATTTTTAGAACTTTTGGAATGAGAGGAAGTGGAGGGAACACATACACGGACTGAAACACCCACGGTGTCACCAGAGCATTCACTGCGATCGCTTGAGGGTCCCTTGACCTGGAACAATATCTCTGAAGCTTCTTGTTGAGACGAGAAGCCATCATATCCACTTGAGGAACTCCCCAATGACCTGTCACCTCTGCGAAGACTTCTTGGTGGAGTCCCCACTCTCCTGGATGGAGATCGTGTCTACTGAGGAAGTCTGCTTCCCAGTTGTCTACTCCTGGAATGAAGATCGCTGACAGAGCGCTTGTATACTTTTCCGCCCAGCGGAAAATTCTTGTGGCTTCTGCCATCGCTGCTCTGCTTTTCGTTCCGCCCTGACGGTTTATGTACGCTACTGCTGTTACATTGTCTGACTGGATCAGTACAGGCAGACCTTGAAGATGATGTTCTGCTTGTAGTAGGCCGTTGTAAATGGCTCTTAGCTCCAGAACATTTATGTGGAGACAAGCTTCCTGACTTGACCATCTTCCTTGGAAGTTTTCTCCCATTGTGGTTGCCCCCCAACCTCGGAGGCTCGCATCCGTGGTCAATAGGATCCAGTCCTGTATCCCGAACCTGCGCCCCTCTAGGAGGTGAGAGCTGTGCAGCCACCACAGAAGTGCTACCCTGGTCTTGAAAGACAGGATTATCCTCTGGTGCATGTGTAGATGGGACCCGGACCACTTGTCCAACAGGTCCCACTGGAACACCCTGGCATGGAACCTGCCAAACTGAATGGCCTCGTAGGCCGCAACCATCTTCCCCAGCAACCGAATGCATTGGTGGATTGACACTCTTGCTGGTTCCAGAATTTGTATGACCAGACTCTGAAGTTCCAGAGCCTTTTCCACAGGAAGAAAGACTCTCTGTAGTTCTGTGTCCAATATCATTCCCAAAAACGACAACCGCGTCATCAGAATCAACTGTGATTTTGGCAAGTTTAGGAGCCAACCATGTTGTTGAAGAACTGTCATGGAGAGTGCAACATTTCGGACCAACTGGTCCCTGGATCTCGCCTTTATCAGGAGATCGTCCAAGTATGGGATAATTGTGACTCCTTGCTTGCGAAGGAGAACCATCATCTCCGCCATCACTTTGGTGAAAATCCTCGGAGCAGTGGATAGACCAAACGGCAACGTTTGAAATTGGTAATGACAATCCTGAATTGCAAATCTCAGGTAAGCCTGATGCGGAGGATAAATGGGAACATGTAAATAGGCATCTTTTATGTCCACAGACACCACAAAATCCCCTTCCTCCAGACTGGAGATCACTGCTCGGAGAGACTCCATCTTGAATTTGAATCTCTTAAGGTAGAAATTCAGGGATTTCAGGTTTAGGATTGGTCTGACCAAGCCGTCCGGCTTCGGGACCACAAACAGGCTTGAATAAAAACCTTCTCCCTGTTGTGACTGGGGAACCTTGACGATAACCTGATTTTGACACAATTTTCGTATTGCGTCGCAAACTACCTCCCTGTCCGGAAGAAAAGCTGGTAAGGCCGATTTGAAAAATCGGCGAGGGGGGATGTCTTGAAACTCCAGCTTGTACCCTTGGGATACTATTTGTAAAACCCAAGGGTCTAGGTTCGAACGAACCCAAAACTGACTGAAGAGTTTCAGACGGGCCCCCACCGGTGCGGACTCCCGCACAGGAGCCCCAACGTCATGCGGTGGAATTGGCAGAAGCCTGGGAGGACTTCTGCTCCTGGGAGCTTGACAAAGCTGGAGAACGTTTACCTCTTCCCCTTCCTCTAGTAGCAAGGAAGGAAGAACCTCAGCCCTTTCTGAATTTATTGGGCCGAAAGGACTGCATCTGATAATGGTGCGGTTTCTTTTGTTGTGGAGGAATATAAGGTAAAAAGGATGACTTACCCGCGGAAGCCGTAGATACCAAATCATCAAGGCCGTCTCCAAATAAGGCCTTACCTTTATATGGTAGAGATTCCATACTTTTCTTGGAGTTAGCATCAGCATTCCATTGGTGAATCCACAACGCACGCCTAGCTGAGACAGCCATGGCATTGGCATTTGATCCCAAAAGACCAATATCTCTCGCAGCTTCCTTAAGGTATGCTGCTGCATCCTTGATATAACCCAGCGTCAAGAGGATGCCATCCCTATTGATAAAGCTGAATTTTTATCTTATATAATATCCTTTAAGAGGTCTAAGAACACTGTACGCTATCTACGTAAGAAGTACCGTAAGGGTACGCAAGTTGCGTAGCGATCGCTCAGCCGTAGTCGAGACGCTCAAGCGTCACGTTCGCTTACGGCTTAGTGATCACAGGCAGGCACGCTATTGGCTGCCGACTAACGTAATGATTAGCTATAGCGTAGCGGACGCTCGGGACCACGAGGAGATCACCAGCGATGCAGACGCTCACAACGTTAAACCTTTATATCTATACCTTCAGCAATGAAATACACAGTAAACCTTAGTGTGGAGACAATGTGTAAGTGCAACCTTGTGTAACCTGATTACCTACAAAGCTGCTTGAGCGTCACCGACGCTCAGAGAATACTTAACACTATAAAGAATACACAGATACCTGGCTTAGGGTCCGAAACCTATTATATGTATTATGACTATTACTTGCAAAAAGAATCACAGTACAAAGCATACACTACAGTATAACATAAACCAACTAACCAGATAACTGCACAGGAAATATAATATAATACAATATACTTAAAGGGATATACGAGAGAGAGAGAGAGAAGAGAGAGAGAGAGAGAGAGAAGATGGCTCACAGTAAGACAATATGATTACGGAGAAAACTTACGCACAAGGGGAAACGATCGCAAGCGCCTCTGGACATCCAGCTTCCCGATTATCAGCAATGAGAACCGTTTGAAGAGAAGTGTAAGCTGGATGCCACAGGCCCGTCTTTTATGCTCCACACACAATGCAATCTAATGGTCCCTACAATCTTATCGTCCATTGGACACAGGAATTCGGCTTCGCATTATAACAAAAGGTCATAGGTTGTTTCATACAGGTGGGCTGTGACTGTTTCCAACTGTTCAGGTGGGTGGGAAACTAGGTTTCCCGCCGCATGATTAAGTAAGAACAAATAATAGTAAATGAACATAAACTTCTTATGTTCATAACTATTCGCACGAGCGATTGATCCGCTCCAAACCAACACCAGAATATTGCTATTTAAATACTCTTCCGATGGGTACCAAACACTGCCGTATGACTCCTGTTAGACCCTTCGTACAATGCAAAGAGGGATTCCTCCGTTCAGGGACATTCTATATTAACCAAACTTTCAGAATCTATCAAAGGGACCATGATCTATAAACTACATTAATTGTGAAAATATGTAACGATTGGGTCGCACGCTACGACTACATACTCTTTACCGTAAATACGCATACCGAGTGCGAGCGGGTGCACGCAACAACGGGTATGCGCTATCACGGGAAAGCGCACGCATGCGCAGCGCGGACCAGTGTGAGGTGCAAATATGGCAGCGTGTATAGGGATATTTTTCTGACTTTGACAGTCCACCCTTTGGCAGTCAATAATAACTGCCACCTTCTAAAACATTTCAAAAGGAGAAAAATATATGTCAGGGGTTAATTCATTTCCATGGTTGGGTAGGGGAGGAGAGAGGAGTAGGTGTGAGGAGGGTATGACCTAGTGAGATAGCAGAAGCATGTGTGTATGAGTCCATGTTTGGGGGGTCATGTATCATCGTGCCGTACGTGTTGTAAATCAAGCTTCGAGGTATTGCGAAGTATACATTTGAATTCCTTCTCATCCCGTATTAAGGATCTGTGGATGGGCTGTCAAACTCTACCGAGCTCATTTCGGCTTTCAGTTGTAACAAAATGGGGAAGCACATTTTAGTTGATGATACATGAATAGGGGAGGTATGTGGTTGCTGATATCTGTGCCTGTATTCCCTATCGACTATGTGTGTCATTACCTGAGGGTTGTAGAGATGAAGATAAAGAACACTTATGGAAAATGCAGTGGTATTCTATGTCAGGTTAATGTACATCTGTCGGTCGAAGTTTTGTTCGGTATCAGTTGAAAGTCGTCTTCTTTGCGCTGTTTTGCTCATTAGGCGTGAGCAATAAGCTTTGTCAATGCCATCAGATTTACAAAAAATGTTGGGCTAGCGTAAGTTTAAGAATTCTAGGGAAACTGGGGATCCATGGCAAAGTTCATCAAATGTCCGTTTCTCAAGTGGTCAAAACTTCTTCTTTGGTCAATCCGTTGTCTGTATAGCGTCTCGTCAACTTCCTCGTCCAAGGGGGTCTTTATATCTTGGAGAAAAGCAGAAAAACAGGTGAAAGAAACGGACCGTATAATCGCATTTTCATCACATCATTGTTTCTATCGTTGGGTCGTAAATCAAATCCAGGTTAATTACAGTTTCCTCACTCCTCAAACTCATCACTCTGGTACTTTGTTTGCACCTCATTAAAGCCTGCCCGCATCTAAATATCAATCCAAATCGATATAACGACACCTAAGATACATAGGAGAAACTTCCCAACATCCATTATGACTCCTTGAGCCCAGTCTCCTAAACCAGAGAACCAATTTCGCGGGTTCAACCATGACACCCAACCAGTCAGCTCATTACCCACAGCAGCAAGAGTGAGATTGTGTTTTCGGCGAAATTCCCACTTTAATTGGAGAATATCGTCCATCTTTTGGTCTATGACCTCTACCGGATCCTCGGTGCTATTCGTGATATACGTGCAACACTTCACGCCGTACTGTGTTGCCAATGTAACACAATATCCGCCTGTCACTGCTGTGAGGTAATTAAGAACCATTCTATGCTGTACCAGTTCTGTTTTATAGGCTTGAAGTTCTCTTCCAGTGTATCTAAACGTGTCATCATACATTTCAGTGATATTATCTAACAAATTGGCGAGTGCGGAAATGTATCTATAATTCATCACTCCTCGAGCGGTGCGAGTGAAATCTAACGCCACCAGAACCTGAATCCCGGTGGATTCATGGATCAGATCAGAGGCCGGATGCTCTAACCTTTCTGACAGTTGTCTTTTAACAAGGTGCTCGTAATGAGTGTGAGTATAAGGAGCTTGGGCACCACGGTGTATGTCTTTCATTTTGTCATGTGTTACAGTCATCACTTCAGGCAATACTTTTCCAATATAACACAATCCTTCAGAGTTTGGGGCAAGCCACTTGTACGCCTTTCTCCCGCATATGAAATATGCCTCATCGGGGAGAACATATGGGACGGAGAAGGACATTACCATATTACACACCTTCCAGGTGAAATCTCCTAACCCTAATTCTTCCATCTGCTTAATACACGTATCAGGTTGTACGATATGTGCACAGTATCCTGGTGATACTTCTCCAACTCTAGTAATCCTATTTCCTAAGGTATATCTATACCTGAATGATTTTCCTCTACTGGCTATGTGGCGTACAAGCTCTGTATCTGTAGGCATTCTATCTGCTCTGTGTGAAAAGGTCATGGTGTGGTCACTCCATGACACTTCCCAATTTCCCGGCTTTCTGGGATTGGAGATGTTAAAACATAACAGGGACCTATCCACATGGTATTGGTGGAGCTTCAAACTAGGAGGGCTGGAGATATTAAACCTCCTGTCCACCGGTCTCCCACCCTTTAGCTCAAGTACCTCCCCTATTGTTAAAGGAAATGGTACTAGCCCTGATTTGCTATGACCCTGAGGTACTTGAGAGCATACCCAACAATCTGTTTTATTTAACACGCTACCCACTAAGGAGTGATAGTCACTCAATGGATGCTGGTCCATATGGTTATTAAAACTGGATTGGCATTATTGTTACAGAGCCTACAGATACGGTCTTTCTTCTTAAACTAACAATCCTTCAAAATGTTTACAAATAACAAGGTTGTTAGATCGTGCCCGGTACTCGCCTTTGCTTGGTGATTGGGTTGCTATTGGAAATTTACACCTCCGTCTCAGTCATTAGAACCTTTCTGGATCCTTCCTCGACCTCACTGGTACTCTCACCGAAACAGACTGCTCTGGTCAACATCAGGGTCGACAGGAAAATCCATATCACAGTCTCTTGGGGCAAGTCCATCTTACAGGAGGAGAAAAGAAGAAATTTGTAAAGGGGGGTATAAGAAAATCAGTTTGAGGGGGAGAGAACTTGTTACGATAATAAGTTCTCTCGTCTTGTTGTTCTTCTTGTTCTGCTGTCCTCTCGAAGGTGCTGTCTCTCAGTCTTCAAAATGAACATTCTGGTGATGCAATATTCCTTCCTAAGCAGCGATCTTTCTGTAAGGAGCAAAAATCTGGCATTACCATTGGTCCAACTGAGGGGTGACATACCATCTTCAAACCATGAAAACATGAGTGAGAAGAGAGAGAAAATAAAAACAAAAGAGACAGAGAACAATTCATGTGCATATATACATTACATAATTCGACAATAACCATCAATAAGAGAAGAGAAACAAAGCATTTTTAAACATTGTCAACATTAAGAAAACATTGTTAGCATTAGAAAAACATTGTCAGACTTATTAGGCTGTCATATCTACGTGTCTAATGGTCTCCTTGAGCAGTCCCTCCCCACCAGCACCTGCATTACTCCACTGTCTGTATCTGGCCAGAAATACATTGTGGCGGAGGTCATGCTGGGGTTTGGTAGACTTCTGCAAGGACCAAGTGGATATGCAATGTGTGAATTCTTACCAATACTCGTCAGAGATGGGGATAGAGAGAGAGAGAAAAAAAAACATTTTTCTTCACAAATACATTTACAACGTTTCACCTGGTCATTCCTGTCTTCAGTGAATGGCCTCCCATTTTGTTAACCGTTACCTCAGGCTTACCTCCAGTCTTAATGATCACCTTTCTTGACTACTTACCATGGGTGTGGCTCAAAATCCTCACTATATGATCCTTGATTATAATGGTGTGTGTTGTAATTTTGCTCATTTCTTGGTCTAGGGGGTCTAACTTTATGTGAGTTATTACAGTTGCTGGCGTAATGCCCTTCTCTTCTACAATGGTAACAAACCCTTGGCTTTCTCCAAGTGTCAGTGAACTGGGGTCTTGGCTGATTTGATGCCTCTTCAAACGCTTGGATGCTCATCACCCTCAACCGCTTTCCCTGTATCTCCCTGCTTCTTTGGGTATTATGGTTATGTTGTTGTCTAGGGGGTGCATATACCTTGTGTGTGCTTCTAGGCCTGCAATCTCTTGCATAATGACCTTCCTCCTGGCAGTTATAACACCTAGTCACCTTTGACTTACCCACAGGGACCTGAGGCTCCTTTGCTTCCCCGTGCTTGCTGATGTTCTGCTCATGATTAATGATGGCCTCTCTTAATGCGGCCACCGAGATATCTTTCCAGTCTGGGTTGGTGGTCTGTACCCTTGTTCTTAATTCATCATTTAAACCATTTATTAATGCTTTACCCACTATTCCTTTATATTGTGCATTTGTCTTGATGTCTGTGATCCCAGTGTTTCTAGCCATTATTTGCAGTGTTCGATTGAAATAATGAGAAATACTTTCCCCTTCCCTTTGTCTTATGGAGAAGATTATGTTCCACTCGCCAATGGTTGGAAAATATACTTCTAACTGTTGGTTGATCTGCTTAATACATTCCTGATTGTGTTCCTCCGTACAAGGTGCCTCCGTGTCTAATTTACAATCAGCAATAAATTTCGCAGGGTCAACACTGGAGGGCAAACATACCCTCAGCACTGTCCGCCAATCTTTGTTGGTGGGTTCTGTGGAGTTTCCTAGTTCTTTAACAAATCTCTGACATGCTGCTAGATTTTTCCTAGGATCAGGAAATTCAGACATAATTGATCTCAATTCGGTCCGGGACCAGAGACAGCGCATTGTACTGTCCTTGACGGGAATGATTCTCTGATCGTCAGTCTTCCCATTGGGGACTGCAATCACCCTGACCGGATCAAACTCAGCTACATCATCTTGTGTTGGTCTTACAATATGTGGTACATCTGTAGGTGCGTGATATGAAACATTGTACGTACCTGTGGACACGACCTCACCTGACCCTCCGTTAGGGGGTTTGATTATTGCCTTTACCAATTTGGTCGCGTCCACCTGGATGTCTTGTGTGATGGTTGTTGGAAGGGGTGCCGACATCGTTCTGGACTCCCTTTCTTGTTGGTATTCCTGAGGGAAGTTTGACATGGGGTGCAACTTGCATAGGTTAATAGTTGTACATTCAACAGTATTACAATAATCATTGTTACATTTATTACACTTATTCTTATTATCTATACTACAGTTGCTAAGAGCGTTTTTATTGTTCACCCTTGTGCTTTTCTCCGCAACCACAATCCCCTCCATCGCCATGTCTCTCTTCTCAAGATAAGAGTCAGATAAGTCAATTAAATCTCTTTGTAATTCACCTTCCTGCTGCCATAACTGAAAATAATCATAATGTTTGCTTCGTCTCTTTGCTGGTTTTATGAGACATATCCTCCTCCTTAAATTTTGTAACACTTTTGGGCTAAAGCTGCCTATATTTGGGAACTTCTCCCCATCATGTACAGTCATTCTTTCCCATTCATCACATAAAACCTCTGTGTGACTTCCATATTTCCCACACATTACATACCTGGCCGATCCTACTGGACGGTTTACAGGGTCAACCCGAACCGAGGTTGATCGCCCCCTTCCTGAACAACTGGCCCCCATAACCTGCAGGCGTCCACTTGCTCTACCTCTGATCTCTATATCAGGGGCTTCAGCGAACCCTTACAGAAAACCAAATTATTCACGATAGGTAGGCGGTGAAGTTTACCGAGCACCTCACTCGCTCGCCCACGCCGACCAATGCGACCTGATCACACCGATATGGTGCTGGCGCACTCGACCCAGGGCACCTATAAAAACCTTTGTTTTACTGGAACATGCGAGGGTTATCCGAAGAACACTTACTCTTTCCAGTAAAGGTGGGGTTGTTGGATAATTCCTGAGTGACCAGCGAACTTCCCTTCTCAAAAATAAAAAATTACACAAATCACGTCAGAATGTACAAATAGCGTTTGTGACCCCTTTACTCTAATGGTACTAGGTCAGATTACTAACTACTGTACACAATTACGTGCGGTCCAGTCGTTCAGTACACAAACAACTAAGCTTGTGTACGGAAAGACCAATGGAATCGAAAATTGCGGCTGCGAATTCCTTCAGCGAGCTTGTATGGCCTATATGGGTGTTGCACCAACCCTTTTCGGTGTTGTGCCTGTGGACTGTATAGCGGACTTCCTTGTTTACTGTACCTGGACCTGTTGGTCTACTATGACCTCCTGGTCTTGTTTCTATACGACCTCCTGGTCTGACCTTCTATACTAGTCCGCTATACTCTAATGCTCAAATGTTGTGTTTAACCAAGGATGCCTCCCTAGCCACCGTGCATGTCACTTACACGTATGTTCCTCACGAGTACTCGGTGATTTCTTTTGGTTCAACCTCCAAATTGTATAAATGTAAAAAAAAAAAAACACTCACTCATCACATGTACACTTTTGCTTCTATTTCTATTTCTGCGCAGAAATTTTTCCTTTAGCCCAGCTGTGTTACCAATTAGGAGCAGGATCTGTTAATTAAATTTCGGACACCAAAAATAGACTTGCGTTATTTATCGCCTGTTGCGCTATTTACCGCTTTGCGTTACTTATCGCGTTGCGTTAAAAATCAACTTTATCGTGACTTGAGCTACGTGGGCGTAACCGGACGCTCCGTTGCGTAATGTACGCTGCGTGCGTCTGCCTTTGGATTGCGTACACAAGTCTTTTGTTAGGGACACGTGTACGTAAAGCAAAGATCCACCGTAACACAATTTATACTTTTATCAATGTAGATGATCCCTGATCATCTACCACACACCACACTGACTTCGCCCTATCTCCCAGGCAAAACTGTGTGTTTGTCTACACTTTAACTATGTTACCTCTATTCTTAAACTATGAAATAACAGCAAATCTCTTTTAGCACTTTTATCAACTATAAAACTGGCAGACAGGATAGTGATATACGAAAAATGAAAAAGAAATGCAGATATATATGTATGCGTGCGTGTATACGCAAGACAGAAGAAAAATAGACAGTTTAAAAAGACACTAGCGTTTTGTTCTTACCTCCGGTTCCCGGATTCCTTCAGCACTCGTTATCTAAGCGAAGCAGACGCTTATCCCGTCAGCACTACGAGACAACCTCCCGCCCTTTGCTGAGGGGTAATGTCTGCCGATTCTACCTAGTGCAGATATGTGAAGGACTGGACGGCCCCCAATTGATAAAGCTGAATTTTTATCTTATATAATATCCTTTAAGAGGTCTAAGAACACTGTACGCTATCTACGTAAGAAGTACCGTAAGGGTACGCAAGTTGCGTAGCGATCGCTCAGCCGTAGTCGAGACGCTCAAGCGTCACGTTCGCTTACGGCTTAGTGATCACAGGCAGGCACGCTATTGGCTGCCGACTAACGTAATGATTAGCTATAGCGTAGCGGACGCTCGGGACCACGAGGAGATCACCAGCGATGCAGACGCTCACAACGTTAAACCTTTATATCTATACCTTCAGCAATGAAATACACAGTAAACCTTAGTGTGGAGACAATGTGTAAGTGCAACCTTGTGTAACCTGATTACCTACAAAGCTGCTTGAGCGTCACCGACGCTCAGAGAATACTTAACACTATAAAGAATACACAGATACCTGGCTTAGGGTCCGAAACCTATTATATGTATTATGACTATTACTTGCAAAAAGAATCACAGTACAAAGCATACACTACAGTATAACATAAACCAACTAACCAGATAACTGCACAGGAAATATAATATAATACAATATACTTAAAGGGATATACGAGAGAGAGAGAGAGAAGAGAGAGAGAGAAGAGAGAGAGAGAGAGAAGATGGCTCACAGTAAGACAATATGATTACGGAGAAAACTTACGCACAAGGGGAAACGATCGCAAGCGCCTCTGGACATCCAGCTTCCCGATTATCAGCAATGAGAACCGTTTGAAGAGAAGTGTAAGCTGGATGCCACAGGCCCGTCTTTTATGCTCCACACACAATGCAATCTAATGGTCCCTACAATCTTATCGTCCATTGGACACAGGAATTCGGCTTCGCATTATAACAAAAGGTCATAGGTTGTTTCATACAGGTGGGCTGTGACTGTTTCCAACTGTTCAGGTGGGTGGGAAACTAGGTTTCCCACCGCATGATTAAGTAAGAACAAATAATAGTAAATGAACATAAACTTCTTATGTTCATAACTATTCGCACGAGCGATTGATCCGCTCCAAACCAACACCGGAATATTGCTATTTAAATACTCTTCCGATGGGTACCAAACACTGCCGTATGACTCCTGTTAGACCCTTCGTACAATGCAAAGAGGGATTCCTCCGTTCAGGGACATTCTATATTAACCAAACTTTCAGAATCTATCAAAGGGACCATGATCTATAAACTACATTAATTGTGAAAATATGTAACGATTGGGTCGCACGCTACGACTACATACTCTTTACCGTAAATACGCATACCGAGTGCGAGCGGGTGCACGCAACAACGGGTATGCGCTATCACGGGAAAGCGCACGCATGCGCAGCGCGGACCAGTGTGAGGTGCAAATATGGCAGCGTGTATAGGGATATTTTTCTGACTTTGACACTATCTAGGGTATCTATATCAGATGACAAGTTATCTGCCCACTTCTCGATAGCACTACTTACCCACGCAGACGCAATGACAGGTCGGAGTAGTGTAACCGTGGTCACATAAATGGACTTCAACGTAGTTTCTTGTTTACGATCCGCAGGATCCTTGAGGGCCGCCGTGTCAGGTGACGGGAGAGCCACCTTTTTAGACAAACGAGACAAGGCCTTGTCCACAGCGGGGGGTGACTCCCACTTTTCCCTATCTGTCGAGGGAAACTGATAAGCTGCTATAATTATTTTGGGAATCTGAAAAACTTTCTGTCAGGACCTTCTCAAACTTTTTCAAATAGCGTGTTCAGTTCATGAGAGGGAGGAAACGTTATCTTAGGTTTCCTTTCTTTATACATACAGACCTTTTTATCAGGAACAGCTGGGTCCTCAGTGATATGTAATACATCTTTAACCGCCACAATCATGTACTGAATGCTTTTAGCCAATTTTGGGTCTAACCTGGAATCGTTATAGTCTACACTGGAATCAGTGTCCGTGTCGGTATCAGTGTCTGCCAACAGGGCCAACGTACGTTTTTGTGACCCTGAGGGGACCTGACTTTGGAATAACATATCTTCCACAGATTTCTTCCATGCCTGGGTCTGCGACTCAGACTTATCCAGCCTCTTACTAATAACAGCCACATTAGCACTCAAAGCATTCAACACATTTACCCAATCAGGTGTCGGCCGACAGGGTCACCCCCGCAGCCGTCTGTGTCCTTAATACAGCCTCCTCCTGGGAAGAGCCTTCAGCCTCAGACATGTCCACACTCGTGCACCAAACACCCACAGACACTCCGGGCATATAGGGGACAGACCCACAGTAAAGTCTGTCAGAGAGACACAGAGGGGATTTGCCAGCTTACAACCCTGCGCTGAGAAAACGGGTCTGAAAGCGCCAAGACAATGCCTCAGACCTATAGCGCTTTTATCACACATATATATATATATATATTTCTCTAACGTCCTAAGTGGATGCTGGGGACTCCGTCAGGACCATGGGGTTTAGCGGCTCCGCAGGAGACAGGGCACAATAATAAAAGCTTTAGGATCAGGTGGTGTGCACTGGCTCCTCCCCCTATGACCCTCCTCCAAGCCTCAGTTAGATCTTTGTGCCCGGCCGAGAAGGGTGCAATCTAGGTGGCTCTCCTGAGCTGCTTAGAATAAAAGTTTAAGTTAGGTTTTTTATTTTCAGTGAGTCCTGTTGGCAACAGGCTCACTGCTACGAGGGACTTAGGGGAGAGAAGTAAACTCACCTGCGTGCAGGATGGATTTGCTTCTTAGGCTACTGGACACCATTAGCTCCAGAGGGAGTCGGAACACAGGTCTCACCCTGGGGTTCGTCCCGGAGCCGTGCCGCCGACCCCCCTTGCAGATGCCGAAGTTGAAGAGGTCCAGAGGTCCAGAAACAGGCGGCAGAAGACTTTCAGTCTTCATAAGGTAGCGCACAGCACTGCAGCTGTGCGCCATTGTTGTCAGCACACTTCATACCAGTGGTCACTGAGGGTGCAGGGCGCTGGGGGGGGCGCCCTGGGCAGCAATGTATTATACCTTTTTTATGGCTAAAATACATCACATATAGCCCTTGAGGCTATATGGATGTATTTAACCCCTGCCAGATCTCACAAACTCCGGGAGAAGAGCCCGCCGTTTTAGGGGGCGGGGCCTATTCTCCTCAGCACACGGCGCCATTTTCCTGCTCAGCTCTGCTGTGAGGAAGGCTCCCAGGCTCTCCCCTGCACTGCACTACAGAAACAGGGTTAAAACAGAGAGGGGGGGCACTTATTTGGCGATATGATTACATATGTGAAAATGCTATAAGGGAAAACACTTGTATAAGGGGTTGTCCCTGTATAATTATAGCGTTTTTGGTGTGTGCTGGCAAACTCTCCCTCTGTCTCCCCAAAGGGCTAGTGGGGTCCTGTCCTCTATCAGAGCATTCCCTGTGTGTGTGCTGTGTGTCGGTAC
Organism: Pseudophryne corroboree; assembly: GCF_028390025.1. Lineage (NCBI taxonomy): Eukaryota > Metazoa > Chordata > Amphibia > Anura > Myobatrachidae > Pseudophryne > Pseudophryne corroboree. The sequence continues at coordinate 543,978,646 of NC_086449.1, forward strand.
GTGTGTGTCGACATGTAGGAGGACGATGTTGGTGAGGAGGCGGAGCAAATTGCCTGTATTGGTGATGTCACTCTCTAGGGAGTCGACACCAGAATGGATGGCTTATTTAGGAATTACGTGATAATGTCAACACGATGCAAGGTCGGTTGACGACATGAGACGGCCGGCAAACAAATTAGTACCTGTCCAGGCGTCTCAGACACCGTCAGGGGCTTGTAAAAACGCCCATTTACCTCAGTTGGTCGACACAGACACAGACACTGACTTCAGTGTCGACGGTGAAGAAACAAACGTATTTTCCTTTAGGGCCACACGTTACATGTTAAGGGCAATGAAGGAGGTGTTACATATTTCTGATACTACAAGTACCACAAATAAGGGTATTATGTAGGGTGGGAATAATCTACTTGTAGTTTTTCCTGAATCAGATAAATTAAAGTGTGTGATAAGTGGGTTTCCTCCGATAGAAAATTATTGGAGGTATACCCTTTCCCGCCAGAAGTGAGGGCGAGTTGGGAAACACACCTTAGGGTGGATAAGGCGCTCACACGCTTATAAAAACAAGTGGCGTTACCGTCTCCAGATACGGCCGCCCTCAAAGAGCCAGCTGATAGGAAGCTGAAAAATATCCTAAAAAGTATATACACACATACTGGTGTTATACTACGACCAGCAATCGCCTCAGCCTGGATGTGCAGCGCTGGGGGGGCTTGGTCGGATTTCCTGACTGAAAATATTGATACCCTTGACAGGAACAATATTTTATTGACTATAGAGCATTTTAAGGATGCATTTCTATATATGCGAGATGCGCAGAGGGATATTTGCATTCTGGCATCAAGAGTAGATGTGATGTCCATATCTGCCAGACGATGTTTATAGACACCAGACGATGTTTATAGACACCACGACAGTGGTCAGGTGATGCAGATTCCAGACGGCACATGGAAGTATTGCCGTATAAAGGGGCGGTCCATCGGACCTGGTGGCCATGGCAACAGCTGGAAAATCCACTTTTGTTACCCCAAGTCACATCTCAGCAGAAAAGGACACAGTCTTTTCAGTCTCAGTCCTTTCGTACCCATAAAGGCAGGCGGGCAAAAGGCCAGTCATATCTGCCCAGGGTTAGAGGAAAGGGAAGAAGACTGCAGCAGGCAGCCCATTCCCAGGAACAGAAGTCCTCCACAGCTTCTGCCAAGTCCGCAGCATGACGCTGGGGCCATATAAGCGGACTCAGGTGCGGTGGGGGGTCATCTCAAGAGTTTCAGCACGCAGTGGGCTCACTCGCAAGTGGACTCCTGGATCCTACACGTAGTATCCCAGGTGTACATTGGAAATTCGAGACGTCTTCCCCTCACAAGTTCCTGAAGTCTGCTTTACCAACGTCTCCCTCCGACAGGGAGGCAGTATTGGAAAAAAATTCACAGGCTGTATTCCCAGCAGGTGATAATCAAAGTACCCCTCCTACAACAAGGGAAGGGGTATTATTCCACACTATATTGTGGTACTGAAGCCAAACGGCTCGGTGAGATCTAAAAGATTTGAACAATTACATACAAGGGTTCAAATCAAGATGGAGTCACTCAGAGCAGTGATAGCGAACCAGGACGATATGGTGTCACTGGATATCAGGGACGCTTACCTACATGTCCAAATTTTGCCCTTCTCACCAAGGGTATCTCAGGTTCGTGGTACAGAACTGTCACTATCAGTTCAGACGCTGCCGTTTGGATTGTCCACGGCACCCCGGGTCTTTACCATGGTAATGGCCGAAATGATGATTCTTCCTAAAAGAAATATGGACGCTTTCCTGATAAGGGCAAGGTCCAGAGAACAGTTGGCGGTCGGAGTAGCACTATCTCAAGTAGTTCTACGACAGCACGAGTGGATTCTAAATATTCCAAAATCGCAGCTTTTTCCGACGACACGTCTAATGTTCCTAGCAATGATTCTGGACACAGTCCAGAAAAGGATGTTTTCTCCCGGAGAAGAAGACCAGGGAGTTATCCGAGCTAGTCAGGAACCTCCTAAAACCAGGAAAAGTATCAGTGCATCATTGCACAAGGGTCCTGTGAAAAATGGTGGTTTCTTACAAAGCGATCCCATTCGGTAGATTTCACGCAAGAACCTTTCAGTGGAATCTGCTGGGAAAATGGTCCGGATCGCATCTTCAGATGCATCAGCGGACAACCCTGTCTCCAAGGACAAGGGTGTTTTCTTCTGCGGTGGCTGCAGAGTGCTCATCTATGAAAGGGCCGCAGATTCGACATTCAGGACTGGGTCCTGGTGACCACGGATGCCAGCCTGAGTGGCTGGGGAGCAGTCACACAAGGAAAAAATTTCCAGGGAGTGTGATCAAGTCTGGAGACTTCTCTCCACATAAATATACTGGAGCTAAGGGCAATTTACAAGGCTCTAAGCTTATCAAGACCTCTGCTTCAAGGTCAGCCGGTATTGATCCAGTGGGACAACATCACGGCAGTCGCCCACGTAAACAGACAGGGCGGCACATGAAGCAGGAGGGAAATGGCAGAAACTGCAAGGATTCTTCGCTGGGCGAAAAATCATGTGATAACACTCTCAACAGTGTTAATTCCGGGAGTGGAAAACTGGGAAGCAAACTTCCTCAGCAGGCATAACCTCCACCCGGGAGAGTGGGGACTTCAGCGGGAAGTCTTCCACATGATTGTAAACCGTTGGGAAAAACCAAAGGTGGACATGATGGCGTCCCGCCTGAACAAAAAACTAGACAAATATTGCGCCAGGTCAAGGGACCCTCAGGCAATAGCGGTGGACGCTCTGGTAACACTGTGGGTGTACCAGTCAGGGTATGTGTTCCCTCCTATGCATCTCATACCAAAAGTACTGAGAATCATAAGAAGGAGATGAGTAAGAACGATACTCGTGGTTCCGGATGGGTCAAGAAGGACTTGGTACCCGGAACTTCAAGAGATGCTCACGGAAGAACCGTGGCCTCTACCTTTAAGAAAGGACCTGCTCCAGCAGGGGCCTTGTCTGTTCCAAGACTTACTGCGGCTGCGTTTGACGACATGGCAGTTGAATGCCGGATCCTGAAAGGGCATTCCAGATGAAGTCATCCCTACCCTGGTCGAAGCCAGGAAGGATGTAACCGCAAAACATTTTCACCGCATTTGGCGAAAATATGTTGCGTGGTGTGAGGCCAAGAAGGTCCCTACAGAGGAATTCCAACTGGGTCGTTTCCTACATTTCCTGAAAACAGGACTGTCTATGGGCCTAAAATTAGGGTCCATTAAGGTTCAAATTTCGACCCTGTCAAATTTCTTCCAGAAAGAACTGGCTTCAGTGCCTGAAGTTCAGACGTTTGTAAAAGGGGTACTGCATATACAGCCTCCTTTTGTGCCCCCAGTGGCACCTTGGGATCTCAATGTTGTTTTGAGTTTCCTAAAGTCACATTGGTGATCCACTCACCACTGTGGAATTAAAATATTTCACATGGAAGGTGAAGATTCTATTAGCCCTGGCTTCAGCCAGGCGTGTGTCAGAATGGGCGGCTTTATCATATAAAAGCCCTTACTTAATTTTTCATTCTGACAGGGCAGAATTTAGGACTCGTCCTCAATTTCTCCTTAAGGTGTTTTTCTGTTTTTCACATGAACCAACCTATTGTGGTACCTGCGGCTACTAGGGACTTGGAGGACTCCAAGTTACTTGACGTTGTCAGGGCCCTGAAAATATATGTTTCCAGGACGACTGGAGTCAGAACATCTGACTCGCTGTTTAGCCTGTATGCACCCTACAAGATGGGTGTTCCTGCTTCTAAGCAGACGATTGCTCGCTGGATTTGTAGTACAATTCAGCTTGCACATTCTGTGGCAGGCTTGCCACAGCCAAAATCAGTAAAAGCCCATTCCACAAGGAAGTGGGCTCATCTTGGGCGGCTGCCCGAGGGGTCTCGGCTTTACAACTTTGCCGAGCTGCTACTTGGTCAGGGGCACACCCTGACTGAGGAGGACCTGGAGTTCTCTCATTCGGTGCTGCAGAGTCATCCGCACTCTCCCGCCCGTTTGGGAGCTTTGGTATAATCCCCATGGTCCTGACGGAGTCCCCAGCATCCACTTAGGACGTTAGAGAAAATAAGAATTTACTTACCGATAATTCTATTTCTCGTAGTCCGTAGTGGATGCTGGGCGCCCATCCCAAGTGCGGATTGTCTGCAATACTTGTACATAGTTATTGTTACAAAAATCGGGTTATTCTTGTTGTGAGCCATCTTTTCAGAGGCTCCTTCGTTGTTATCATACTGTTAACTGGGTTCAGATCACAGGTTGTACGGTGTGATTGGTGTGGCTGGTATGAGTCTTACCCAGGATTCAATATCCTTCCTTATTATGCACGCTCGTCCGGGCACAGTATCCTAACTGAGGCTTGGAGGAGGGTCATAGGGGGAGGAGCCAGTGCACACCACCTGATCCTAAAGCTTTTATTATTGTGCCCTGTCTCCTGCGGAGCCGCTAAACCCCATGGTCCTGACGGAGTCCCCAGCATCCACTACGGACTACGAGAAATAGAATTATCGGTAAGTAGATTCTTATTATATATATATATATATATATATATATATATTGCACCAATTATATGCCTCCCCCCTCCGTTTTGCAGCCCTGGTACTTGTCAGCGAGGAGGACCAGCGTCTCTTATGGAGAGGAAATGGCGCCGTGAGCAGTTAGGAAGAAGCTCCGCCCCCTCAATGGCACGCTTCTATCCCACTTTTCTCAATATTTATACTGGCGGGAGTTGGGACAGTGCCGCGGCACTAATTTCCCCCCCCCCCCCCGCACCATGCAGTGCTGTGTGAGTGGGAGCTCATAAAATGCCGTCACCGAAGTTGAAGTCTTCTTTTCTTCGGTTACTCACCTGTCTTCTGACTTCTGGCTCTGAAAGGGGGTGACGGCAGGCTGTGGGAGCGAGCATCTGAGCGTACCCGGCGATCAAACCCTCAGGAGTTAATGGTGTCCTGTAGCCAGAAGCAGAGCCCTTGAACTCACTGGAAGTGGGTCATACTTCTCTCCCCTAAGACTGTTGCCAGCAGCCTCCCTGAACATAAAAAAACCTAACAAAAAAGTATTTTCAGAGAAACTCAGTAGAGCTCCCTGTAGTGCATCCAGTCTCACTGGGCACAATTCTAAAACTGGAGTCTGGAGGAGGGGCATAGAGGGAGGAGCCAGTTCACACCCTTTCAAAGTCTTAAAGTGCCCATGTCTCCTGCGGATCCAGTCTATACCCCATGGTTCTAATGGTGACCCCAGCATCCTCTAGGAGAAATTGTTGTACCAAGCATTTATTATTATTACATTTTATTTATAGGGCGCCACAAGTGTTTCGCAGCGCCGTACAAAGGACAGTACAGGGAGACAAAACAAAGCATAACAGTAAATAAATAACAAAAATGGAGTGCAGGTAACAAAGAGCAACACAGTTCTCAAAACATAATACAGCTTAGATGTAAGTAGCGAAGGAGTAATCATTGTACTACTTGGGGCTGGCGGCCATAGATAGAGATGAACCTTTACCAGCAGGAGAGAAAGCAGGTAAAGATGGTCGCTGAGTGAAATGTGTCAAGAAGAGGGTTTAGACAAGAGGAAAGAGGGCCCTGCTCTGAAGAGCTAACAATCTAGTGGGGAGGGGCAACAGACAGATGACATGAGGTGCAAGCAAGCAGGTAGAAGCCTGATGGTGGTATGCGAGCAAAGCAGAGATGTCCAAGGCATGGGGCAGGGGGATGGAGGAGCAGCCTAAGGACTAGGTTATGCATTGGAGGGGTACGCTTTGATAAATAGGTGGGTTTTCAATGCCCGTTTGAAGCTTTGCAAGGTCGGGGAGAGTCTAATGGAGCGGGGGAGCGCATTCCACTGAAGGGGTGCAGCACAGGCAAAATCCTGAACTCGTGCATGGGAAGCAGAGGAGAGGCGACGGTCATCAGCCGACCATAGTGGGCGGGAGGGAGTATGAAGGGAGAGGAGGTTGGAGATGTAGGGAGCAGTGGAATTAGAGATGGCCTTGTATGTGAGGGTGAGGAGTTTGAAGAGGATTCTGTAGGGGAATGGGAGCCAGTGTAGATTTTGTTGAAGGGGAGTGACAGAAGTGGAGCGGCGGGAGAGGAAGATGAGCCTAGCTGCAGAGTTGAGGACAGATTGGAGGGGAGCGATGTGGGAGCAAGTGAGGCCAGTGAGGAGCACATTGCAGTAGTCAAGTCGTGAGATGACCAGTGAGTGGATGATAAGTTTAGTTGCACTCTGGGAGAGAAATGGCCTGATGCGAGCAATGTTGCGTAGCTGGAACCGACAAGATTGCGCCAGAGCTTGGATGTAGGGTGCAAAGGAGAGGGAGGAGTCAAGAGTGACGCCCAGGCAGCGGAGTTGGGGAACGGGGGAGATGATAGTGTTGTCAACAGTGAGAGATATTTGTAGGGGGTGTTGCTCTGGCTGGGGGAAAGATAATAAGTTCAGTTTTGTCCATGTTGAGCTTCAGAGAGCGCTCAGACATCCAGGAGGAGATGGCAGAGAGGCAGCTGGAGACCAGAGAGAGGACAGAGGGGGACAGATCAGGAGAGGAGAGGTAGAGTTGTGAGTCATCAGCATAGAGGTGGTATTGAAGGCCAAATGAGTTAATGAGCGCACCCAGGGAAGAGGTGTAGAGGGAGAACAGAAGGGGGCCTAGGACAGAACCCTGAGGGACACCAACAGGAAGGATGGAAGGGTGTGAGGTGGTTCCGGAGGCAGACACAGAGAAGGAGAGGTTAGTGAGGTATGAGGTAAACCAGTCAAGGACGGTGCTAGAGAGGCCAACATTTTGGAGTGTGCAGAGGAGGAGAGGGTGATCCACGTGTCAAAGGCAGCAGAGAGGTCCAGAAGGATGAGAAAAGCTACATACATTAGGAGGCATAGCCAATATAAATATTCAAACGTAGCTCGGGCACCGTGGCGGTAGGAGGAGCTACACGAGAGCGGGCTCAGCTGCATTTTGGCACCTTCCTCTGCATAGCAGCAGCAGCCTCACAGCTCCTCCATATCAGTCCCTGGATCGCTGGTACCGAGTGTAGAAGGGGAGAGCCGCTATATCTGTGCACAAGTCACATCCCTCTGAGGGATTTCTCATATTACAGTCTCACTGTTTACACAAAAATGCTGACAGCCCCACTGGGCTGCACAACGCTGGGTGCGCTAGGCTCCTCTCTCCTGTGTTTCCTCTCACATGCAATAGGGCAGATAGAGATTATATATATATATATATATATATATATATATATATATATATATATATATATATATATATATATATATATATATATATATATATATATATATCTCTATATACAGTATATATATATATATATATATATATATATCTCTATCTCTATACAGTATATATATATATATATATATCTCTCTATCTCTATACAGTGTATATATATATCTATACAGTATATATATATATATATATATATATATATATATATATATATATATATATATATATTATAAGGGCACGGTCGTGCCCTTATATTAAGGCTGAATCGAACAAACGGAATTCTCCCATAGGGAACGTCTGAGATGGGGGCATGGTGTTTGAGGGGCTCCACCTCAAAAGTAACTGGACGTACTGAGCTGAAATTTGGCATGGACGTGTAGAATCGTCACCCGGTGCTGCATGCCAAATTTCAGGGCAAAATAATAAAAAATGAGGAATTGGGAGTAACCTAAAGTTCCAACTGTCAGTTTTTTTTCTGCCACTCCCTCTGTGGCTTTTTGACATGGTTTTCCTATAGAGTGAATGAGGAGATTTTTGGGAAGGCATAACTCAGGATAGAGGACGAATTAAGACCTGGGGTTTGTTTTACTAGATAGCGTATGTCCCAGTGTAGTGCCTTTTGGGGTTGTGGTTTTTCAGAAAGTTATAGTTTTTTTTAAATTAAGTAAAATATGCCCCATTATAAAGATAGGGATTTTCAATTTGTTGCGGCTGCGCAGTGGCCGCCAGCAGGGGGTGTACAGAGAGTAGCTTCACTTGGGTGTACAAACATGGCCGACGTCACCCATTTAGCTAATTTTATCCGTGTGTAGTAGAGGCTTTAGAGACATTTGTGTCATATTGCAGAGTAAGGGGGAAGGGGGGGTTTAGCTGTGCCGTGCAAACTGTGATTTTACGCTAGCAGTGCTCACATTAAAGACTGAGTCTGTGCGGTGGTCGGGCAGGTATTAACATAGCCGCACCCACTTCAGTGACGTCACCAGCGGGAAATTTAAAAGTGCTTTGGAAAGTGTAAACAAGCTCCTGCACGTGAAGTAGACTGTTTTTTACATTTGTTCGCACAATCCCCGTCCCTCCCACCCCACTGTGTCTGGCAGGTATGACAGGGCAGGAAGACAGGGGGAAGCTGCAGCCGCGGGATCCCCGGCAATCCTACTCCCACCATGTGATCCCACTGCTCCTCCTCAGTGACATGCTGCAGCCATGGCCCCCAGCATATATTCGACCATCCACACATCTGCCATCAGAGACCATCGCACACATGTTAGCAGCAGCCGATGCAGCAGCACCATAGCAAGAGACTCTCGTGCTGGGCTGGTCCTGGGACAGCTCGCACGGTGCCTGCCTATGGCACGGTAAGGTATAAGGTTTTGGGGGTTTTGTAATGCTATTTTTTTTTAAAGGGGGCGTGGCCACACGGGCCGCGATTAGGCCCCGCCCCCAACTTTGCCGGAATTCGTCTTTCTTCTGCTCATGGTTGTGTCTATTTCATGGCTCCTGCTGTCTTTTCTCAACATTGGGTGAGAGTTTGTGTGTGCTGTGGGAACCCCCTCAACCCACCTCCCAGCATGTGATCCACTGCAGTCATCGCAGATAGCAGGCTCCCAGTACTTGGCTGTGCTGCAGCCATGTCACCCTGCTTCTGGCTGTAGAGGTGAGTGGATGGAGAAGAGATCATGATTGACTTATAATTCTTGCATTACATCTTCCTTTGTGCGGGTGCCCATGGGACCCTCTTCTGCAGGGGTGCTGGCTGTTGCTGGTTTGGCCACTCTCCATTACCCCCCACCTTAGGCGAAATTGGGGGTGGTCTAGAGGTGCACCGGACTAGGGTGGACATAATATGGGGTGGATGCAGTCTATGATATGATGATGCCCGGCCTGCTGCATCCCTCTGGTGCGCAATGACAAGCAGCCGTCACTAGCTCTAATTCGCAGCTGCCCATGGTCACTGTCAGATGCAACCAAGTGCAGTCAGCCTGGAATTACGTTGTGACATCGAGGGCTGGAACCAAAGGGAGGGTGTATGCGGGCAGCTGGAAGCCTCAAGGTATGCAGATCTCGCCACAGCACTGACTGCTTGGCTGTGGGACCTGCGTGGTAAGGAGGGCAGTAGTGCCCACGCGATTCGGGCTGCTGGGGAGCTGAGCATACTGATGCTGGGCAGGAACAGCTGTGCAGCCACAGAAGAAAGAGAGATTAAGCTACAGTACAGCAGGTAAATTTGCTTATGCTGCTGTGGGAGGTCCTGTTGTGTGATAATTGGAGAGGCTGTATCTATCAGTGTGGCCAGTCCTGCGTGTCTATGTGTCAGTCCTGCGTGTCAGTGTGGCCGGTTCCGTCTCTGTATATCTGTCCTACCGCTTTCAGATCGCAATGCCGGGTCCCTCCCGGAAATTGGAAACGGGTCCTTCCCGGGTGGGACCTGGCATTGGACCCTATACACCGCAATCCCGACCCAGCAATTTGCCGGGTCAAGTTGTCATCTGGGGGCAGAGACGGAGCCGGGATCAGAGGCAGGTGCCTCTCCCTATGCAGTGAACGGATACCGGGTCGCATTGACCCGGGTAACCTGTTCACACTGCACCTGACCCAGTAATTACCCGGGATTAACCCTTTTTATAACCCAGGGTGAATTATCAGGTCAGGCGACCCGGAAATTCGTCCATGTCCCCTTTCACACCACACAGTGACCCGTGTCGACCCGGCAATATACCAGGTCAAAACCGGGTTATTTGCGCAGTGTGAAAGGGGTATCTGTGAGTCCGGTCCCGTCTCTGTATATCTGTCAGTGTGGCCGGTCTCAAGTCTCTGTAAATTTATCTGAGGGCCCGGTCCTGTATGTCAATCTGAAAAGCAGGGCAACTTGGTTGCATTTGCCCCCCTGACCGAAAGCTGCCAGCCCCTGGGAGGGAGGGGAGCTGGGAACTGTGCCCAGGGAGGGAGGGGAGCTGGGAACTGAGCCCAGGGAGGGGAGCTTGGAACTGTGCCAAGGGTGGGGATCAGTGGCGGAACTAGCGAGCGGTGGGCCCAGGTTCACCCCCTGGTGATCTGGTGAGGGGGACCTGCTCAGGGCCAGAGAAATGGATACCTAGCAATAGTGCCGTAACTAGACATTTTAGCACTGTGTGCAAGAAACGGCATCGAAGCCCCACCCCTGCATGCAAAACAGTGGCAGTGCGCGCAAAAATACATAGTGGCGTGGCTTCGTGGGGAAGGGGTGTGGCCACAAAATAATACCAATTCATAAAACGGTGCACAGTAGTCTCCATTATTCAAATTATGTCGCACAGTAGCACCACTACATCAGGTAGAGACCCTTTTACACCTTACGGCGGACAGATTCCTCTTTTTACACATTATGGCAGACAGCGTGCCCTTGTTACACATAGCGGCAGACAGCGTGCCCTTGTTACACATAGCGGCAGACAGCGTGCCCTTGTTACACATAGCGGCAGACAGCGTGCCCTTGTTACACATAGCGGCAGACAGCGTGCCCTTGTTACACATAGCGGCAGACAGCGTGTTCTTGTTACACATAGCGGCAGACAGCGTGCCCTTGTTACACATAGCGGCAGACAGCGTGCCCTTGTTACACATAGCGGCAGACAGATTCCCCCTTTTTACACATTGCGGCAGGCAGATTCCCCCTTTTTACACATTGCGGCAGGCAGATTCCCCATTTTTAAACATTGCTGCAGGCAGATTCCCCCTTTTTACACATTACGGCAGACAGTCCCAAGAAAGACAGACAGACAGAAAGAAAGAAAGAAAGAAAGAATTATACTTACCCTCTCCGCTGGCTCGGGCTCCTCGGTGCAGCTTCTGGTCACGATTCCCGGGCAGGAGAGAAGGAGGAAGAGGGAGGTGAAGGAAGGAGCCGTAGCAGCGCTGTGTTATTGGTGGGGGCGCTGCTGCCCCTCTGCTTCACTATAGGCTTTTCTCGGAAGACGGCCTATAGTGAAGCAGAGGGACAGCAGCAGCAGCGCCTCAACCAGTAACAAAGCGCTGCTGCGGATCCCGCCTCCACCTCCCTCCTCCTCCTTTTCCCCCGTGGCCGCTGCAGTGCGCTCCTCTCCTCTCTGGGCGGCAGTGTGCTGCGGGCAGCGGTTGCCCGCAGCATACAGCGGCATGTTATGAGTCAGTTTGACTCATTACATGCTTTGGGCCCCTGGACATAGGCGGGCCCCAGTGCATCGCACTGGTTGCACTGGCGGTAGTTCCGCCTCTGGTGGGGGGATGGGACCTGGGAACTGTACGGAGGGAGGGAGGGGACCTGGGAACTGTGCCCAGGGAGGGAGGGAGAGGACCTGGGAACTGTGCCCAGGGAGGGAGGGAGGGGAGCTGGGAACTGTGCCCAGGGTGGGAGGGAGGGAAGCTGGGAACTGTGCCCAGGGAAAGAGGGAGGGGGAGCTGGGAACTGTGCCCAGTGAGAGATAGATGGAGGGAGGGGAGCTGGGAACTGTGTCCAGGGAGGGAGGGAAGCTGGGAACTGCCCAGGGTGGGAGGGAGGGGAGTTGGGAACTGTGCCCAGGGTGGGAGGGAGGGGAGCTGGGAACTATGCCCAGGGAGGGAGGGAGGGGAGCTGGGAACTATGCCCAGGGAGGGAGGGAGGGGAGCTGGGAACTGTGCCCAGGGAGAGAGGGAGGGGGAGCTGGGAACTGTGCCCAGGGGGAGGGGGAGCTGAGAACTGTGCCCAGTGAGAGATAGATGGAGGGAGTGGGAGCTGGGAATTGTGCCCAGGGAGTGGGAGCTGGGAACTGTGCCTAGGGAGAGAGAGAGGAAGAAAGGGAGGGAGGGGGAGCTGGGAACTGTGCCTAGGGAGAGAGAGAGGAAGAAAGGGAGGGAGGGGGAGCTGGTAACTGTGCCTAGGGAGAGAGAGAGGAAGAAAGGGAGGGAGGGGGAGCTGGTAACTGTGCCCATGGAAGGAGGGAGGGGAGCTGGGAACTGTGCCCATGGAGGGAGGGAGGGAGGGGAGCTGGGAACTGTGCCCATGGAGGGAGGGAGGGGAGCTGGGAACTGTGCCCATGGAGGGAGGGAGGGGAGCTGGGAACTGTGCCCATGGAGGGAGGGAGGGGAGTTGGGAACTGTGCCCATGGAGGGAGGGAGCTTGGAACAGTATTGTTTATACAAGATATTTTGTGTTCTACCCTTCAATGTTCACTGAAATAATTGCCAACTCTTGCAGACTAAACATTTAATCTTTAATTAGTTGCATTGCTTTAATCAGTGTCCGCCAGGTCAGGAATGCATTTATTGACTGGGAGGACAATGACCGCATTGCAGCTCCCCAACTCTGCCTCCTTCTGTTTTAATCTATGTACTGAGTCCTCTGTGTATGTGCATGGTGTGACTAGATAACGTCATGACGCACTCAATCGGAGGTGATGGTGTTCTGAGAGATGACACAGGGGGAGGTGATGGTGTTCTGAGAGATGACACAGGGGGAGGTGATGGTGTTCTGAGAGATGACACAGGGGGAGGTGATGGTGTGCTGAGAGATGACACAGGGGGAGGTGATGGTGTTCTGAGAGATGACACAGGGGGAGGTGATGGTGTTCTGAGAGATGACACAGGGGGAGGTGATGGTGTGCTGAGAGATGACACAGGGGTAGGTGATGGTGTTCTGAGAGATGACACAGGGGGAGGTGATGGTGTGCTGAGAGATGACACAGGGGGAGGTGATGGTGTGCTGAGAGATGACACAGGGGGAGGTGATGGTGTTCTGAGAGATGACACAGGGGGAGGTGATGGTGTTCTGAGAGATGACACAGGGGGAGGTGATGGTGTTCTGAGAGATGACACAGGGGGAGGTGATGGTGTTCTGAGAGATGACACAGGGGGAGGTGATGGTGTGCTGAGAGATGACACAGGGGTAGGTGATGGTGTTCTGAGAGATGACACAGGGGGAGGTGATGGTGTTCTGAGAGATGACACAGGGGGAGGTGATGGTGTTCTGAGAGATGACACAGGGGGAGGTGATGGTGTGCTGAGAGATGACACAGGGGGAGGTGATGGTGTGCTGAGAGATGACACAGGGGGAGGTGATGGTGTGCTGAGAGATGACACAGGGGGAGGTGATGGTGTTCTGAGAGATGACACAGGGGGAGGTGATGGTGTTCTGAGAGATGACACAGGGGGAGGTGATGGTGTGCTGAGAGATGACACAGGGGTAGGTGATGGTGTTCTGAGAGATGACACAGGGGGAGGTGATGGTGTTCTGAGAGATGACACAGGGGGAGGTGATGGTGTTCTGAGAGATGACACAGGGGGAGGTGATGGTGTGCTGAGAGATGACACAGGGGGAGGTGATGGTGTGCTGAGAGATGACACAGGGGGAGGTGATGGTGTGCTGAGAGATGACACAGGGGGAGGTGATGGTGTGCTGAGAGATGACACAGGGGGAGGTGATGGTGTGCTGAGAGACGATGCAGGGGAAAGGTGAGTGACACAGAGGGCAGGAGGTGACACGAGTCTGGTTGAACCGCTGTTGTATGATGATGACCTTATTAATATTTCTACACAAACGGGCATCTTCTGGATGATATGATCTCCTACATGAATAGTAAATATCGGCTGAAGACGCCATCTGCCTCAAAGGATACAGTTCTTCAGAGGTTCCACATTGTGATAAACCATCATATACTGTAGGCACGGTGCATTTAGAATTGAAAAGAATGTTCTTAGTGTGACGAGAAACCGGTTGCGTGTCATGTTGACACTCCCCATTTTCAGTGACCACGCCCCTTCTGGTATTTGGCCACATGCACATGACTTACTTTACTGGTCTTTTTGGGAGGGGGGACCCAACTGGGACCGCCCATAACCAAAACTGTAGTTTCGCCTATGTCCCCTACTTTGACCTTACACACACCTTTGTGTGAGGGTGCAAGAAATCACGGCAAAGCTCCCAACCTACACCTTTGCCCTCCCACATGGGTGGCACTTGTATCCTGACCCCTTTGATGCCATCCATCAGTTATTTCTCTTACATCCTAGAGCAGGCTTTTTCAACCAGTGTGCCGTGGCACACTAGTGTGCCGTGACCAGTTGCAAGGTGTGCCGCGGAGCCAGAGCAGCTTCCTGCACCTTCAGAGTGAACTGTTGGACCGGGCTCTTCTTAGAGGATCATTTATGCTCTGGCTGTGACCTGTGCCATGTTGATGCGGCGGTGTGATATCATAGGTCACGGTCGCCGCATCTCACCACCCAGCCAGCCCACCTGCCTGCATACACTTCTTCCAGTTCCCGCGTGCATCCACAGCTTTCCTTGCCCTCCCACATCCACACCTGCCCGACCGCCCGCTGCTCAGTATTCGCAGTAATACACTATGAACAACCCCCGCCACTGAGGGACAGGGAGGACAGCTGCCCGGTACGGGCTAATATTTTTTATGTTATTTCTCCTGTGGGGAGCAATAGTATTTATGGGGGGAACAGTGTGAATTATTCATGTGGGGAGCAATAGGATTTATGTGGGGAGAAATGTGATTGTTTTTTCTATTTAGGCCGATGTATGTGTGGATTTTTTTATTACTGTGAAGGCCAATGTGTGTTTTTTAGTTTTTTTGTGTGTGGAACGGATGGTGTGCCTTCGCAATCTTAAAATATTGTTTGGTGTGCCGAGAGAGAAAAAAGGTTGAAAATCACTGTCCTAGAGGATGCTGGGGTCCACATTAGTACCATGGGGTATAGACCGGTCCTCCAGGAACCATTGGCACTTTAAGAGTTTGAGAGTGTGGGCTGGCTCCTCCCTCTATGCCCCTCCTACCAGACTCAGTTAGAAAATGTGCCCGGAGGAGCCGGTCACAGCTAGGGGAACGCTCCTGAGTTTTCCTAGAAAAGTAATTTTTTTGAGTTTATTATTTTACAGGTAGGCTGCTGGAAACAGCCTCCCTGCAGCGAGAGACTGAGGGGGGAGCAGTGTCCACCCTGCGCGGTCTGAGCCACTATCTCCGCTGACTGGACGCTGAGCACCAGAGGGGTCGGATCGTTCTCCGCCACAGTGGACCACTCGACCCAGCAGCATGCCGTCACCCCCTTGCAGAGTTGAAGAATCGGTGGCGAGTGAGTCACCGACCCCACACGCAAGCGGGGGATCGGTGTGAAGATGGCGGTACAGGGTAGGAGCGCAGTGTGTTAACTGCGCTCCGGGGATGAGCCAGCGCAGACACCCTACACTAGTCCTGAAGCCTATCGGGGTCCCCGGATCTCAGCCAGCACTAATTCCTCAGGCCAGTATAATCCATGAAGAGCGGGAAGACAGCACCATTAAGGGGGTGGAGCTTCTCAGAGCGGACTCAGCAGCGTTTCAGCGCCATTTTCCTGCCTGCACAGCGCTGAGAAGGAGAAACACAACTCCAGCTATCTGTAAACGGTACCAGGGGGTTGTAGAAGGGTGGGGAGGCTGTAATACGACTGTGTGTCCTATTAAGATGCAGAGTCAGCGCTGACAAGGGGTCTACCTTGGGTAAAAGCGCTGTGTGTGGGTTGGCTCCAATCTCTGTGTCTCTCTTGCCATTCTTGTGGGGGAAACTCTGTCTGCCCCCACCTGTGTGTTTGTGTGTGTAGAGTGTTTGGTGGTCTCCTTTAGCTATGTCCAGGGACACTGTGTCATATGCTGCAGAGGATTTGTCCTCCCAGGATGATCCCATTCTATGTAATCAGGATAGCACTGGTTTAGCACAGTTACCATCGAGGGTGCCTGAGTGGTTTTCCCCTATCAAATCTTGGATTTCTCAGATGTCTGACAGGGTTGCAAGTAATGAATCTGCAACCCAGGTATTACAGAACTCTATGGGAGTATGGCCCGATTCTGGTATCTCAGGACACTCCGCTATATACCCCCACAAACGTGCGCTGGTGCAGGTCACACAAGACGACACGGATACTGACTCTGACACCACAGACGGTGATGGGAATGTGTTGTAGGGGTCCGCATCTCTTGCAAAGGGGGTGCAATTGTTGATAGAGGCTATCAGGAATGTGTTGAATGTTAATGATACCACACCTGAGCAGGTTGAGGAGGCTTTTTTCACTGAAAATAAAAAAGCCTTGCTAACCTTCCCTGCGTCAAAGTAATTGAATGCTATATTTGAGAAAGCATGGGAAAACCCTGAGAAAAAATTCCAGGTCCCTAAAATGGTCCAGGTGGCGTTTCCTTTCCCTGAGGAGGATAGGAAAAAATGGGAAAAGCCGACGATTGTTGACGGATCTGTGTCCAGACTCTCAAAGAAGGTGGTTTTGCATGTTCCAGGATCTACCGCCTTAAAGGAGCCGGCTGATAAAAAAATTGAAAACACCCTAAAATCAATGTACACTGCTTCAGGGGCCATATTATGTCCCACTAATGCTACTGCATGGATTGCAAAGGCAATAGAAAAGTGGTCGGCTACCTTACTTGAGCATTTGGATATAATGGATAGGGATGATACTGCATTATATTTAAGCAGCATACATGATTCAGCAGGTTTTATGGTAGAATCCATGAAAGACCTGGGTTCCATGGCTGCTGGAATCTCTTCCATGTCTGTTTCAGCTCGTCGGGGACTGTGGCTGCACCAGTGGTCGGCTGATGCGGAGTCCCTACCCTATACAGGTCAGGCTCTCTTTGGGGAAGCTCTAGACGCGTGGATATCCACGGCTACAGCGGGTAAGTCTCCGTTTCTTCCCACAGCAGGTTCTTCATCTGCAATGCAGTCCTTTCGGACTAACAAGCCTAGAAAGGCCAGACCGTCCAATACCTTTTTTTAGGGGAGGTTTAGTTAAGCCCAAGAAACCTGCCGCTGCAGGTTTCCAGGACCAAAAGCCTGCTTCAGGTACACCAAAGTCCTCCGCATGACGGTGGACCGCGCGGCCTGGAGGTGGGGCCCATCGGAGCGAGACTCGGACAATTCAGTCACGTCTGGGTATCGCCTGGCCTGGATTCCTGGGTGATAGATATTATGTCCCAGGGATACAAGCTGAAATTTCAAAATCTACCTCCTCACCGATTTTTTTGTAAATCAGGCTTGCCAGTTCTACTGACAGACAGATCTGTACTACAGGAAGCTGTCCAGAAGTTGGTGGAGGCACAGGTCGTTGTACCAGTTCCTTATTTACAAACCACAGGTTACTATTCGAACCTTTTCGTGGTACCGAAACCGGATAGTTCGGTCAGGCCCATTCCGAACCTAAAATCACTGAACCCCTTTCTAAAGGAGTTCAAGATGGAGTCCCTCAGGGCGGTGATATCAGGTCTGGAAGAGGGGGAATTCTGGTATCACTGGATATCAAGGATGCGTACCTCTACATTCCGATATGGCTGCCGCATCAGGCTTATCTATGTTTCGCATTGCAGGACTGTCATTTCCAGTTCCATGCCCTGCCATTCGGCCTCTCCACAGCACCGAGGGTGTTTATCAAAGTAATGGCAGAAATTATAGTTTTCCTCCGCAAACAAGGGGTGAACATCATTCCATATTTGGACGATCTGCTGATATAGGCATCGTCCAAGGAGAAGCTGCTGCAGTCCATTGTTCTCCCAACACGCCTCATCAAGAGTGATGGCTGGATTCTGAACCTTCCAAAGTCACATTTGGAACCAACCCAGAGTTGTCGTTTCTGGGAATGATCCTGGACACAGAAGTGCAGAAGGTGTTTCTTCCACAGGAAAAGGTGTTGGTGATACAAACTTGGTCCGGGATGTCCTGAAGCCAGCACAGGTGTCGGTTCATCAATGCATTCACCTGTTGGGAAAAATAGTGGCCTCTTACGAGGCTCTCCAGTACGGGCAGTTCCACGCTCGGACCTTCCAACTGGATCTCCTGGACAAGTGGTCGGGATCTCATCTGCAGATGCATCAGAGAATTCGTCTGTCACCAAGGGCCAGGATTTCGCTCCTCTGGTGGTTGCAATTACCTCACCTTCTGGAGGGCCGCAGGTTCGGGATTCAGGAATGGGTCCTTCTAACCACGGATGCAAGTCTTCGGGGCTGGGGAGCAGTCACTCAAGGAATAACCTTACAAGGACGGTGGTCAGTCATGGAATCTGGCCTTCCCATCAACATCCTGGGACTAAGAGCCGTCTACAATGGTCTTCTTCAGGCGGCCCCTCTTCTAAGAAATCGGGCCATTTAAATGCAGTCGGACAACGTAACAAGTGGCTTACATAAACCAACAAGGCGGAATGAAGACCAGAGGGGCACTGTCAGAGGTGACAAGAATACTCCTCTGGACAGAAAAACACGCGTTGGCGCTATCAGCCATCTTCATTCCAGGAGTAGACAACTGGGAAGCAGACTTCCTCAGCAGTCACAATCCCCATCCAGGGGAGTGGGGTCTCCATCCGGAGGTGTTCAAGGAAATAACAGACCATTGGGGATTACCCCAAATAGACATGATGGCCTCTCGTCTCCACAAGAAGCTTCAGCGTTATTGGTCCAGGTCGAGGGACCCACAGGCAGTGGCAGTGGACGCCTTGGTGTCTCCGTGGGTGTTCCAGTCGGTGTACGTGTTTCCTCCACTTCCACTCACCCCGAGAATCCTAAAGCTCATGAGAACAAGGGTTCAAGCGATCCTCATTGCCCCAGACTGGCCAAGAAGGGCTTGGTACACGGACCTTCTGAATTTACTGCGAGAAGAACTGAGGCCTCTTCGGGAGGACCTGCTGCAGCAGGCGCCGTTCACCTATCAAGAATTGCCGTGGCTATGTTTGACGGCATGGAAGTTGAACGCATGATACTTGCTCGGAAGGGCATTCCGACGAAGGTAATTCCTACCCTCATCCAGGCTAGGAAAGGGGTAACGTCTAAACATTACCATCGTATTTGGAAGAAATATGTCTCTTGGTGTGAATCCAAGAAGTTTCCTATGGTGGAGTTTCAACTCGGACGTTTTCTCCTCTTCCTGCAAGCGGGTGTGGATATGGGCCTGAGATTGGGATCTGTGAAGTTCCAGATTTCGGCCCTATCCTTTTTCTTTCAGAAACAATTGGATGCCCTCCCTGAGGTTCAGACTTTTTTGAAGGGAGTTCTGCACATCCAACCTCTCTTTGAACCACCTGCGGCTCCTTGGGACCTTAACGTGGTGTTGCAGTTCCTCCATTCGGATTGGTTTGAGCCTCTACAGGAGGTTGAGGTCAAATTTCTTACATGGAAGGTGGTCACGTTGTTGGCCTTAGCTTTTGCTAGACGTATGTCCGAATTAGGGGCTTTATCCTGTAAAAACCCTTACTTGATCTTCCACGAAGATAGAGCTGAGCTCTGTACACGTCAGCAGTTTTCGCCGAAGGTTGTGTCGCCATTTCATATCAGCCAACTTATTGTAGTGCCAGTGGCTACTGACTCCTCAATTACATCAAAGTCCTTGGATGTTTATAAGGGCTCTGAAGATATATGTGAAGAGAACTTCTAGTCACAGAATGTCGGACTCTCTGTTTGTTCTATATGATCCCAAGAAAATTGGGTGTCCTACTTCTAAGCAGACTAGTTCTCGCTGGATTAGGTTCACTATCCAGCACGCTTATTCTATGGCAGGACTGCCGTGTCCAAAATCTGTTAAGGCCCACTCTATCCGTAAGGTGGGGTCTTCCAGGGCGGCTGCCCGGGGTGTCTCGGCAGTGCAACTTTGCCGAGCTGCAACTTTGTCTGGGTCGAATACGTTTGCAAAGTTTTACATGTTTGATACTTTGGCCTCTGATGATCTGAAGTTCAGTCAATCAGTTCTGCAGGAGCCTCAGCGCTCTCCCTCCAGTTCTGCAGGAGCCTCAGCGCTCTCCCTCCAGTTCTGCAGGAGCCTCAGCGCTCCTTTTGGAAGCTTTGATACATCCCCATGGTACTAATGTGGACCCCAGCATCCTCTAGGACGTAAGAGAAAATAGAATTTTGGTACCTACCGGTAAATCCTTTTCTCGTAGTCCGTAGAGGATGCTGGGCGCCCGCCCAGCGCTTCATTTTCCTGCAAATGTTATTTGGTTCAGTACAACTTTGTTTTAGTTGAGTACTGCATTGTTACTTGGTAAGTAATGTTTCAGCTGTTGCTGAATGTTCAAGCTAGGTTAGCTTGATGTGCCTTGTGTGTGAGCTGGTGTGAATTTCGCCACTATCTGTGTTAAATTCTACTCTCAAAGATGTCAGTCTCCTCAGGCACAGTTTCTAGACTGAGTCTGGTAGGAGGGGCATAGAGGGAGGAGCCAACCCCCACTCTCAAACTCAAAGTGCCAATGGCTCCTGGTTGACCCATCTATACCCCATGGTACTAATGTGGACCCCAGCATCCTCTACCGCAGTGGTTCCCAAACTTTTTTTGAATTACGGTGCCCTACAGTATCAGAATTTTTTTTCAGGGCACCCCATGGCGAAAAGTTTCTTATTGGGAAATTTTTAAATGAATTTTAAATTAGGTAAATTGTGTTTATATGTCATCCTTATGGCAAGTTATGTGTTGAGGGACAGGATTCACTTCTGTTTGTCCACATATTTTATGACTGGCAGCCACCAGCACTGGTTTTGTCTATTCTATTGACCATAAATAATTTGAATTGGTCCTTGACCACCAATCCAAGGCACCCCTGTTTGTGTCCCGAGGCGCCCCAGGGTGCCACAGCACACCGTTTGGGAACCAATGCTTTACAGACTACGAGAAAAGATTTACTGGTAGCTGGTAGGCAACCAAAATCCTATTTTTACCCCTATCCAACCCTGTCTGTGCTGATTAACCCTTGTGTGGTTCCTTGCAAAAGCAGATCATAATTCTGGGCCCTATGGGCCATTGATTGTGATGTCTCATCTCTTCCCAGCTCTCCCCTCTGCTTTCTGAGTGCCAAGTGGTGGTTGGCTGATAATGAGGGAGAGGCAGTGCCGCCGGAGATAACAGCCAGGCAGATAGGAGGAATAGCTTTGCCTGCAGAGCCAGACCATCTCACTGCCCATCCAAGCCATGCTGATCTGGACTTGGCCAGCCAATCCGTGCTGATCTACACTCGGCCCAAGAAGTATATTTATGAATGTCTCTGGGTGCATCCACCTCACAGCGGTCACCCACTATCTCCCTGTCACATCTGCCTCCCCAGTCGCCGACTATCTCCCTGTCACGCGCAGACCACAAGGTTCCCACCACAGGCGATAATGGGGATTTCTCTCCCCATTACAGCCTATACGCTCCGCTTGATTGGCAGGCCTGGAGCGCATAGCTAATCAGGAGAGCGCTATGACCTGGCGCTCCCTTATTGGCTGACGGGTCCCCAACTGACAGACATCATGAGGGGTCCTGGCATTTGGGGAAAGCACATGGATCCCCTTTAGTTGCGAGGATCGGGTTGTTTTTTTTTTTTTTTTTACCCTGTGGATGCCTACTTGGAACAAAGAGGACCGACCGCCGCCAGTATTTATTTATTTTTCCTTTTTTAAAGGTACCCTAATGGATTCTACTGGAGAAGGGGACGTGAATGGCGGCGTGAGATGTAGGTAAGTATGTGTAATAGGCCCTACTCACATGGCGATGTGCCGCCGAGGTGCCCGACGGCCGATACGGCCGAAGAGCGACCCGGTGGCGGGGGGAGTGAAGTTTCTTCACTCCCCCCGTCACCCGGCTGCATTGAAGTGCAGGCTAATATGGACGAGATCGTCCATATTGGCCTGCATGCACAGCCGACGGGAGACCAGCGATGAACGAGCGCGGGGACGCGCATCGTTCATCGCTTAAGTCTCCACACTGAAAGATATGAACGAGTTCTCGTTCATTTATGAATGAGATCGTTCATATCTTTCATAATATCGCCAAGTGTGTAGGGCCTATAAGTGTGTTTTAATAAACTTATACTGTCACGGTGTGTTTCTTTATTTAAATATTTATTTTGTTTTGTTACAGTACCAGCTGTTTTGGAACTACAAGTACAGGTAAGATGCATCCTGGTACTTGTAATTCTCCAAGTACCAGCATTGTGGTTCTCCAAGTACCAGCATGTGGGGGAAGCTTGCTGGGACCTGTACTTCCACAACAAAAGACAATGTTTATTTAATAATTTTTTTTTTTTTTTACACTTTCAATGGCCTGAGTGCTGGGGACAGGCTTGGGCTTCATCCCTGGCCCTTGGGTGCCTGTTGGGGGGACCCCTTTATTTAAGAGTTCCCCACTCCCCCAGGGAACCCCGCTCAGTGGTGACTAGTTGCGGTGTGCGTTGCTGCGGCCTCAGTAACCTGTATAAAAGTGTCCCCCAACTGTGGCATTACCTCCCTGGCTAGGGGAGCCTGGTGCTGGTTTTAAAAATACAGGGGGCTCCTATTTATTTTTGTCTCCCATATTTTTGGAACTAGGACTGGTCCAAGACCCAGTGCTGGATGTTGAATTACGGGGAACCCCTAGTCAATATTTTTCCCATATTTTTGCAACCAGGAGGGGCTCAAAGAGCTTGGGACTGGTTGTGCTTTTGGGGGGGGACCTGCACAGGTTTTTTTTTTTTTGTTTGTTTTACAATTTCTTCACTGTTCCATGTCTTAAATTTATTACTAAAAACCACATGTTTCCTTTACTAAAAAATTGCAAAACATTGCATGCGACTCCCTTTTTTACCCCAAAAAATCGCACCCTATCACAATTGTGATTTTTTTTTTTTAGCATAAAATCAGGTGTTACAAACGTGCGTTTTGATGAAATTTTTTGGGAAACCCGAAAAATTGCACTCCATTACATTTGGCCCCAAATATTTATTCTTACAGTGAAATATTACATTTCTGAATGAAAAAAATAAATTTTAAAAAAGCGATGAAATTCCATAGACAAAAAACCTTACGGTTTCACATGTCCCATTAAGGCTTCTTACACATGATCTGGCATTTCAGAAACCTGCTACAACTCTTCCACACAAACTCCAAAAAGCAATGAAATTCCGATCATTAAGGCTGACGCCTTAATGGACGTGTTCCTTGCGCAATACAGATATGGTATGCCATCACAGCCTGTGGGTAAGTGCAGATTCAGCACTCTCACAGAGTGAGATTGCTGTCACTCACACAATGGTGGAGCTGCTAATTCACAGATTTGTGTGCTCATTGGAATACACACATGCAGTCTATGCAACTGAAGGTCTGAGCGAAGACAAAGCTGCTCGGATGAAGTAAGAGTGTTGGTTGGAGGGAGGAGACAGAGCGGTGTGGATGGGGTAACAGAAGTGTGTGGATTGAGGGAACACTAAGACACTAAGCAGCACTGATGAGGGGGACAAAGAAACACAGGGGGTAATTCAGACGGCAGCGATCGCAGTCTGAATTAGTTTGTGGGGTGCATACGCGCAATGGCCGCACTGTGCATGCGTACACCGGGAGAACCAGAGAGATGCTATCACTCTGCCTGATTGACAGGCAGAGGCGGTTGTGGGGAAGGAGGGGGGCGTGCCAACGGTGTTAGAATGCCGTTGGCGGGGCAAGGTCTGCAAAACGGAGGCATTTCCAGACCATTGGGGGGGTGGGCTGCGGCGGTTATTCCCCTGCCAAGAGCGCAGGAGCTGCACTGCCAGGGAGCTACTTGTCAGGTACAAAAGCATTGCCGCCATGCAATGCTTTTATACCTGTCGAGGGGGGGAAGGGCCTGACAAGCGGGGCGGACTAGCCCTGTGCGTTCCCCCGCATGTCAGAGTAAATGATCATAGAATAGCACATCTACGATCAACTCTGAATTACCCCCACAGATGGGGGGGAGGTAAGACCGAGTACAACAGATGGGGAAAGACAATGGCACTGATGGTGGGGAGACAGAGCTGTGTGAATGCGTGGACAGTGCCGCGTGGATGAGGGGGAAAGAGCAGCACAGATGGAAAGAAATGGCACGGATGAGGAACACAGAGCAGCATGGATGAGGGGAATACAGTCCCAACATCGGAGGGGAAAAGTATTTTTACATTCCCTTGGGGGATGGCACCTAGGCCTAATCCTTGGGGTGGAAGGGGGGTTGCCCTATCCAACCCACCCAATAGTGACCCACAAAACTTACATTCAGGATGTCAGCTACATGAATAGAGTAAGAGTGGTGTGGATAGAGGGTAGATTAAGAAAACAGTATGGGAAGGGAGACAGTGGTGCGGATGGAGAAACGATGCAGATCGGTTGAAAACACTGGCACGGATGGGTAGAAAATTGGTGCAGATGGGAGAGAAGACAATGTGCCATGTATTGGAGGAGGCAGAGTGACGTTGAAGAAGGAAACACTGAGCAGCACAGAGAGAAGGAAATGGTGGTACAGACAAGGCACAGATGGGGAAAGACAGATGGTGCAGATAAATTAGTACAGACTAGCACAGATGGGAGAACACAGCAGTAGGGATTGGGGAAGACAGGGCAGCATGGGGGTGTATAGGGGAAGTAAGTGTAGATGCATAGACCGTAGATGGGGTATTATAGTTTTAGCAATTAACCAAGATGTTTGAGGGAGCGAAATGTGTGTACTAAGTGAGATGGATGTATGGAGTGAAAAGGATGTTGTAACAAGGTGGGATTGTTGTGGTGACTGAATGGGATGGTTGTGGGCACTGTGTGGGATGGGAGCACCACATAACTGCTCAGACCTTCAGTTGCATAGACTGCATGTGTGTATTCCAATGAGCACACAAATCTGTGAATTAGCAGCTCCACCATTGTGTGAGTGACAGCAATCTCACTCTGTGAGAGTGCTGAATCTGCACTTACCCACAGGCTGTGATGGCATACCATATCTGTATTGCGCAAGGAACACGTCCATTAAGGCGTCAGCCTTAATGATCGGAATTTCATTGCTTTTTGGAGTTTGTGTGGAAGAGTTGTAGCAGGTTTCTGAAATGCCAGATCATGTGTAAGAAGCCTTAATGGGACATGTGAAACCGTAAGGTTTTTTGTCTATGGAATATATATATATCTCTATCTCTATACAGTATATATATATATAGCCAACAGAAGGTCCGTCTCTCCCATTAATGACGATGCTGCGCCGGGTGCCCTCACATAGATTCAAATATGCATGTGTATGGTGCGGCACTCCAGGCGACAAAGGACTCAGAGCCAATGCACAAGTTGAAGAACAACGTTTCAATGCCTTTATTTGGGCATTTTCATCAGGTATGATATATATATCTCTATACAGTATATCTCTCTCTCTCTATATATATATATATATATATATATATATATATATATATATATATATATATATATATATATATATACACACACACACACACACACACACTATATCTGTATCTGTTTTGCATGTGTATTCTTACTGTTTTCTGCTTCAGTATGGTAAAACAGAAGTCTTGCAGTGTTTGTAATGCTAGATTCTCTCCTAGTTCATCTAGCTCCATATCATATGAGCAGTGCAGTCAGCCATCTCAGAATGCTGCTATCAATGTGGGGGAGAGTCCAGAGCCCTCCTGGTTGGGGGCTATCAAAAGTATGATGTCTGCTATGTCATCTCAGCTCACTGCAAATAAGACTCAGGAACTGCAACAAGCAGTGGCAAGTCTAACTGCTAAACTACAGGTGCACAAAAACGTGCCCTACCTGTACTCCTATCAGATACTGATGAGGATATACAGGATGATGAGGATGATGTGGACCCCTTAAGTGGGGATTCCACCCCTACCCGGGGTACTGAACCCCTCATATTGGCTATTAGGGATATGTTAAAGCTCCACCTGGAGGATGCTACTAATCAGCAGTAATTTTTCCTCCCACAAGACAATCTGACAGTCACATTTCCAGATTCCAAGGAATTGGATGACTTATGTAAAATAGCCTGGAAGAATCCAGATAAGAAATATCAGGTGTCAAAACGGTCTTTGCATACATTCCCCCTTTGCCCCTGAAGGCAGGAAATTCTGTGAAGAGTCTCCAGCAGTAGACGTCTCAGTCTCTCGTCTTTCAAAAAAGGCGGTACTCCCTGATCCGGGCTCCTTTACGGTAAAGGACCCGGCAGATAGGAAAATTGAGACCACTCTGAAATCTATTTACATTGCTGCAGGTGTTGCTCAAAGGCCGGTCATTGCAGGTTGCTGGATGAAACATGCAATTCATTCCTGGGCTAATCAAATTAAGGAAGGTCTTTTGGGTGATATGACCTTAGTTAATACTATTACTTTCCTGAATCACATTCAGGACACGACAAGAGTCCACTGTGACTCCCTTAAAGAGATTGGCAATATTCATGCTAGGATCACGTCTATGGCTGTGTCTGCACGCAGAGCCATATGGTTGCGTCAGTGGATTGCTGATGCTGACTCCAAATATAATGTGGAATCTCTTACCTTCACAGGTGAATGGCTCTTTGGAGGTGAATTGGATTTCCAAAGCTACTGCTGGAAAAGCCACGTACCTACCCGGGACCGTCTACTCAGTCCTTTCGGTCCTCCAGACTTCGATCTAGAGCCAGAAGGGCCTCCAACGCAGCTAGAGGCTCCAGAGGTAAACCTAAGAAACCAGCCGTTACCAGATCTCAGGACCAGAACACCAGTTCTTCTTCCGCAAAGACTTCAGCATGACGGTGCCCACCCACCCCGAGGGGATCTCGTGGTGGGAGGTCGGTTACGTCACTACAGCCACATCTGGGACTGTTCCTGTCAAGATGCTTTGGTAAGGGACATTATCTCTCAGGGTTACAAGCTGGAGTTCGATGGTACTCCTCCCAAACGATTTTTCAAATCCAGCTACTGCTGCCCATGAACAAGTTGGTTCAGTCCCAGGTCATTGTTCCAGTACCCCTTCTACAACAAAGACAATGTTATTACTCCAGTCTGTTCGTAGTACCAATACCAGAAGGGTCTGCGAGACCCATTCTGAATCTGAAGTCCTTGAATCCTTACCTGAAGGTTTTCAAATTCAAGATGGAATCTTTGAGAGCAGTGATCGCAGGCCTGGAACAACAGGAATTCCTAGTGTCCCTGGATATCAAGGACGCTTACCTACATATCCCAATCTGGCCTCCTCATTAGGTCTATCTGAGGTTTGCCCTGCTGAACGATCACTACCAGTTTCAGGCGTTGCCCTTCAGCCTGCCTACAGCTCTGACGGTGTTCACGAAGGTGATGGTGGAAATGATGTTTCAACTCAGGGTCCAGGGTGTCAATATAATTCCAAACCTGGATGATCTCCTGATAAAAGCGAGCTCCAGGGAGCTTCTATTGCTCCATATAGATCGCACTATCCAACTTCTGTCACACCACGGGTGGATCCTCAATCTGCAGAAGTCCCACCTGGAACAGTCTCAACGGCTCCCGTTTCTGGGGATGCTACTGGATACTGTAGCTCAGAAAGTGCCCCTCCCAGAGGAAATAGTAAGAACACTTCAAGAAATGGTTCGCATGGTGCTCCGACCTGCTCGAGTCTCCATTCATCTTTACATAAAATTGTTGGGAAAGATGGTGACCTCGTACGAGGCAATTCAATTCGGAAGGTTTCATGCCAGACCGTTCCAATTGGACATCCTGAACAAGTGATCCGGTTCCCATCTTCAGAGGCACCTGATGATTCGGCTGTCACCCCAGGCCAGGATCGCTCTCCTGTGGTGGCTACAGTCTTCCAACCTGCTGGAAGGTCGACGCTTTGGGATTCAGGATTGGATCCTCCTCACGATGGATGCGAGTCTGCGAGTATGGGAAGCTGTCACCCAGGGGGCGCAGTTCCAGGGCAGGTGGTCTGCCCAAGAGGCCCTACTTCCAATCAACAGTCTGGAACTTCAGGCTATCTACAATGCTCTGATTCAGGCATCCCCTCTACTCCGGGATCAGGCGATCCAGGTGCAGCTGGACAATGCCACGGCGGTGGTGTACATCAATCGACAAGGAGGGACAAAAAGCAAGACCTGCATGCGAGAAATGTCAAGAATACTCCTCTGGGCAGAAAGAAATGCAAGAGCACTGTCTGCGATCTTCATTCCAGGAGTGGACAACTGGGAAGCAGACTTCCTAAGTCGCATCCGGAGGAGTGGGGACTACACCCTCAGGTGTTTCAGCAAATCATCGACAGGTGGGGATGCCCACAGATCGACTTGATGGCCTCTTAACTTAAGAAGCTTTGTGCTATTGCTCACGAACCAGGGACCCTCAGGCGAGCGCAGTGGATGGGCTGACATCGCCTTGGCCTTACCAGTTGGTCTACCTGTTTCCCCCAATTCCGCTGATCCCAAGGGTGCTCAAGCGGATCAGATATCAAAGAGTGGAAGCAATCTTGATTGCCCCGGATTGGCCACGAAGAACCTGGTACGCGGCTCTTCTGGACATGTCCGTAGAGGATCCTTGGCCTCTACCGCTAAGAAGGGATCTTCTTCAACAAGGACCGTTCGTCTACCCGGACTTAATGGCGGCTTTGTTTGATGGCATGGAAGTTCAGCGGAACACCCTAGCTCACATAGGGCTTTTTCAAAAAGGTCATTGCCACTATAGTGCAAGCCAGAAAACCTGTGACGTCGAAACACTATCATCATATCTGGCAGAGATGTCTCTTGGTGCAAGGAACGCACATATCCCTCTGCAGAATTCAAATTGAGAAGGTTCCTACGATTCCTGCAGGCTGGAGTGGATAAAGGCTTACGTCTGGGATCCATTAAAGGTCCAGATTTCAGCTCTTTCCATCCTCTTCCTGAAGAAGTTGGCTCTCTTGCCAGAAGTTCAGACCTTCTTGCAAGGGGTGCTACACATATAACCTCCATTTGTGCCGCCTACGGCACCTTGGGATCTGGATGTAGTGTTACGTTTTCTACAGTCCTCCTGGTTTGAACCTCTGACGACAGTAGAAATAAGAATTTACTTACCGATAATTCTATTTCTCGTAGTCCGTAGTGGATGCTGGGACTCCGTCAGGACCATGGGGAATAGCGGCTCCGCAGGAGACAGGGCACAAAAGTAAAAGCTTTAGGATCAGGTGGTGTGCACTGGCTCCTCCCCCTATGACCCTCCTCCAAGCCTCAGTTAGGATACTGTGCCAGGACGAGCGTACACAATAAGGAAGGATTTTGAATCCCGGGTAAGACTCATACCAGCCACACCAATCACACTGTACAACCTGTGATCTGAACCCAGCTAACAGCATGATAACAGCAGAGCCTCTGAAAAGATGGCTCACAACAATAATAACCCGATTTTTGTAACAATAACTATGTACAAGTATTGCAGACAATCCGCACTTGGGATGGGCGCCCAGCATCCACTACGGACTACGAGAAATAGAATTATCGGTAAGTAAATTCTTATTTTCTCTGACGTCCTAGTGGATGCTGGGACTCCGTCAGGACCATGGGGATTATACCAAAGCTCCCAAACGGGCGGGAGAGTGCGGATGACTCTGCAGCACCGAATGAGAGAACTCCAGGTCCTCCTCAGCCAGGGTATCAAATTTGTAGAATTTTGCAAACGTGTTTGCTCTTGACCAAGTAGCAGCTCGGCAAAGTTGTAAAGCCGAGACCCCTCGGGCAGCCGCCCAAGATGAGCCCACCTTCCTTGTGAAATGGGCATTTACATATTTTGGCTGTGGCAGGCCTGCCACAGAATGTGCAAGCTGAATTGTACTACACATCCAACTAGCAATCGTCTGCTTAGAAGCAAGAGCACCCAGTTTGTTGGGTGCATACAGGATAACAGCAAGTCAGTTTTCCTGACTCCAGCCGTCCTGGAAACCTATATTATCAGGGCCCTGACAACATCTAGCAACTTGGAGTCCTCCAAGTCCCTAATAGCCGCAGGTACCACAATAAACTGGTTCAGGTGAAACGCTGACACCACCTTAGGGAGAAACTGGGGACGAGTCCGCAGCTCTGCCCTGTCCGAATGGACAATCAGATATGGGCTTTTGTGAGACAAAGCCACCAATTCTGACACTCGCCTGGCCGAGGCCAGGGCCAACCGCATGGTCACTTTTCATGTGAGATATTTCAAATCCACAGATTTGAGCGGTTTAAAATGCGATTTGAGGAATCCCAGATTACGTTGAGATCCCACAGTGCCACTGGAGGCACAAAAGGGGGTTGTATATGCAGTACTCCCTTGACAAACTTCTGGACTTCAGGAAGTGAAGCCAATTCTTTCTGGAAGAAAATTGACAGGGCCGAAATTTGAACCTTAATGGACCCCAATTTGAGGCCCATAGACACTCCTGTTTGCAGGAAATGCAGGAATCGACCGAGTTGAAATTTCTTCGTGGGGCCTTCCAGGCCTCACACCACGCAACATATTTTCGCCACATGTGGTGATAATGTTGTGCGGTCACCTCCTTCCTGGCTTTGACTAGGGTAGGAATGACCTCTTCCGGAATGCCTTTTTCCCTTAGGATCCGGCGTTCCACCGCCATGCCGTCAAACGCAGCCGCGGTAAGTCTTGGAACAGACATGGTACTTGCTGAAGCAAGTCCCTTCTTAGCGGCAGAGGCCATGAGTCCTCTGTGAGCATTTCTTGAAGTTCCGGGTACCAAGTCCTTCTTGGGCAATCCGGAGCCACGAATATAGTTCTTACTCCTCTACGTCTTATAATTCTCAGTACCTTGGGTATGAGAAGCAGAGGAGGGAACACATACACCGACTGGTACACCCACTGTTACCAGAACGTCCACAGCTATTGCCTGAGGGTCTCTTGACCTGGCGCAATACCTGTCCAGTTTTTTGTTCAGGCGGGACGCCATCATGTCCACCTTTGGTCTTTCCCAACGGTTCACAATCATGTGGAAGACTTCCCGATGAAGTCCCCACTCTCCCGGGTGGAGGTCGTGCCTGCTGAGGAAGTCTGCTTCCCAGTTGTCCACTCCCGGGATGAACACTGCTGACAGTGCTATCCCATGATTTTCCGCCCAGCGAAGAATCTTTGCAGTTTCTGCCATTTCCCTCCTGCTTCTTGTGCCGCCCTGTCTGTTTACGTGGGCGACTGCCGTGATGTTGTCCCACTGGATCAATACCGGCTGACCTTGAAGCAGAGGTCTTGCTAAGCTTAGAGCATTGTTTTATGTGGAGAGAAGTCTCCAGACTTGATCACACTCCCTGGAAAAAAATTTTCCCTGTGTGACTGCTCCCCAGCCTCTCCGGCTGGCATCCGTGGTCACAAGGACCCAGTCCTGAATGCCGAATCTGCGGCCCTTTAGTAGATGAGCACTCTGCAGCCACCGCAGAAGAAACACCCTTGTCCTTGGAGACAGGGTTATCCGCTGATGCATCTGAAGATGCGATCCGGACCATTTTTCCAGCAGATCCCACTGAAAAGTTCTTGCGTGAAATCTGCCGAATGGAATCGCTTCGTAAGAAGCCACCATTTTTCCCAGGACCCTTGTGCAATGATGCACTGACACTTTTCCTGGTTTTAGGAGGTTCCTGACTAGCTCGGATAACTCCCTTGCTTTCTTCTCCGGGAGAAACACCCTTTTCTGGACTGTGTCCAGAATCATCCCTAGGAACAGCAAATTGTCGTCGGAAACAGCTGCGGTTTTGGAATATTTAGAATCCACCCATGCTGTCGTAGAACTACTTGAGATAGTGCTACTCCGACCTCCAACTGTTCTCTGGACCTTGCCCTTATCAGGATATCGTCCATTTTCTTTGAAGAAGAATCATCATTTCGGCCATTACCTTGGTAAAGACCCGGGGTGCCGTGGACAATCCAACCGGCATCGTCTGAAACTGATAGTGACAGTTCTGTACCACGAACCTGAGGTACCCTTAGTGAGAAGGGCAAATTGGGACATGGAGGAAGCATCCCTGATGTCCCGGGACACCATATAGTCCCCTTCTTCCTGGTTCGCTATCACTGCTCTGAGTGACTCCATCTTGATTTGAACCTTTGTATGTAAGTGTTCAAATATTTCAGATTTAGAATAGGTCTCACCGAGCCGTCTGGCTTCAGTACCACAATATAGTGTGGAATAATACCCCTTTCCTTGTTGTAGGAGGAGTACTTTGATTATCACCTGCTGGGAATACAGCTTGTGAATTGTTTCCAATACTGCCTCCCTGTCGGAGGGAGACGTTGGTAAAGCAGACTTCAGGAACCTGCGAGGGGGAGACGTCTCGAATTTCCAATCTACCCCTGGGATACTACTTGTAGGATCCAGGGGTCCTGTACGGCCCCAGCGTCATGCTGAGGACTTGGCAGAAGCGGTGGAGGGCTTTTGTTCTTGGGAATGGGCTGCCTGCTGCAGTCTTCTTCCCTTTCCTCTATCCCTGGGCAGATATGACTGGCCTTTTGCCCACTTGCCCTTATGGGGACGAAAGGACTGAGGCTGAAAAGACGGTGTCTTTTTCTGCTTAGATGTGACTTAGGGTAAAAAAGGTGGATTTTCCAGCTGTTGCCGTGGCCACCAGGTCCGATGGACCGACCCCAAATAACTCCTCCCCTTTATACGGCAATTGCCGTTTGGAATCTGCATCACCTGACCACTGTCGTGTCCATAAACATCTTCTGGCAGATATGGACATCGCACTTACTCTTGATGCCAGAGTGCAAATATCTCTCTGTGCTCTATAGTCAATAAAATACTGTCCCTGTCAAGGGTATCAATATTTTCAGTCAGGGAATCCGACCAAGCCACCCCAGCGCTGCACATCCAGGCTGAGGCGATAGCTGGTCGCAGTATAACACCAGTATGTGTGTATATACTTTTTAGGATATTTTCCAGCCTCCTATCAGCTGGGTCCTTGAGGGCGGCCGTATCTGGAGACGGTAACGCCACTTGTTTTGATAAGCGTGTGAGCGCCTTATCCACCCTAAGGGGTGTTTCCCAACGCGCCCTAACTTCTGGCGGGAAAGGGTATACCGCCAATAATTTTCTATCAGGGGAAACCCACGCATCATCACACACTTCATTTAATTTATCTGATTCAGGAAAAACTACATGTAGTTTTTTCACACCCACATAATACCCTTTTTTGTGGTACTTGTAGTATCAGAAATATGTAACACCTCCTTCATTGCCCTTAACATGTAACGTGTGGCCCTAAAGGAAAATACGTTTGTTTCTTCACCGTCGACACTGGAGTCAGTGTCCGTGTCTGTGTCTATGTCGACCGACTGAGGTAAATGGGCGTTTTAAAGCCCCTGACGGTGTTTGAGACGCCTGGACAGGTACTAATTTGTTTGCCGGCCGTCTCATGTCGTCAACGGACCTTGAAGCGTGTTGACATTATCCCGTAATTCCTTAAATAAGCCATCCATTCCGGTGTCGACTCCCTAGAGAGTGACATCACCATTACAGGCAATTGCTCCGCCTCCTCACCAACATCGTCCTCATACATGTCGACACACACGTACCGACACACAGCACACACACATGGAATGCTCTGATAGAGGACAGGACCCCACTAGCCCTTTGGGGAGACAGAGGGAGAGTTTGCCAGCACACACCAAAACGCTATAATTATACAGGGACAACCTTTATATAAGTGTTTTCCCTTATAGCATCTTAATATATAATCATATCGCCAAATAAGTGCCCCCCCTCTCTGTTTTAACCCTGTTTCTGTAGTGCAGTGCAGGGGAGAGCCTGGGAGCCTTCCCACCAGCAGTTCTGTGAGGGAAAATGGCGCTGTGTGCTGAGGAGATAGGCCCCGCCCCCTATTCCGGCGGGCTCTTCTCCCGGTTTTTCTGAGACCTGGCAGGGGTGAAATACATCCATATAGCCTCAGGGACTATATGTGATGTATTCTTTTTAGCCAGAAAGGTAATCTCATTGCTGCCCAGGGCGCCCCCCCCAGCGCCCTGCACCCTCAGTGACCGCTGGTGTGAAGTGTGCCTGAGCGCAATGGCGCACAGCTGCAGTGCTGTGCGCTACCTCATGAAGACTGAAAAGCCTTCAGCCGCCGGTTTCTGGACCTCTTCTTACTTCGGCATCTGCAAGGGGGTCGGCGGCGCGGCTCCGGTGACCCATCCAGGCTGTACCTGTGATCGTCCCTCTGGAGCTAGTGTCCAGTAGCCTAAGAAGCAAATCCATCCTGCACGCAGGTGAGTTCACTCCTTCTCCCCTAGGTCCCTCGTTGCAGTGAGCCTGTTGCCAGCAGGACTCACTGAAAATAAGAAACCTATCAAAACTTTTACTCTAAGCAGCTCTTTATGAGAGCCACCTAGATTGCACCCTGCTCGGACGGGCACAAAAACCTAACTGAGGCTTGGAGGAGGGTCATAGGGGGAGGAGCCAGTGCACACCACCTGATCCTAAAGCTTTTACTTTTGTGCCCTGTCTCCTGCGGAGCCGCTATTCCCCATGGTCCTGACTGAGTCCCAGCATCCACTAGGACGTCAGAGAAAGATAAGTACCTCACGTGGAAAACGGTGATGTTACTGGCCCTGGTTCTGCTAGGCGTGTCTCAAAATTGGGGGCCTTGTCGTGCAAAAGTCCTTGGTCTTTTATGAGAACAGAGCCAAGCTCAGGACTAGACAGCAGTTCCTGCCGAAGGTGATCTCTGCGTTTCACTTGAATCAACCTATCGTGATTCCTTCCAGTTCTGACGCTTCTGCTCCTCCGGAGGCATTGGATGCTGTGCGAGCCTTGAAAATTTTTATCAAAAGGACTGCTTGGATCAGAAAGATTCCTTGTTCGTGCTCTATGATGCGCAGAAAAAGGGTTGCCCTGCTTCTAAGCAGTCCATTGGATTAGGCTTACTATCCAACAGGCCTATGCGTCGGCAGCCTTACCGGTTCCACAGTCTCTGAAGGCCCACTCTACAAGATCGGTGGGCTCTTCCTGGGCGGCTGCACGTGGAGTCTCGGCCCTGCAACTATGCCGAGCTGCTACCTGGTCGGGGAAGAACACCTTTGTGAAGTTCTACAAGTTTGATACTCGACCAAAGCAGATACCCAGTTTGGGCAGGCGGTGCTGCAGATGTCTCCGCACGTTCCCGCCAGTTCTGGAAGCTTTGGGACATCCTAATCGTACTAATTTGTCCCCAGTATCCCTTATGGATGCTAGAGAAAATAGGATTTTAAATACCTACCGGTAAATCCTTTTCTCATAGTCCATAAGGGATATTGGGCGTCCGCCTCAGTGCGGTGACTTTCTGCAGGTTCTCTGTATGTGTTCCTGTTCAGCTGTTGCAGTTAATGTTGCCAGATGTTGCTGGCGAAGTTATATATTGGTGTGCTGGTGTGAAATTCTCACCACACTTTGTGTTATGTTCCTTCTCTCAAGTATGTCATTCTCCTTCGGGCATTGTTTTACCTATAACTGACCTGTAGGAGGAGGCATAGAGGGGAGGAGCCAGCACACCTAGTTGAAGAAATTTAAAGTGCACTGGCTCCTTTGGATCCATCTATACCAGGGATGGGGAACCTTCGGCCCTCCAGCTGTTGTTAAACTACACATCCCAGCATGCCCTGCAACAGTTTTAGCATGGCCACATAGCAAAACTGTAGCAAGGCATACTGGTATGTGTAGTTCAACAACAGCTGGGGGGCCAAAGGTTCCCCACCCCTGATCTATACCCATCATACTAATCTGTCCCCAATATCCCTTATGGACTATGAGAAAAGGATTTACAGGTAGGTATTTAAAATCCTATTTTTTCCTATATCACTGAGCTGGGCAACGCTTTTCCCCCTAGGTATATATACTGTCACTATGTGCTATAATTTTCATTGCTAACACAAGACATTACCATATAAATACAGCAAGCTATAATTAGAGAATGAAGCAAAGATGTTTTGCAATTCCAAAAATCATGCAAAAAAACATTTTTCTAAAATGGATTTTTGCTCTACAATGAGATTGTGCAGTTTTCCACCATTGCCTGGCTGCTAATCAGTAAGTGAGCACGGTGGTTTTGGAGAATATAATATAGACAACATGCTGCTGTCATTATACACTGCAGAATATCATCAGCTATGTCCTGCGGCAGAGCTGTTATGCTCCCCACATCTTCCTGGCATAAACACATTGAACTGGGACAGGCATTCTATAATGATGAGATCCCTGTTGCTATGAGGGGACTGTTGCCTCAGCCGAATCTCCCACGCAGCAACAGAAGTGTTAGCAGGGGTGGCTAGATTAGAGGGAAAGGAAAACTATAGTAGGGGCTGCTGGAGGGAAATAAAAGAAACTTTAGGTTTAACTGTTATTTTAACTTAGGCACATCTCAATACCAAATTAACTGTTCTAATCACTTGCTGCTATTGCCCATTGCTGTATACTGTAGTTTTAGTTTAAGAAACAAAATGTACAAAAATCCAGACTGCCAACCCTACAGGATACCCTCCATTGACATTTGTCATACCTAAACTTACACACTACAATCAAATATGAATATTGATCAATCTGTATACCTTTGTGCAGAGCCACATAGCAGCATGTGCCATCTACCTTCTCAGTAGGTATTGCATTATGAATATCTGCATTCAGCGCCACCGGGTTCAGTGTTTCTGTAGCAATAACTTTGAACATCTAAAATAAAAAGAAAAAAAAAAAAGAACTTAGTTTAGAGTCCTGTAGAGCTAGTATAGAGTGCAGTACATAACATACATGAGTGGTGAAAAAGTCACTGTCATTTCTGAGCTGCACCGACATACAGATGTTGTAGCTTTTCCAATTCACCTCAATGTAACAAAAACACTGGATAATAATTTAACTACAGAGTCAAAATGAGTAAAATTATATTTACACACAGTACATTTTTTTAGTTAAACTTTCCCACCAAATAGCAGAACTGTGGAGGGCCTATTACATGGACCCTAGATCTTCTGTAACCACAACACGGAAAAGAGGAGGTGCAAATAGGGCTGTTAGTTTGTAATGCAAATATCACTTGCACTGAGCCAGAGCTGTTTGCTTTTCAAATCTTCCATATTGCTGAAGAAGAGCTAGATAATGGTTTAATGTGCATACTGTGTGGCTGTGTTGTTGTTTATAGCAGGCGCAGATAGGTAAAATATAAGTTGTATATGCACATGGCTGGTATACTGAATGTGTGGAGCACATGGTGGGTGTTCAACCATTGCCCAATGGTGTTCATTGCTAAGTAAGGTCTGACAATCAGCAATTTTATTATGGTAGGCAAGGAAATTAATTTTGTACTGCAACCGTATTTGTGAAAAGTCCCATCCTTTTTCATATGCTTGAAATTGCAGAATAAAATGAATAGTGGGTTTGATTATCTTAATTCAGTTTAGTAACGGATTAAAAAAGGCATGAAAATACATTTTAGAAATCATTTCTAGTTCTCACATAATTCCCATAAATTGGAGACATTTCATGTCCCTCAAAACATACGGAACAAAGTACAAGAGCAGAAAAAAATATGATTAATGCATGTACAAAATACACTCTTTTCTTAGTTCTCCAACTGAGAGAAATGGAAACATAATTAGGACATCTCAAGGCGGTTTTCAAGGGGAAGTATACTCAGTAATACAGTGTGGGGTGCTTTTCTTCCAGAAGCATCCCTAGACGATAACACATGAAAACTGTAGAATGTAGTCAAAGTATGACCAGATGACTAGTTGACAGACCTAGACACCTGCTTAGGCGAAAGTCCATGCCATGCGACCCGGGATACGCTCACAAGCCTGGTAGAAATGCCTTGAGATTTTCAGAAAACAGGTAACTTACACAGCCCTGTATTAGCCTAACCAATGGTGGAAGTAAACCAAATTCCAATAAACTGCTTGTAGGCCAGCCTACCGCTTTTCTGAACATCAGTGGACCATCATCCATGCTGTAGATATCATTTGTACTCCAAACATAAGTTTACAAAGCCCAAAGAACAAACTATGAACAAAGTTAGCCCTCTTCTGTTAACCTACAATGGTCCAAGGCCAAAATTACAATATTCCGATTAATGTGAAACGTGTACATCATTTTAGGCTGGAAAAAAAAGGGCTTGGCCTGAAGGACAGACCAAACCTCATGGAAAATTACAAGACACATATAAAACAAAAGCTACACACAGATGGTCTGGAAAACAAACTGTTCCCTGAGGATTGAGTTTTACCCACCTCCACTATAAACCATTTACTATAAAATTAAAATCCCAAAGAGCTAAAGGAAGACAAAAAAAAAAATTGGAGGCTGTACATGCAGTATGACTTTCAAATACATCTGGGATTTCCGGCAACAGGGACAGTTTTCTATGAAAAAATAAACAAACCTGAACCTTCACAAAACTAAGTATGCCTATTTCTGCGACGTTAGAAAATGCATTCATATGGAGTGAACTTTTGTTTAGATGGTTGGTTTGATAAAAAGATGGATAGTGTATGGAGTCATACTTCATGACTGTTTAGATAACACCAGTCAACAAAAATAAAAATTTGAGTCTTTATTTTAAATGACTATTTTCTGATTCTCTATATCAAAAAATAACCAAAACCTTAGTTTATTTTTTAAAAACGTTGCTTTTGTCACTTTTACAATGATCAATAAAATATTCAAGTTTTTGAATGACCATATAAGGAGAAGCGTGTTTTAGTAAGTAAGGGAGGGGACGAGTGGGGGGAAAGCAAGTGGTATTCTGACACTCATTACACGTAAACAGTGTGTAACTATTCAGATAACTAAACTATGTCCATCTCTCAATGCACAGACAATGAGATTTCTGGAACTGTAAACCTTTTATTAATACAGACTGGAATGATTGTCCATATAATATAGCTGTAGTTCTGCAGAATAGATCACTGTACATGCAACAAACGAGAATAAACAGTTCACAGAAATAAGATATAAGTCTCTGGGGTAGAGGATACTTAACACAGCAACTCATGCACAGATAACGGAGTAGTAACAAAAATGGAGGCTGTAACCCTTTGACCTGTCACATGGCAAAAGGCAGATCAGAACTTTTTTTTTTTTTTATATATATTCTGTTACAGTAATTGTTTGTTTTAATTTTTTTGTAAATAAAAGTAATTCAAATTCATAACAAAAGTTTGTTTAATTTTTACATACAACAAAGTTATGAAAATAGGGACGTTTTCTTAAAATCCGTAATTTCATTCTGATAGCTACAAAAGCAAATTTTTTGGGGTAAAACTATTTTTTCTTTAATTAGTAATGTGGAAGAACTAAAAATCAGATATGCAAAACCCAGACTCAAAATTTGTGTTGACCGATGTAATCCTTCAGTTGGCTAGTTGGATGAAAAGGTGCTCAGCGTATGTCCAGTCTCAACTCCCATCCAAGCCCTCCTATAAAGGCAGTGGCAAATTATTTAAGAAGGAGACACCTGCTGCTCACACCAAGATATGTATGTCTTCCAATGTTCTGGCTTAATTATAGTGT
This sequence comes from Pseudophryne corroboree, assembly GCF_028390025.1. Taxonomy (NCBI): domain Eukaryota; kingdom Metazoa; phylum Chordata; class Amphibia; order Anura; family Myobatrachidae; genus Pseudophryne; species Pseudophryne corroboree. The sequence continues at coordinate 544,018,109 of NC_086449.1, forward strand.
AAATCAGGTGTTGTTAACTCCACTTCTTGGGTCATGTTTTGTGGATTTCTTTAATCATGTAAAGTTATTCTATTTTGCTGGATTAGTAATTACCCCAACTTGACAGTTCAGTTTAAGAACCACTGATCTAAATCATTTTCTCTAACAAACCCTTAGCTCTAAGGACCATGACTTGAACAGTCACACAATTAAAGCACAGCTATTAAAACCTCATGTGAAGAAAATGACCTTTGCCATGTTAAGAATATCTGTGTAACATTACATATTACTGGAACACCATCCTTTTTAAACTTTCTTTAGCAACTTCTGACGCATCACAACTGGAAGGAACAAGTAGATTTGAGATGACATTGCATCTACCAGAATTGCCTTCAGTTCGGAATTATGATACATAAATTTTGCACACAGTGGTATTCCCAAAATGTCTTCCTGTTAGTGTCTGGCTGATTCCACCTGTCCACCAGCTGAAGACGGACCTTTGCATGAAGAGACAATTCTCAAGGATGAAGAGCATGTCGGCTTAAGAAAAAAAAATCTGCCTCCCACTTGTCTATGCCCAGAATGGAAACGATCATGATGGGCAGAACATTTTGCTTTGACATAATATGGTAGGTCTCTCTTATTGCAAGAGGACTCCTGGTACATCTCTTGTGGTGGGACTGGATCTTTACAGCCTTTTTGCACGTGAGATGAAGACCACTACAGCCACTTTCACATTCCCAATGCCAAATCCCACCCGGGAATTGGAAACAGGTCCTTCCCGGGTGGGATCCGGCATTGGAGCTAAGATCTGGATTCCCGACCTGGCAATATGCAGGGTTGGGTTGCTATAGTGGTGGGGGGTGGAGTCGGCATCCGGGGCAGTGCTGGGAGATGAGCTCATCTCCGCGTCGCCTCTCCCTATGTAGTGAACAGGTCCCGGGTTGCATCGACCTAGCAACCTATTCACACTGCCACTGACCCGGTATTCAACCCGGGAATAACCCTTCTTATAACCCGGATTGAATTACCGTATCAGGCGACCCGGGAATTCTCCATGAGCCCTTTCACATCGCACAGTGACCAGTGTCAACCCAGCAATATACCGGGTCGATACCGGGTTATTTGCGCGATGTGAAATGGGTATTATTGAGGTGTGGAACACCACTCTTTGCTCCAGGACATTGCTCATAAGTGTCCATAGACCCTTAAAGCAAGCCTCAAGAATAACTATTCTCCAAATATGAAGGCTGTCATTTATTGTCACTAGCATACAATCCCAAATATTGAAAGACCACCTTTGAATGCGGTTCTGAGCACTCAACCACAAGAGACTGATGACTTGAACAGAAGATTTGGCAAACAGACAATGGGATGGCTTATTTGACATAATGAGTCTGACCTAAATCTCCCTTGCATAAAACTGTGCACACATACCTACGTCAGTAATGTCAAGTTCACCTTTCCCAGCAGTCTCATAATGAACAGAAGTTTACCCAGACCGTGCAATGAAAGTACCTTGCCCTCCATGAAAACACACAATATTGGTGCTCAGTCAAAGCAACAAAAGCCTTCAACTCGATACACCTTAATGTGCAGAATTTCCTATTAAAAGCATATATAGTTAAGTAGATCTAATATAACACAGCCATGCACGGTACTGTGTGCTGTAATTTCAGCTGTTATTGCTGGGGATAATGGGAGATCGTTGCAGTGAGTTAAGTTTGGGATGGGGGTGGGATATTTATGGCAAACTTCATTCTGTGAGACATATTTTTGCATTGGGGAGCAAATTAGTGACATGATTTAGTGCTAGGGGGCATGACAGAATTTTTTATGAAATGCAGAACTAAAAGGAGAATTCAATTAGGTGCGAGTTTAATCCAGCAAGGCAAATTCACAGCAAATTTGCATTGCTAATTACACTTGCAATTCAATTCCAAACTTGCATTTCTTTTTCAGAGTTTATTTGCCTGTTCTATTTTGCACCCCCAAGAGCAGATGAAAAGGTAGGGAAAATCTTTATTTCAAGGTAAAAATGTCGGGACTTGTTTCTGAACCCCTTGGTGAAACCCCTAATGACTAATTAAACATTTGGAAGTTTTCATTTATCTTAATTCGGCCAATAATTACATGTCATTTTGGGTGTGAAAAAAATAAAATGACCTCAAATTACACCAAAATAAATGTTTTTGTTAGTTTATGCACCCCAAAAGCAATTCAAGTATTTAGTTTAATGAAAACTAATAGCTTTTCATATTTTTTTAGATTTTTGAGAAAAGAATAAAGGTGACCTCATTTTTTTTTTTTTAACTCCTTCATAATGAAACTAAGTTTGTAAGCTTTTTACATTATTTTCCTTTTCACAAAATGCACAAATCAGCCATCTGACATCTTTTAAAAGCATCCAGAACTTTCCTTATGCCAACTAGCAGCCTTTTATATGGTCCTGCTAACGAAGTTGTCACTTTTTGGGGGGTCCAGGAAGGTTCCCCCACTTTTTCATGCTCTTTTTCCAATTTGCTTTTTGGCCAAAATTTGCACAACCTCACTGCAAGTAGTGCAAATTGGGATTTCTACCTGAAACTGGCACCTAACTGAATTCCCCCTAGGCGTTGGTTTGTTGCCCCCAAATTGGAATGCACTGTACGTCTGAAGACGACTCCCCAGAAGGATACAGGAGGAGTAAGCAAATCTGAAGTCAAAACTCACTCCTTAAGGGCCCCATACACTTGTCCGATATGGGCAATTTTCACCCGATTCTGAAGGATCGGGTGAAAAGTGGCCAAATCGGATGTTTCTGACATCCGATCCGATGCGCTGTCCTGTGCGCTGCGGGCCCGAGTCGGTGGTCAGACATGCTGCACATAGAATAAATCGTAATCACAGCCATCAGGTGCACATCGCGGCTAGTTTTTAAGCACCAGAGATATATCGCATATGATTTCTCGCATGTCTTCACTTGACTGGCTTTTCTCAGGACCCTCCCACCCACACAGCGACAGCCAGGGGCAGATTGGGATCGAACACCAGCCCGAGAAATTTATGGAAGCAGCCCTAATGAGGGTGGAGTCTGTTGAGGGGGAGGGGCCTGTCAAGAGGGCGGGGTCACTCCTCAGAGGTCTTGATTCTGAGATAGACACAGTTGGGGCCTCCTTCGCTTTACGTTATGCCAGTGATCGCAAAAATGCGCCATGGCACGTTTTTTACCCGATTTTGAAGCCCTGGGACTCAAGTCTTTGAAGTGGGAGGGTCCCCAGGGACGCACTCCTCAGCATCCAATCTCTGGCGGTATTTGTATGATTGATTAATACTGGCCCCGGCTGCATGTTATAAACACAGGAGGTGGAACCATTCCCCTCCTCTTTGGCACCTCTCCTGCACCACGCAAGTGCTTGCGGCAGGTGAGTGAAGCGGGTGGTGGCTGAGTGTCAGAGGAGTTGCTGGTGATGGCAAAGTGAAGCGTGTAAACACAAGCTGGGCTTGCTGAGGGGGTTCCCGAGGTGTCGTCTGTGGTGGGTGACAGACATCGTAGTGGCCGGGGTTTACCTGGTATCTCTGCAGAAAGAGGGGCTGACTATGTAGAGGTGGCTGTTTTTACTGGGATGACTGCTTTAGGGTTCCTACGAGGAGCTGCGATGGTGGGTGCTCACTGCTGTATAACCTCCGGCTGTGAACGCATGGGCTGGGTCCGGGCATCACACAACTCCCTGGTAAAGTGTACGCGGCTATCTGCTGGGGAGTACATGACCGTGTGACAGTCGGGTCGCAGTGTGCTGCAGGGGGAGATTACATAGCTGCGGACGCGTCGCATGTTAAAGAAGTGCAGGGATCCGTGAGGCGTCTCTGGGGGGAGAGGGGTTAGGGCAGTGGCCATTGCTGCTGTGGTGACTGTTTTCCTGCGGTGACGGCACTAGGGGTTCCCGCTGGGGGGACCTCGTGGGGGGGGATAGGGGGATGGGGATTGTGGCTGTCTGTATCCTGTGAACGCCGCTGGGGGATCCCGCGGGGGGAGAGGGGCTGGTCATTGTGGCTGTTCCAACTGGGGGGTTTCTGCAGGGGGGAATGGGGAATGGACGGTCAGTACACCGGCTCGTATGGGGAATGGTCACTGTGGGTGTGACTCAGTACTAAATGCTGATTGTTTACCAGCTCCGAGTGGGGCGGTTCAGTGTGGTTGGTGCTTAGTGCTACATGTGTTGGGCAGGTGCATGATGCCAACATGTGGCGTGGGTTGCCTACAAACTTTGTTGCAGGGTGAGGGTCTGAGAATGCTGGGCATGTGACTGTAATTGGATAAGAGGAGTGTCAGTCTCAGCACAGCCACTGGGGTGCGATCAATGTTTATGTGCTGTGGAGCCTGTAATCTATGTGAGACTACTAGCCTCAGCCAGGCAGCATAAACTTCTGCAAGATTCACTGTGCAGTCTCATCCTGCAGCATTGCACCGTGGGTCCTCCTAGCTAGCAGCAGGATAATTATTTGGGTTTCAAAATGACATTAACTGATTTTTTATTTTTTTTTATTGTATTGAAATGTGCTTTACTTGGTGCAATGTGTATAATGCCTTAGGCGCGCACTGTCCATTCTTTCGGATACAGGAGGGGGAGCACCAATTCACTTTCTGCCGAAGGGCGCCAAAATGTCTACCGTGTTTCCCCGATAATAAGACACTGTCTTATTATTTTTTTTCCAACAAAAAACACCATAGGGCTTATTTTCGGGGTAGGGCTTATTTTAATTAACATTGACAGCAAATTTAAAAAAACAGGTGCCACCATGGCCCCAGTCCTGCTTTTACAGCCCCCAGTCCTCCTTTTACAGCCACCATTCCCCCAGTCCTGCTTTTACAGCCCCCCTTTTACAGCCACCATGCCCCCAGTCCTGCTTTCACAGCCCCCAGTCCTCCTTTTACAGCCACCATGCCCCCAGTCCTGCTCCTCACCTACAGCACTTTCCAGTTCCAGTTCTTCTTCTTGCTTTCTGCCAGCGCCACTGCTACTCCGCTCCCGCCGTGTACAGAAGCCGCGTGATGTGCGTGGTGACATCATGCGCAGGGCGCAATGCATCCCTGGGACTTGGAGATGGAGTCTTCAGTACTGTACAGCATCCCTCTAGCAGGGCGGCGGTGAAGGGGGTTAGCGGGGGTGGAGCTGGGGGCATTGAATTTAGTGCACGGACTCGGGTAATAAGAATTTTGATAGGGCTTATTTTGGACCAGTTTCCAAAAGCAAGGGTAGGGCTTATTTTCGGGGTAGGGCTTATTATTGGGGAAACACGGTAGTTACAGCTCTGGTGCATAGTGTCCTCTATGCTACACAGTCCAGCAGCATTGTCACCCCCCCTTCCTCCCCCCTTGCAGCACTTTTGTAGTGTCCAAGTCAATTCTGTTTTTATATGTGAATCATTTAATAAGATTAATAAAAATCTTCTTTCCGTTGGGACCCAGAAAAGGACAGGTAGGACCCCAAGTGAGGGGTCCATGGGTCCCACTTTTTTTTCAGCTCAGTGCGATCGCTGTATGCTGTTTACCTGTGACTGTGGTCCTCATTCTGAGTTGATCGCTCGCTAGCTACTTTTAGCAGCCGTGCAAACACATTGTCGCCACCCATGGTGGAGTGTATTTTCACTTTGCAAGTATGCGATCGCATGTGCAGCCGAGCGACACGAACACATTTGGTGCAAAACAAGACCAGCCCTGCAGTTACTTATCCTGTGCGATGATTCTAGCGACAGAGGTCCCGGAATTGACGTCCGACACCTGCCCTGCAAACGCCTGGACACGCCTGCGTTTTCCCAAATACTCCCAGAAAACGGTCAGTTGCCACCCACAAACGCCCTCTTCCTGTCAATCTCCTTGAGATCGGCTGTGCGAATGGATTAGTCGCTAAAACCATTGCACAACAATGCTCTTTCGGGCTAATTCCAAGTTGATCGCAGCAGGATTTTTTATAGCAATTGGGCAAAACCATGTGCACTGCAGGGGAGGCAGATATAACATGTGCAGAGAGAGTTAGATTTGGGTGGGGTGTGTTCAATCTGCAATCTAATTTGCAGTGTAAAAATAAAGCAGCCAGTATTTACCCTGCACAGAAATAAAATAACCCACCCAAATCTAACTCTTTCTGCACATGTTATATCTGCCTCCCCTGCAGTGCACATGGTTTTATCCAATTGCTATCAAAAATCTTGCTGCGATCAACTTGGAATTACCCCCTTTGTACCCATAAGACGCGCGTGCACATTGCGGCGCATACGCAGTTTGCAGTTTTTTTACCTAATTGTAGCACTGCGAAAATTGGCAGCGAGCGATCAACTCGGAATGACCCCCTTTATGCATATGCTGCTACAATACCCTTCCCTGATGCACATCTGTACGTATGAATGTACAAGGACTGATATGCCCGCTTTCAGTGCCTACTGACACTGCAGTCATGCCTTTAATCTACTTCTGATTTTATTGATTTTTCATTCTACAAACCCCTTTTTTTAACCATATATGTTTTAAAGAACAGGGAGAGGGAGCACACACTACATACAGAACAGTACAGGGAGGGAGCACACACATGTAGTGAAACACAGACACAGGGGACCAGCGCAGCAGAATCTGTCCCAGTGGCCAATCGGGTCTGGGACTCAGGGTCGACAACAAAAAGGTCGACACACCTTAGGTCGACGTCAATTGGTCGACACACCTTAGGTCGACATGGACAAAAGGTCGACAGGAACAAGGTCGACATGGAAAAAGGTCGACATGAGTTTGTTTGTTTTTGTGTCGTTTTCTTCGTAGAGTGACCGGGAACCCCAATTAGTGCACCGCTTCGCTCGCCATGCTTCGGGCATGGTGCCTTCGCTCCGCTACCGCTTCGCTCGGCACAGATTACCGTTCCAATCGTAGTCCACGTGGATCGTTAAGTATGAAAAGGTTCGGAAAAAGGAAAAAAAAAAAAAAAACATAAAAAAACTCATGTCGACCTTTTTCCATGTCGACCTTGTTCCTGTCGACCTTGTGTCCATGTCGACCTTGTGTCCATGTCGACCTAAGGTGTGTCGACCAATTGGCGTCGACCTAAGGTGTGTCGACCTTTTTGTTGTCGACCAGGAGTCCGGATACCGGCCAATCCGCCCCTAATTACATACATAGCCACCATATTACATACATAGCCACCACATTATTACATGAATAGCACCACATTATACAAATAGCACTGCATTACATGTATAGCACTACACGTATAGCACTGCATTACACAAATAGCACAACATTACACGAATAGCACAACACTACACGAATAGCACCACACTACACGTATAGCACCACACTACACGTATAGCACCACACTACACGTATAGCACCGCATTATACGACTAGCACCACATTACATACACAGCCACCGCATTACATACAGTATGTAGACACCGCATAAATTGTCCATCATCATGGACAGACATTGGGCAGCTATAAGGCTGAAGGACTTTGCATTAGAGATTGTCCCAGGACTAGCTGTGAGTGCTGTCTGATCAGCTGGCATCCTGAGAACAATGTACATCCTGCTCCTGTCCAATCCCCAAACCATACACTGTGACCAGGGACGCCCTAACCCTTATACTAACATGATAATGCAAATAATGTAATTAAAAATAACCTCTCTGCTGGGTCCCCTTCAGTGCTCAGTCGCTGCTCTGGCCAGTTCAGCGAGAGTGCGGGAGCTAGGGTGGCAGCGAATGCAGTGAACCCGGCTCCGACCATCGCTTTGCTGCTGCTCCTGGGCCGGGCTCATTGAAGAGACCTTTGGCCGTGGCCAGGGAGAGGATGCTGCTGGGCTGGTTAACTTTCTCAAAGTCCCACATTGGTAGAACAGCATCACCTCATTTCACGGTTAGCGGCACCTGGAAGTGCCCGCTAGTCTAACTTCCAGATTGCATTCCAATGAACAAGTACTGGAAGCAGTGTGAGCCAGTCCAGCCTGAGTGTGAATCGGCCTGGCTGAGGGGGATATGGGACCAGCCCATCGAAATCTGTCATGGTGACCTGGTGGGCCAATCCGCGCCCTGGTAGCTGCACTCCCTGCACCTATAGTAGATATACCCTTGTATATAAACACATGTAACTGTGACAGGGAAGGTTGCCCCTCTCAGCTCTGCATAGCAGCTGCACTCCCTGCACTTATGGTAGCTATGTCCTTGTATATAACACATGTAACTAACAGGGAAGATGGCCCCTCTCAGCACTGGGCCCCATAACAGCTGCACTCCCTGCACCTATGGTAGCTACACCCTTGTATATAACGTGTAACTGTGACAGGGAAGGTTGCCCCTCTCAGCTCTGCATAGCAGCTGCACTCCCTGCACTTATGGTAGCTATGTCCTTGTATATAACGTGTAACTGTGACAGGGAAGGTTGCCCCTCTCAGCTCTGCATAGCAGCTGCACTCCCTGCACTTATGGTAGCTATGTCCTTGTATATAACACATGTAACTAACAGGGAAGGTGGCCCCTCTCAGCACTGGGCCCCATAACAGCTGCACTCCCTGCACCTATGGTAGCTACACCCTTGTATATAACGTGTAGCTGTGACAGGGAAGGTGGCCCCTTTCAGCACTGGGCCTCATAGCAGCTGCACTCCCTGCACCTATGGTAGCTACACCCTTGTATATGCCTATTCTCCTGCAATGTCTTGGAGACTCCAGGATAGCAGACACCAAGGTGTAGGCATATCTTCAGTAACGCCTCAGTTCCACGCTGAAGCCCACTTCCCGTGTGAAGTGACCAGTCCAGTCGAGCTGATGACGCTATTCCTGCTGAATCCCATCATCATGGCCCCTTCCCTGGCTTTACAATGATGTAATCGTGGCTTTATATACTGTCCCTTGATGATGCGATTATGCCGTCATGCCCCTGCACTGCCCACATGGTTGCGCCATACCCCTCCCAACTGGCAGCCAAGAACTTGGTAAGTGTGTGATATCTGGGCCCTGTAGCTCACCAGCAAAAAAAGTATCTATTTTTTTAACCATTTCATCACCTCCACTGCATACAATGGGGTCTATGTACTAAGCCTTGGAGAGAGATGAAGTGGATGGAGATAAAGCACCAGCCAATCAGCTCCTGTCATTTTTCAAATATAGCCTATAATATGACAGCAGCTAATTGGCTGGTACTTATCTCCGTCCACTTTATCTCTCTACAAGGCTTAGTAAATAGACTCCAGTATTTGTAACGAGCCCCAGTGCTTTAGCCTACCAAACACCCACCACCACCACCAATTTTGCAACTAAACACTGTAAAGCATGAGAGGACATGGGCTGTTATCCGATGTCTCCACTGTACAGCTGGCCACACGCAGGCCCATTACGCCTCTGGAGCTGCGACCCAGGCTTATTGCTCAATTTGATCTCACACTTGGATGGCCAAACCTGACAAGGACCAGAAAAACAGCCCCATGGGGTTTCTGGAGGATCTATGGGGCCAATTCAGACCTAATTGCTCGCTAGCTGTTTTTTGCAGTCCTGCGTTCACATAGTCTCCGCCCACCGGGGAGTGTATTTTAGCTGTGCAAGTGTGCGATCGCATGTGCAGCCGAGCGGTACAAAAAAATGTTGTGCAGTTTCTGAGTAGCCCAGGACTTACTCATCTGCTGCGTTCACTTCAATCTGTCCGGGACCGGAAATTCACGTCAGACACCCGCCCTGCAAACGCTTGGGAATGCCTGAGTTTTTCCAACCACTCCCAGAAAACTGTCAGTTGACACCCACAAATGCCTTCTTCCTGTCAATCTCCTTGCGATCGCCCATGCGAATAGATTCTTTGCACAAACCCATCGCAGAGCAACGAACCGCTTTGTACCTGTGCGACGTGCCTGCACATTGCGGTGCATATGCATGCGCAGTTCTGACCTGATGGCAGCGCTTCAAAAAACGCTAGCGAGCAATCAGGCCTGAATTAGGCCCTATAAACACTGTGTTATGTGCACATTAAGTGGTATAAATGAACATGTATGGAACATGAGTAATTAACATGAATTAAAAACAAATCATCACATTATAATGAAGTCCAGTAAACATGACACGATGGGAGTTGTAGTGCACCAAGGTACTCCTAGACAGATCCGCACATGACATTCCACCATGCACTGGGCTCAGTCACCAAGCATCCCTGGAATTGGTCATAAAATGTTGCCAAGTATGACAGTCACATATCAAAGTAACTAAGTGTATCTACAGATGTATCCTTATCTTGACGGTTAAAAGGATTAACTGTGACTGGCCAGTCAGACTTAATCCCCTGCTGTATTGTTCTCTGTATTGTATTGCAGTTGAGAACAATAGCTGAAGGGTTTATGCTAATAAGTCATGTTGCGACTAGGCACAGAAAACTACTCAAGATAACGGTGGATACATCTGTACTATATAAAAGCGAAAATCCATCCTTCTGTCTTTCTATACAAATCCACAGTTTACAAGCGACGATCGTGAAATTTTACATACAAGCGTATTAAAACACGGAGGAGGCAACTAACACAATTAGAAATCCCTAGCAGCCCTAGGGGGGGAAGACAGCAGCACAGAGATATATCAGGAGACAGCATAACTTCGGAATTGCTGGAGCAATGTACTCAAAACTTGGTACACATACTGTATACCTTACAATCTGGGAACAAACACTGTGGGGTTTAGACACCCCTAGCACCCCTAGGGGTGAGGCAGCAGCAGAGAGTTTTTCAGCAGTCAGCATAACTCTGGAATGCCTGGAGCAATTTACACCAAACTTGCTACACATATGTCTTACACTCTGGGAACAAACATTGTGGAGGTAACACACCACTAGCACCCCTAGGGGAGGGCCAGCAGCACACACTAAATCAGGACATGCATGATATTTCAGTGATGACAGGGCTGCATGTGACAGGGCCAGTGACATGATGTGAGGAGGGGAATGGAGGCAGCATGAAGCCACAGACTGAGAGTTGTATAGTGGGAAGAGCAGGGTCCCCTGGGGGACCAAAAAGGAGTGCAGCCACTACACAAAGTGCATCAGGGAAGCAAGATATGCCTATATACAAGATCTCTAATCAACGTAAATTAACAAACTATCATTCTAATTTACCATCCTCATCCCGTACCAAAACACGGGTATTCAGCTATCTTCAAAAATAAATGTAAATATTAAACACACAGTATAAATAACATTGTAAACAGACATTCTTAAAATCCAGGGCAACGCCGGGTACTCCAGCTAGTATATACTAGATCATCTGTCACAGTAGCAATATTCTGAGCACATTGAAAGTCTTGCAACAGAACATTTATAGATGTTTAAGATTACACGTTAACATTCAACTAGTGTTCCTTCTAGGATTGAAATAGGGCAGGTCGCCGGACTCCGGGGGCATATTGGCGCGCGCTAAACGGGGGCACTGCCATGTAAAATAGGGGGCGTGGTCATGTAAACGTCATTTTAGTGGGTGGTGCGGCCCACAGACGTTGCTATAGGGGGCGTCTGTGGCCGGCGACGTCACTGTTGGGGGAGTGCCCAGCACAGACGGAGGTGCTGGGCTTCCCCCAGCTCTCTCCCATAGCGTGAGTGGATGCCGTGCGCATGCGCACGGCATCCACTCACGCTGGGAGGGCAGGAAGCGGGCGGCTGTTCTAGCAGGGTGCCTCAGAAGGGGCAGGGCGGATTTTGCCTTTAAAAAAAATTGGGCATGGCGCGGCGCCCTGCTAAAACAGCCTAGCGTGAACACTATCAACAATATGCTATGTCGGCATGCTCTCTTATGGAGTCTATGTAAGTCATTAGCAAAACCAAATGCTCCGTCTACATACAGTACAGCTCAGGCACAAGGTCGTCATGCAATAAGTGATATGCCGGCCAGACTCTTATACCCAAGTTTCCTTTTGATGCTTGATCCAAATAATGTATCACTAACAATGGCATTACTGTGAAGTGAAGGAGAGATGATTAGGATGGTCACCTGTAACACACATGCAATGTTTCTGTGACATGGAAAAACAATGGAAGAAATGTTATGGAGTCACCTTCATTGTTGTCCTAGTTGATAGGATAACCAGAAGAGTAGCTTTGGGTGGAGTGTCATGAGATGAAATGAAAACCAAAAAGTTATGTACCCTCCAGGTCCCTATTCTCCCGGGTGGAGTCTGCTGCGGAAGTCTGCTTCCCAGTTGTCCACTCCCGGAATGAACACTGCTGCCAGTGCTATCACATGATTTTCCGCCCAACGGGGAATCCCTGTGGCTTCTGCCATCGCCCTCCTGCTTCTTGTGCCGCCCTGCCTGTTTACATGGGCGAGCGCCGTGATGTTGTCTGATTGGATCAGTACGGCTGGTGAAGCAGGGGCCTTGTTTTGCTTAGGGCCTTGTAAATGGCTCTTATCTCCAGAAAATTTATGTTAAGTGAAAAACTCCTGTTTGGACATAGTCCATGGAATTTTATTCCGTGTGTGACTGCACCCCAACCCCGAAGGCTGGCATCCGTGGTCACCAGGACCCAGTCCTGTATTCCGAATCTGCACCCCTCTAGTAGATGAGCCCTCTGCAGCCACCACCGCAGCGACACCCTGGTTCTTGTCGACCGGGTTATCCGCTGCTGTATCTGGAGATGGGACCCGGACCATTTGTCCAACAGGTCCCACTGGAAAATCCTTGCGTGGAACTTTCCGAATGGAATTGCTTTGTACGAAGCTACCATTTTTCCCAGGACTCGTGTGCATTGATGTACCGACACCTGTCCCGGTCTTAGGAGGTTTCTGACTAGAGATGACAACTCCTCGGCTTTTTCCATTGGAAGAAACACTTTCTTCTGGTCTGTTTCCAGAATCATTCTTGTCGGGACCAGCTGTGACTTTGGAATTGAGAATCCAGTCCTGCTGTTGCAGCACTTCCCGAGAAAGTGCTACCCCCTTACCAACTGTTCCTTGGACCTCGCCTTTATCAGGAGATCGTCCAAGTACGGGATAATTAAAACTCCCTTCTTGCGAAGGAGTATCATCATTTCGGTCATTACCCATGGTAAAGACCCTCGGTGCCGTGGATAATCCAAACGGCAGCGTCTGGAACTGATAGTGACAGTCCTGTACCACAATCTTGAGGTACTCCTGGTGAGGAGGGTAAATGGGGACATGCAGGTAAGTATCCTTGATGTCCAGAGAGACCCTGTAATCCCCCTCGTCCAGGATCGCAATAATCGCCCTGAGCGATTCCATCTTGAACTTGAATCTTTTGTTATATGTGTTCAAGGATTTTAAAGTTAAGATGGGTCTCACCGAACCGTCCGGTTTCGGTACCACAAACATTGTGGAAAAGTAACCCTTTTCCTGTTGAAGGAAGGGTACCTTGATAATCACTTGCTGTGAATACAGTTTTTAGGATAGCCACCAACACTGCCTCCCTGGCAGAGGGAGTTGCCGGTAAGGCAGATTTTAGGAAACGGCGGGGGGGAGACGTCTCGAATTCCAGCCTGTACCTCTGAGATACTGTTTGAAGAACCCAGGGATCCACCTGTGAGAGAGCCCACTGTGCGCTGAAATTTCTGAGACGGGCCCCCACCGTACCCGGGTCCGCCTGAGCAGCCCCAGCGTCATGCTGTGGGCTTACCGGACGCAGGGGAGGACTTCTGCTCCCGGGAACTAGCTGTGTGCTGCAGCTTTTTCCCTCTACCTTTTCCTCATGGCAGAAAAGATGAGCCTCTAGCCCTCTACTTTCCTGGGACCGAAGGGACTGTACCTGATAATACAGTGCTTACTTTTGCTGTGGGGTAGCTTGTGGCAAAAGTTTTGATTTCCCAGCCGTAGCTGTGGAAACGAGGTCTGAAAGACCATCCCCCAAACAGTTCCACCCCCTTCTAGGGCAAACTTCCATGTGCTGTTTTGAACCGGCATCGCCCGACCATTGCCGAGTCCATAACCCCTGTCTGGCGGCAATGGTTTTACATAGCGCTTATTTAGTGATGCCAGTCGGCAAATATCCCTTTGTGCATCACGCATGTATAAGACAGCGTCTTTTATATGCTCTATTTTCAGCAAAATATTGTCCCTATCTATAGTATAAATATTATCCGACAGGGAATCTGACCACGCAGCTGCCGCACTGCACATCCATGCCGAGGCAATAGCAGGTCTCAATATAATGCCCATGTGTGTGTATATAGTTTTAAGGGTAGTTTTCTGCTTTCTATCAGCAGGTCCTTCAGGGCGTGACGGTAGTGCCCCCTTTTTTAATAAGCGTGTAACCGCTTAATCTACCCTAGGGGTTATTTCCCAACGTGACCTATCCTCTGGCGGAAAAGGGTACGCTGCTATCAATTTCTTATCGGGGGAAGTCCACGCTTCCTCACACACCTCATATCAATTCCTCAGATGCAGGAAAACTACTGGTAGTTTTCTGTCACCAAATATAATACCCTTTTTTGTGGTATCTGGGGTATTATCAGAAATGTGTAATACATTTTTCATTGCCTCAATCATGTAACGGGTGGCCCTATTGGAAGGTACACTAGTCTCATAGTCGTCGACACTGGAGTCGGTATCCGTGTCAACATCTGTGTCTGCCATCTGAGGTAGCGGGCGTTTTAGAGCCCCTGATGACATGTGAGACGCTTGGACAGACACAAGCTGAGCAGCCGGCTGTCCTATGTCGTCAAACCTTTTATGTAAGGAGTTGACACTCCATAAGTCCATCCACACCGGTGTCGACCCCGCAGGGGGTGACATCCCATTCACAGGCATTTGCTCCGCCTCCACATCATTATCCTCATCATACATGTCGACACCGCAGTACCGACACACAGCACACACACAGGGAATGCTCTGACAGAGGACAGGACCCCACAAAGCCCTTTGGGGAGACAGAGGGAGAGTATGCCAGCACACACCAGGGCGCTATATATCACAGGGATATCACCTATAGAGAGTGTTTTCCCTTATAGCTGCATAATATAAATATATATATATATATATATATATATACACACACTGCGCCTAATTTGTGCCCCCCTCTCTTTTTAACCCTTTTCTGTAGTGCAGGACTGCAGGGGAGAGCCAGGGAGCGATCCCTCCAGCAGAGCTGTGAGGGAAAATGGCGCCAGTGTGCTGAGGGAGATGGCTCCGCCCCTTTTTCGGCAGGCTTTCTCCCGCTATTATAAAAGTTCTGGCAGGGGTTAATAAACACCTATATAGCCCCTGGAGCTATATATGGTGTCAGTTCGCCAGCCAAGGTGTTAATATTGCTGCTCAGGGCGCCCCCCCCAGTGCCCTGCACCCATCAGTGACCGCAGTATGTGGTGTGCATGAGGAGCAATGGCGCACAGCTGCAGTGCTGTGCGCTACCTTGGAGAAGTCTTCAGCCGCCGATTTTCCGGACCACCTTCTTGCTTCTGGCTCTGTAAGGGGGACGGCGGCGCGGCTCCGGGAACGGACGACTAGGTCGGGTCCTGTGTTCGATCCCACTGGAGCTAATGGTGTCCAGTAGCCTAAGAAGCCCAAGCTACCACCACTTAGGTAGGTTCGCTTCTTCTCCCCTTAGTCCCTCGGTGCAGTGAGCCTGTTGCCAGCAGGTCTCACTGAAAATAAAAAACCTAAACTATACTTTCTTTCTAGGTGCTCAGGAGAGCCCCTAGTGTGCATCCAGCTCAGCCGGGCACAGAAATCTAACTGAGGCTTGGAGGAGGGTCATAGGGGGAGGAGCCAGTGCACACCAGATAGTCCTAAAGCTTTCTTTAGATGTGCCCAGTCTCCTGCGGTGCCGTCTATTCCCCATGGTCCTTACGGAGTCCCCAGCATCCACTAGGACGTCAGAGAAATATAAAAAGGCACATATAGTGTAGTATTTTGGTTTAAAAATCGTCAATTTATAATTCAAAGAATATATAAAAAGTAGGTGCACTTTTACATAAAAGTGAGAACATTCATCCAATTGTGGATGCAAGTAAATGGATCATAAATTAAGAGGGAAGTCCAGAAGCAGAGCATTGTGTCCCTCCTTGAGAGGGTCATGTTGGGAGATCCCTTGACCTTTGGCTTAAGGAGACAATTTGAGTAGTCTTTTGAGAAGATCGGTAATATTGGAAAATCTATTACATCACGACCATCCCGACGTTACTTTTTACACCCCAGACTGTTGCCAGAAAGCAGACATACAGTATCTGGTCTGGAACCGCGTTGGCGGCTCATTGATCCATTTACTTGCATCCACAATTGGAAAGGAACTTACCTGGTCCTGCTGCCAGTGTCTAGCCTGGAAGGAGTAAGGAGGAATTCCGGAAACTCCAAAATTTGTTGCTCTCTCCATTGCTCCATACTAGGAGCTTGGCACGATACGGTTCCAATTTTACTAACGCTAAGTGAATGTTCTCACTTTTATGTAAAAGTGCACCTACTTTTTATATATTCTTTGAATTATAAAATAAATTGTCGATTTTTAAACCAAAATACTACACTATATGTGCCTTTTTATATTTTTTTGCATGGATATTCATTTTATAAGAAGTTTTCTGCTTTGAAGATTGTTTGGAGGAAAGTGAACCTGTGGAAGAACAAAGAAATTTCTCTGGGACACTATAATAGACTTTCTTATTATTTCTTAATATTGTCTGCTATTTTCAAATATTGTTATATACATTTGAGGTGGTAGCGCCCAAGCTATATTAAAATTCTTACATTTAGTTTTATAATATACTGCCTCCGCAGTATCTGATACCTGTGCCAGTGTTATTTGAGGTAATTATTGCTGCCCAGGGCGCCCCCCCTGCGCCCTGCACCCTTGGTGTGTGTGTGTGTGTGTGTGTGTGTGTGTGTGTGTGTGTGTGTGTGTGTGTAATGGCGCGCAGCGTGACCGCTGCGCGATACCTCACTGAAGATCTGAAGTCTTCTGCCGCCTGTGAAGTCTTCTTTCTTCTTATAGTCACCCGGCTTCTATCTTCCGGCTCTGTGAGGAGGACGGCGGAGCGGCTCCAGGACGAACAGCGAGGACGACACCTGTGTTCAGACCCTCTGGAGCTAATGGTGTCCAGTAGCCTAAGAAGTAGAGCCTATCAGTTAAGTAGGTCTGCTTCTCTCCCCTCAGTTCACGATGCAGGGAGCCTGTTGCCAGCAGTGCTCCCTGAAAATAAAAAAAAACCTAACAAAAAGTCTTTTCAGAGAAACTCAGTAGAGCTCCCATGCAGTGCATCCAGTCTCCTCTGGGCACAGGATCTAACTGAGGTCTGGAGGAGGGGCATAGAGGGAGGAGCCAGTTCACACCCATCTAAAGTCTTAGAGTGCCCATGTCTCCTGCAGAGCCCTTCTATATCCCCTGTGGTCCTTACAGAGTCCCCAGCATCCTCTAGGACGTAAGAGAATGATTAATTCAGCCTCTTAGATAAAGAGCTTTATTCAGTCTAGAAATTCCTGTCACTTATGTTTTCCCTTTACCTATGTATTGAGGCACTCTGTACAACATTGTATTATACTTCATTTTCTACACTAGTCTCATTTTTTTAAAACTAGAAACTCATGTATATCCAGTTGTAATTGATACAGAAAATGTATATGCAAGATAGCTATAACTCTGTAGCTTTGCTGCTGGTTACTGTGACATCACACCTAGCTTGTGACATCACTAGTCTGTGACATCACAATGCTTATTCCTGTAACATTCTATCTACAGCTGCTGACGTGTCCAGTTTCTATGCAGGAAGACAGGTAGGAGGAGGCGAGTACTACATAGCAGGGTATGATGGAGGGGGGTAAGGAAGACAGAGTGCAGTATAGTCAGCTGAAAGGCAAGACAAGATAGACAGAACAGGGAATACAGGTACAAGGACACAAATAGGAGGAGCGCAGGAAGGAACGACATATTTAGGAATAAAAATGTAGCGTTACAGGAATAAAGAGGGCAGTATGGAGGATAAGCACACATACAGGTGATGCAGATAACCTGGGCCTCTATGAGGCAAGATCTTGGCTTTGGGATGAAATAGTTAATAAAATAGATAAATGGGATATTGATAACTTTGAAAGTATCTTGTTTGGTTTAAGGAAAATTGGGAAACTGGTTGACTCATGGACATTTTATTGTACTTAAACTAGTACTATGCTTAATGATAGTCTTTTGTGTTTTTTAGATCATCTGGCAAAGAGATTTGCAGAGTGTCGGGTGACCGGCAAAGAGATCTGCAAAGTGTCAGTTGAAGACGACGGGAGGGGTCACAGAGGTAGAAACTACTGGAGTATAACATGCAGGAGGTAAGTTACCATACTCTCTCTGCACATGTTACATCTGCCCCACCTGCAGTGCACATGGTTTTGTCCATTAGAAAACAAATTTGCTGCTGCGATCAGGTCTGAATTAGGCCCAGTGTATGATACTAACATGGTCCTAGCACTAGGAAAGATAAAACCTGGAGCAGATAACTTGGGTCTCTATGAGAAAGGCTCTTGGGATTTGGATAAAGTCAATAAAATAGATAAATTCCAAATGAATAAAAATTAAATTAACGTAACAAAATGTAATAGTATAATTATACACATAGTATGTCTGAACAGGACATTCTGGTTATTTAGATCATCATTTGGCAAAGTTCTGGCAAAGAGATTTGCAGAGTGTCGGGTGACCGGCAAAGAGATCTGCAAAGTGTCAGTTGAAGACGACGGGAGGGGTCGCAGAGGAATTAGTGACTGGAGAATAGCATGCAGGAGGTAAGTTACCATACTTGTGTAATTGTGTGTGTGTGGTGGGGGGTATTGAGAGCACAGTACAAAACATAGGGTCTATGGTGGGGGAGAGCGGACAATACAAAACATGCAGAAGGGGGCAACTTGGTATAGCACATACAGATGGTGTGGGGGCACAATACAAAAACATAGAAATTGTGGCGTACTCTATAGTACATATAGAGGAAGGACATACACTTTTGGGAGTTGCAAGATGTAGAACATACTGTAATACAGAAAAACAGGAAGGGTGGGGAGAGCATGACACAGAACATACAGATTGGGGGAAAAACAATACAAATTGGGGAGATAGTGAAATGGCTGACATTTACAGTATATCAATGAACTGGGGGCAGGTGTACAAAGCCTGGGAGTGATAAAGTGGAGAGAGATAAACTAACAACCAATCAGCTCCTAACATGGCAGTTAGGAGCTGATTGGCTGGTACTTTACCTCTCTCCACTTTATCACTCTGTGGGGCTTAATACAGCTCCCCCATAGAATAACCAAATGATGACATGATACAGGATGGTATAAATGATGTTAATTGGAGCTGTAACAAGTGACTGTTTCCCTATCTTTACATATAATAGAGGTGACATAGTCCTTTCCCTAGAGTCCTTCTCCTTACCGCTCAGGGGGCCCGATTCCGATGCGGACGCAGAGCTGCTGTTGCACAAAGTGGCTCAATACTTTTTCACTGAGCATGCGTGTAAGCTGCATTGCGCACAAAATGAAATCAAGCTCACATAGAGGATCCCATCGCAAAGCGATTGACAGGAAGTCAGCGTTTGAGGTGGTAACAGGGGTGGTTAACTGTATACAAGCATGTCAGGTCCAATCAAACGCTGTTTTATGTGCGTGCATAAATTACCCATTGTGACCTGTGTTGCTGCGGGAGAGCCCCCTGTGTCTAGGAGACTTGCTCAGCCTACGACTGCTCAGACTCACGATGCAATTGTGAACGGCAAGATTGCAGCAGCGATCGTTTCAACAACCACAACTGAATCAGGCCCACAATTACACCATTATATTTTACTATTTTATCACATTTAACAACTAAGGGGTCAGTTTGTCTTACAACAGCCGCAGTTTCCGGTAGCCCCATAGGCTGAATCTGGCCACAAAGGGTGTGAGTTTGGATGCTGTTGAAACATTGCAGCAATGGTAAATCATACCTAATTGAATTGACCCCTAAATGTTAGCAATTTATAGCTTTTATTATTTACTGGTCAAATTTCTTTTCTGAAGGTACCCACTAATTACTATAAGAGAGAACTTATCCCCCCAATGTTTGTATTGTATAAAAACAATGGGCCCTTTTGGATAATTGTCCTTATTTTAGGTATTTTCCATGTCCTCAGTAGTTAGAGTAACATATTTACATAGAGAGATTTTTCTCTCTACACAACCACACCACTGTTTGCAGTTTATCTCTCTGCTTGTTCATCCGCTAACAATGATTTTTAATCTCTTCCTCTTCGTCTACACGCAGTGGGTGATCCTTGAATAGCTGCCCTGGGAGGAGAGCTGCGGACACATGCATTACCTATTAAGAGATGCAGTAAAGATGCCGGCTGTCGGGTTTACGGCAGTCAGAATACTGACACTGGGATCCCGACACTCTTCAGAATCCCAACGTTGGAACTCCGAATGGGCAAGGATACCGACGCCCATATCCCCACGATCATAGGTTTAGGGCAAAGCAAGGTTTAGGCATCAGGCACGGTGGAGGGGGTGTGTGGTTAGGCTGCGGGGGAGGGAGGGTTAGGTTTACGCGTCAGGCGGGGGGGTTAGGGTTAGGCTGCAGGTGAGGGGAGGTTAGGGTTAGGCTGCAGGTGAGTGAGGGGAGGTTAGGGTTAGGCTGCAGGTGAGTGAGGGGAGGTTAGGGTTAGGCTGCAGGTGAGTGAGGGGAGGTTAGGGTGAGGCTGCGGATAGGGTGGGTTAGGCACCCCCGGGGGTGGTTAGGCTGCATGGGAGGGAGGGTTAGGTTTGGGCATCAGGCGGGAGGGTTAGGTTTAGGCGTTAGGCGGGGGGGTTAAGTTTAGGCTGCGGGTGGGGGGAGCTTAGGGTTAGGCACCCCCGGGGGTGGTTAGGCTGCGCGGAAGGGTTAGGTTTAGGCGTGGGGATAAGGTTTAGGCGTCAGGCGGGGTGGTTAAGTTTAGGCTGTGGGTGGGGGGAGGTTAGGGTTTGGATGCGGGTAGTGTGGGTTAGGGTTAGGCACCCCTGGGGGTGGTTAGGCTGCGCGGGAGGGTGGGTTAGGTTTAGGCAGCAAAGACGGAAAGGGGAAGGGGGGTTAGGCTGCGAGAGAGGAAGGGTTAGGGGGGGAAAGGAGAGGGTTAGGCATCAGGCAGAGGGTTAGGCTGCAGGTGGGGGAAGGATAGGGTTAGGCTATGGGGGAGGGAGGGTTAGGTTTAGGCATCAGGTGGGGAGATTAGGTTTAGGCGTCAGACGGGGGGTTAAGGTTTAGGCTGTGGGTGGGGGGGAGGTTAGGCAGCGGGTAGTGTTGGTTAGGCACCCCCGGGGGTGGTTAGGCTGTGGGAAAGGGAGGGTTAGGTTTAGGCAGCAGGCGGGGGGATAGGTTTAGGCGTTAGGCGAGGGGTTAAATTTAGGCTGCGGGTGGGGGGGAAGCTTAGGGTTAGGCACCCCCGGGGGTGGTTAGGCTGCGGGGGAGGGTTAGGTTTAGGCAGGGGGGGGGGGGGGGGGGGGGGGAGATTAGGTTTAGCCGTCACGGGTTAAGATTAGGCTGTGGGTGGGGGGAGGTTAGGGTTAGGCACCCCTGGGGGTGGATAGGCTGCGAGGGAGGGAGGGTTAGGTTTAGGCAGCAGGGACGGAGGGGGGAGTTAGGTTGCAAGAGAGGGAGGGTTGGGCTGCGGGTGGGGGGAGGACAGGGTTAGGCTGCGGATAGGGTGGGTTAGGGACCCCCGGGGGTGGTTAGGCTGCGGGGGAGGGAGGGTTAGGTTTAGGCATCAGGTGGGGAGATTAGGTTTAGGCGTCAGGTTAGGTTTAGGCTGAGGGTGGGGGGAGGTTAGGCAGTGGGTAGGGTTGGTTAGGGTTAGGCAGCGGGTAGGGTTGGTTACGGTTAGACACCCCCGGGGGTGGTTAGGCTGTGGGGAAGGGAGGGTTAGGTTTAGGCAGCAGGCTAGGTTTAGGCATCAGGTGGGGAGTTAGGATTAGGCTGCGGGTGGGGGGAGGATAGGGTTTGGCTGTGGGTAGGGTGGGTTAGGCACCCCTGGGTGTGGTTAGGCTGCGGGGAAGGGAGGGTTAGGCAGCAGGGACAGAGGTTAGGATTAGGCACCTCCGCCGAAGGGTTAGGCACAAAGGGGGGAGGTTAGGGTTAGACTGCGGACAGGCAGGGTTAGGGGGGGTGGGGAGAGGGGAGAACACCCCTTACTCACCCGTCTGTCTTTTCTGTACTGATATCCCAGCATCGGTATGACAACCACCAGGATCCCATACGCTGGGATAGCATACTGACCCCTCTATTAGTACACCTCTTAATGCCCAGAGGGAAGGGCGATCCTGAGGCCATGGTTCCCCAGAGGTTTCCCCCCAAGGGGGTTTTCCTCTCCTGAGTGCTGAAGGATGACTCTTTGTGAGTCCAGAGGTGTAGCTTTTATGCCATAATGAGTACCAATCTCATGTCCGCCCCTGCAATGTATAAGAAGTAAAATAATTGCTAATGCGATCACTTTACTTCTGGGTTTAGACCACGGCTGCGCTAGTTCACATGTGCAATCGTCAGACTGCGTATGTGAGAGCAGACAGTAATGCAGAGGGATCCCAAGGATCCTTCTCCTGGGAATTATTGCATAATCTAGCCCACGGGCTACAAAAGCCATTTAGAAATGGCATTAGCTGCTGGGCCAAGCTCAGAAATGCTTTGCATTCTGGATCTTGGCGAGTTTCACAGTTTACCATCTGCCGTAGAAACTTTTGGTGGCTGCTTTTGTGTTCAAAATAGGAGGAACGCAATAGCTATCTCAAATATCCATTGCAATCCCCAATACATACATTCAGGGCTGGTTAATATTTGTGGGCAGCCCCAAAAAACAAATGTTTTTGGAGATGTCTCGCAAATATTATTTATTAAATATTCCACTTAATAAAAACGTTTTATATTTTAACATAAACTAAAAAATGTTTTATGTATTCATTGACTGAGTCTCCCGTCTTTACTGAATGCTAATTTCACAGGGTCCGCAAATTATTACTGATATGACTGTTACTCTACTGTCCTGCTGGTGCTCCTGGCCTGCTGTATAGCAGCCAGACATATATATTTTATATACAGCACTCTTGGGGAGATGTATCAAGCCTTGGAGAGAGAAAGTGCAGATGTCCAAACCACCCAATCATCTTCTGTCACTTATCTAGCACAGTACATGAAATGATACCTGTAGTTAGAAGCTTCACTTGATTTCGGCAAATACTCAACTTTCTCTCTCTCCATGGCTTGATACATCTCCCGGAATATATCATGTATTCCTTTCACTTAATTAACAAGTTAAATTAATTAATTGTCTTGGAAACAGGGTAACAAATTCACAGTATAAGATAATGTTATAATAGGATTTTGGTTATCTACCGATAAATCCTTTTCTCGTAGTCCATAGAGGATGTTGGGGTCCACATTAGTACCATGGGGTATAGACGGGTCCACCAGGAGCCATTGGCACTTTGAGTTTGAGAGTGTGGGCTGGCTCCTCCCTTTATGCCCCTCCTACCAGACTCAGTCTAGAAACTGTGCCCGAGGAGACGAACATCTTCGAGAGAAGGATTATACACAGATAGTGGTGAGATTTATACTAGCTCACACATACAAGGCACGTCAAGCCAACGAAGCTTGAACACTCAGCAACTGCTGAAACATTACTTACCAAGTAACAATGCAGTACCTAACTAAAACGAAGTTGTACTGAACCAAACAACATTTTCAGGAAAACAAAGCGCCAGGCGGGCGCCCAGCATCCTCTACGGACTACGAGAAAAGGATTTACCGGTAGGTAACCAAAATCCTATTTTCTCTTACGTCCTAGAAGTTGCTGGGGTCCACATTAGTACCATGGGGATGTACCAAAGCTCCCAGAATGGGAGGGAGAGCGCGGAGGCTCCTGCAGAACTGACTAACCTTCAGATCATCAGAGGCCAAAGTATCGAACTTGTAAAACATTGCAAACGTGTTCGACCCAGACCAAGTTGCAGCTCGGCAAAGTTGCACTGCCGAGACACCCCGGGCAGCTGCCCAGGAAGACCCCACCTCAAGGGTAGAGTGGGCCTTGACAGATTTTGGACACAGCAGTCCTGCCGTAGAATAAGCATGCTGGATAGTGAACCTAATCCAGCGAGAAATCGTCTGCTTAGAAACAGGACACCCAATTTTCTTGGGATCATATAGGACAAACAGATAGTCCGACTTTCTGTGACGAGTAGTTCTCTTCACATATATCTTCAGAGCCTCTACAACATCCAAGGACTTTGATGTAATTGAGGAGTCAGTAGCCACTGGCACCACAATAGGTTGGTTGATATGAAATGCCGACACAACCTTCGGAAGAAACTGCTGACGTGTCCGGAGCTCAGCTATATCTTCATGAAAGACCAAGTAAGGGCTTTTACAGGATAAAGCCCCCAACTCGGACACACATCTAGCAGAAGCTAAGGCCAACAACGTGACCGCCTTCCATGTAAGAAATTTGACCTCAACCTCCTGTAGAGGCACAAACCAATCCGACTGGAGGAACTGCAACATCATGTTAAGGTCCCAAGGCGCCGTAGGCGGTACAAAGGGAGGTTTAATATGCAGAACTCCCTTCAAAAAAGTCTGCACCTCAGGGAGGGCAGCCAATTATTTCTGAAAAAAAATGGATAGGGCCAAAATCTGAACCTTCACAGATCCTAATCTCAGGCCCATATCCACACCTGCTTGTAGGAAGAGGAGAAACCGTCCGAGTTGAAACTCCACCGTAGGAAACTTCTTGGATTCACACCAAGAGACATATTTCTTCCAAATACGATGGTAATGTTTAGAAGTTACCTCTTTCCTAGCCTGTATCAGGGTAGGAATAACCTTCTTCGGAATCACCTTCGGAGCAAGTATCAGGCGCTCAACTTCCATGCCGTGAAACGTAACCGCAGTAAGTCTTGATAGGCGAACGGCCCCTGTTGCAGCAGGTCCTCCCGAAGACTAAAAGGCCTTGGATCTTCTTGCAGTAGATTCAGAAGGTCCGCGTACCAAGCCCTTCTTGGCCAGTCTGGGGCAATGAGGATCGCTTGAACCCTTGTTCTCTTATGAGCTTTAGGATTCTTGGGCTGAGTGGGAGTGGTGGAAACACGTACACTGACTTGAACACCCACAGAGACACCAGGGCGTCCACTGCCACTGCCTGTGGGTCTCTCGACCTGGAACAATAACGCTGAAGCTTCTTGTTGAGACGAGAGGCCATCGTGTCTATGTGGGGTAATCCCCAAAGGTCTGTTAGTTCCTTGAACTCCTCCGGATGGAGACCCCACTACCCCTGATGGAGATCGTGTCTGCTGAGGAAGTCTGCTTTCTAGTTGTCTACTCCCGGAATGAAGATGGCTGACAGCGCCAATGAGTGTTTTTCTGTCCAGAGGAAGATCTTGGTTTATGTAAGCCACTGTTGTTACGTTGTCCGACTGCACTTGAATGGCCCAATTTCTCAGAAGAGGGGCCCGCCTGAAGACCTTTGTAGACGGCTCTTAGTTCCAGGATGTTGATGGGCAGGCCGGCTTCCAGGCTTGACAACCGTCCTTGGAAGGTTACTCCTTGAGTGACTGCTCCCCATCCCCGAATGCTCGCATCCGTGGTTAGAAGGACCCAGTCCTTAATCCCAAACCTGCGGCCCTCCTGAAGGTCTGGCAATTGGAGCCACCAGAGGAGTGAAATCCTGACCTTTGGCGACAGACGAATTATCTGGTGCATGTGGAGATGAGATCCTGACCACTTGTCCAGGATCTTTCCAGTTGGAAGGTCCGAGCGTGGAACCTCCCGTACTGGAAAGCCTCGTAAGAGGCTACCATCTTTCCCAATAGGCGAATGCATTGATGAACCGACACCCGGGCTGGCTTCAGGACATCCTGGACCATAGCTTGTATCACCAACGCTTTTTCCTGCGGAAGAAACACCCTCTGCACTTCCGTATCCAGGATCATTCCCAGAAATGACAATCTCTGGGTTGGTTCCAAATGTGACTTTGGAAGGTTCAGAATCCAACCATGACTCCTGTGGAGGCTTGTTGTGAGAACAATGGACTGCAGCAGCTTCTCCTTGGACGATGCCTTTATCAGCAGATCGTCCAGATATGGAATTATGTTCACACCCTGTTTGCGGAGGAAACTATCATTTCTGCCATCACCTTAGTAAACACCCTTGGTGCTGTGGAGAGGCCGAATGGCAGGTCCTGGAACTGGAAATGACAGTTCAGCAATGCGAAGTGCGGAGATAAGCCTGATGCGGCAGCAATATCGGAATGTGGAGGTACGCATCCTTTATATCCAGGGATACTAGGAATTCCCCCTCTTCCAGACCTGATATCACCGCCCTGAGAGACTCCATCTTGAACTTGAACTCCTTTAGAAAGGGGTTCAGTGGTTTTAGGTTCAGAATGGGCCTGACCGAACCATCCGGTTTCGGTACCACGAAAAGGTTCGAATAGTAACCTTTGTTCTGCATGTGAGGTGGTACTGGCACAATGACCTGTGCCTCCACCAGTTTTTGGACAGCATCTTGTAGTACAGTGCAGTCTGCCAACAGAGTTGGCAAGCCTGATTTTAAAAAGCGATGAGGAGGGAGACTTTGAAATTCCAGACTGTATCCCTGGGATACAATATCTAACACCCAGGGATCCAGGCCGGACAATACCCAGACCTGACTGAAGTGTCTGAGTCTCGCTCCCATTGGCCCCACCTCCAGGCCGCGCAGTCCACCGTCATGCGGAGGACTTTGGCGTACCTGAAGCAGGCTTTTGTTCCTGGGAACCTGCAGCGGCAGGTTTCTTGGACTTAATTCGACCTCCCCTAAAGAAGGTATTGGACGTTCTGGCCCTTCTAGGCTTGTTAGGCCGAAAGGACTGCGTTGCAGATGAAGAGAAGGATCTCTTCGGAGCAGGTGCAGCTGAGGGAAGAAACGGAGACTTACCCGCTGTAGCCGTGTATATCCACGTGTCTAGAGCTTCCCCAAAGAGAGCCTGAGCTGTATAGGGTAGGGACTCCACACTTTTTCTGGATTCCGGTCGGCCGACCACTGGCGCAGCCACAGTGCTCGATGAGCTGAAACAGACATGGAAGATATTACCGCAGCCATGGAACCCAGGTCTTTCATGGATTCTACCATAAAACCTGCTGAGTCATGTATATTGCGTAAATATAATGCAACATCATCCCTATCCATCGTATCCAAATCCTCAAGTAAGGTAGCCAACCACTTTACTATTGCATTTGCAATCCATGCGGTAGCAATAGTGGGACGTAATATGGCCCCTGAAGCAGTGTACATTGATTTTAGCGTGTTATCAATTTTTCTATCAGCAGGCTCCTTTAAGGCGGTAGATCCTGGAACAGGCAAAACCACCTTCTTTAAGAGTCTGGACACAGATGTGTCAAAAAATCGGCGGGTTTTCCCATTTTTTTCCTATCCTCCTCAGGAAAAGGAAACGCCACCTGGACCTTTTTAGGGATCTGGAATTTTTTCTCAGGGTTTACCCATGCTTTTTCAGATATAGCATTCAATTCCTTTGATGCAGGGAAGGTTAGCAAGGCTTTTTTATTTTCAGTGAAAAAAGCCTCCTCAACCTGCTCAGGTGTGGTATCATTAACATTCAACACATCCCTGACAGCCTCTATCAACAATTGCACCCCCTTTGCAAGAGATGCGGACCCCCACAACACATCCCCATCACCGTCTGTGGTATCAGAATCGGTATCCGTGTCGTCTTGTGCGACATGCACAAGCGCACGTTTGTGGGGGTATATAGCGGGGGTACCAGAAACCGGCCATACTGCCATAGAGCTCTGTAATACCTGGGTTGCAGATTCATTACTTGCAACCCTGTCAGAAATCTGAGAAATCCAAGATTTGATAGAGGAAAACCACTCCGGTTCCCTTGCTGGTATCTGTACTAAACCAGTGCTATCCTGATTACATGGAATGGGATCATCCTGGGAGGATAAATCCTCTGCAGCATATGACACAGTGTCCCTGGACATAGTTAAAGGAGACCACCAAACACTCCACACACACAGGTGGGGGCAGACAGAGTTTCCCCCCCAAGAAAGGCAATAGAGACGCAGAGATTGGAGCTAACCCACACACAGCGCTTTTAGCAAAGAGAGACCCCTTGTCAGCGCTGACTGTGCACCTTAATAGGACACACATTCTTATTACAGCCTCCCCTCCCTTCTACAACCCCCTGGTACTGTGTACAGATAGCTGGAGTTGCTGTGGAGGGACCTGTTCTTCCTCTCAGCGCTGTGCAGGCAGGAAATGGCGCTGAAACGCTGCTGGGTCAGCTCTGAGAAGCCCCGCCCCCTTAATGGCTCTGTCTTCCCACTCTTCATGGATTATACTGGCCTGAGGAAATTGTGCTGGCTAAGATCAGAGGACCCCGACAGGCTTCTGGACCAGTGTATGGGGTAAGCGCTGGCTCAGGGCGCCTCTCACAGCGCCGCTGAGCCTTCCCAGGAGCGCAGTTTAATACTGTACTCCCTCCCCGCTGCCGCCATCTTTACACCAGCCCCCCGCTTGCTAGGGGAGTCTGTGTCTCACTCACCACTTCTTCAGCTCTGTAAGGGGTTGGCGGCATGCTGCTGGGGCGAGCGGTCCCCTGTGGCGGAGAACGATCAGACCCCTCTGGAGCTCAGTGTCCAGTCAGCGAAGACAGTGGCTCAGACCCCACAGGGCGGACACTGCTCTCCCCCCCCCGTTAGTCCCTCGCTGCATGAGGGCTGTTGCCAGCAGCCTCCCTGTAAAATAATAAACTCTAAAAATAAACTTATCTAGAAAAGCTCTGTAGAGCTCCCCTCGCTGTGACCGGCTCCTCCGGGCACATTTTCTAACCTGAGTCTGGTAGGAGGGGTATATATACACTCTTAAACTCTTAAAGTGCCAATGGCTCCTGGTGGACCCGTCTATACCCCATGGTACTAAGGTGGACCTCAGCATCCCCTAGGACGTAAGAGAAAAAGGCTTGTCAATACCTCCTGGTACATTTACATTGATTTATCATTCACATTTCTTCCACGCGCAGCATGCAATATATTGTATGCAATAAATCGCATGTAAAAATGGCACATCAAGTACCAAATCGGATGGAAGCACTCCCGGGGAGCTGCCGGGGGGAGTTCAAGGGAAATCGGATCTGACTTGTGCGTCAGACAAGTCACAATAATATATGGGGGCCTTAAGAGGCTGCCTCCTAGCAGTAGGGCAGGGTTTCTCAACCTCGTTCCTCAAGACATACTTACAGTGCTGATTTTAAGAATTGCCATAGTTGAGCACAGGTGACATTGGAGTCTATGTACTAAGCCTTGGAGAGAGATAAAGTGAATGGAGATAGAGCACCAGCCAATCAGATGCTAACTGCCATGTCACAGTCTGTGTTTGAAAAATGTCAGAAGTTAGTTGGTTGGTTGGTGGTTTAGCTCCGTCCACTTTATTTCTCTCCTAGCGCTTAGTACATAGAGCCCTTACTACCTCCGTTATACTGATTCAACCATCTGTTCTGAAGCATGGATATTCTTAAAACCTATACTGTTACTGTGTCTTGAGTAACAAGGTTGGGAAACACTGCAGTAGGATGACCAGTTTCTGCGACAGACTGTTACGCTGAACATGGCTTGTAGCGAGCCATAATATTATAAAGGATGTCTCCTGGCTGTATGTGCACACGTTAGGGAACATGACATGTGTCACCTGGTGCTCCCGCTTGGAGGAGGGCTCATCCTTCACCCGAGTGAGGAACACACAGGGGACCTTCTGCTGTACCGCTCCCGTCCACTGCATCCCGCACTGCGCCTGTTTCCAGCACCGCCGGCCAACGCACACAGCACAGTACAGTTGCACAGAAAGAGAAGAACCAGTGCCACACCACCACACTTCCGTCTTTCCTAGCCTGCCCCTTACGTTGACAGCCAATCGCGTGCGTCCTGGTGTGAAGGATGACGGAATATGTAGTTCTATGTGGTTGTGGCTGCAACTCTGCTGCATGTTATTCGTCGCCAACATCAGTCAGCAGCCGGCAGTCGCTCTGTGTAAGATATTTTTTCTTCTGTTGAAAATTATTTAGAACATATGCCTTTTTAACTTTTCTTAGGACTGTTCATATACAATAGCTTTTGAACGGAAGAAGTTATTATAATACAGTTATATAATTATTGCACCCAAAACACTCATAGATCAATAAAATAGGGGAAGATAAACAAAATGGAAATATACAGTATAAGACAATGGTAAGATTAAGCTGTAACAGTGCAACGATATACATTTATTTGTAACATACGGGTCTTGTTTGAGTGAGCATCATAGTTTTGAACTTGTGGTCCATAAGTGAGAATTTGGATCACAGTCTTGCTGACTGTAAGAATATACACCCGCAAAAGAATGAGTGTTGTATCCATGTGCTAGGATTGAATGTAACATAAATACATACATAGGGGGTCATTCCGAGTTGTTCGCTCGGTAAAAATCTTCGCATCGCAGCGATTTTCCGCTTAATGCGCATGCGCAATCTCCGCACTGCGCCAAGTAAATTTGCTATGCACTTAGGAATTTTACTCACGGCATTTTCATCGTTCTGGCGATCGTAATGTGATTGACAGGAAATGGGTGTTACTGGGCGGAAACAGGCCGTTTTATGGGCGTGTGGGAAAAAACGCTACCGTTTCCGGAAAAAACGCAGGAGTGGCTGGAGAAACGGGGGAGTGTCTGGGCGAACGCTGGGTGTGTTTGTGACGTCAAACCAGGAACGACAAGCAGTGAAATGATCGCAGATGCCGAGTAAGTCTGAAGCTACTCAGAAACTGCTACGAGGTGTGTAATCGCAATATTGCGAATACATCGTTCGCAATTTTAAGATGCTAAGATTCACTCCCAGTAGGCGGCGGCTTAGCATGAGCAAATCTGCTAAAATTCACTTGCGAGCGAACAACTCGGAATGACCCCCATAGTACCATCATACTTCTCTAATGCCAAGGCAATTGCTACTGCCTCAAAAATTATGAAAATACACTAAAGAAAAAATCCAAAGCACTGGCTCTATTTAAAAGTAGTAATACATATTTATCTTACGTCCTAGAGGATGCTTGGGTTCCATTTAGTACAATGGGGTATAGACGTGTCCCTTGGGAGCCATGGGCACTTTAAGAGTTTAATAGTGTGGGCTGGCTTCTCCCTCTATGCCCCTCCTACCAGACTCAGTTTAGAAAATGTGCCTGGTGGCGTCAGTCACAGCTAGGGGAGCTCCTAGGAGTTCTTTTTTTTTTTTTTTTTTTTTTTTTTTTAAAGAGTTAGGCACAGGGAGACTGCTGGCAACAGCCTCCCTGCTTCGTGGGACGTAGGGGGGAGTAGGATCCAACCCTAGAGGTTAATGGCCTCTATCTCCGCTGACAGGACACTGAGCTCCTGAGGGTGATGATCGCAAGCCCCCGAGGCAACCGCTCACTCCCGCAGCCCTGCCACCACCCCCTAACAGAGCCAGAAGATCGAGGTGGTGAGTATGACGCCGGCGCCCCAATAAGCGAGTCACCAGCGAGAATGGCTGCACAAGGGTAGGAGCGCAGCGCTGTAAGGAGGGCTCAGAAGTACAGTTGTGCGGCACTGTGAGGAGCGCCCTGGGCCAGGACAAAACCCTAAACACTGATCACTATGGCTATCAGGGACTCTGTACTGCTGCTAGCAATGATTTACCTCAGGCCAGTGTAAAAATCAGAAGTGCGGAAAGACGTGCCATTACAGGGGGCGGAGCTTCTCCTCAGAGCGGATCCAGCACTCACCAGCGCCATTTTCTCCCTGCAGATCACAGCCAAGAGACGCTGACAGGGAGCGCTGACCCTCCACATAACTCCAGCTATCCTGTGCGGTACCAGGGGGTTATAGAAGTGGGGGGAGAGTGGTATTCACTGTTATCATTGCTGTTTAATCTGTTAAGGTTACTCAGTCAGCGCCAGGCATTTATCATATAATTGCCTACTGGGGTGGTGCGTGCGCTGGCTCCTTATACTCTGTGTCTCTCTGAAGGTACTCTGGGGGAAATTGTGTCTGACATTTTCCTGTGTGTGTGTGTTTATGTTTATATATCTCACATTACCATGTCTAGGGACTCTGTTTCTTGTGCTGCAGAGTGTGTATCTTCTCCAGAGGAGTCTATTCCATGTACTCAGGAATGCAAGATACTGTCTCAGCCCTCTGAATCCGAACCCCAATGGGTGGCTTCTCTTTAGGGAAATGATATCCCAGATTTCATCTAGGATTGCTCATAATGAGACTGAAACACAGGTTTTGAAAAGATCTGTAGAGGTTTTGTCGTATTCAACTCCCACTACCTCATCCAAGACCCCTGATGTATATCATAAAAAGCGTGCTCTTGCAAAAATAATGCATGTCGACACGGATACCGACTCTGATTCAGAGGACGGTGATGGGGATATACGGGGGGAGAGGCATCCCTTGCTAAGGGGGTGCAAATCATGATTGAGGCTATTAGGGATGTTTTACACATCACTGATAAGGTTCCTGAGCAGGTGGAGGAGGCTTACTTTACTGACAATAAGAAAGCCTCCCTTACCTTCCCTGCGTCTAAAGAATTGAACGCATTGTTTGAAAAATCCTGGGAAAACCCAGAGAAAAAATTTCAGATCCCTAAAAGGGTTCTCATTGCTTTTCCTTTCCCTGAGGAGGATAGGAAAAAGTGGGAAAACCCGCCGGTGGTAGACGTTTCTGTTTCTGGGTTGTCTAAAAAAAGTGGTTTTACCTGTACCTGGGTCCACCGCTGTAAAAGAGCCGGCAGACCGCAAGATTGAGGCTACACTCAAATCTTTCTACACAGCAAATGGCGTAGCTTTAAGACCTACTATTGCTTGTGCGTGGATTTCTAAAGCCATTGTAAAGTGGTCAGCCACTTTACTAGATGACTTAGATTCTATGGATAGAAGTGACATTGAATTATTTTTACGTCACATACAGGATTCTGCAGGTTTCATGGTGGAAGTCATGAAAGACCTGGGACATCTGAACGCAAGAGTTTCTTCCATGGCTGTACGCAGGGGTCTTTGGTTGCGCCAATGGTCTGCGGATGCAGAATCCAAGAAGAGTGTGGAGAACCTACCCTTCACAGGTCAGGCTCTGTTTGGGGAAGCGTTAGATGCGTGGATCTCCACGGCAACTGCTGGTAAGTCAACTTTTATTCCCTCTGCTACACCACCTGCTAAGAAATCATATTCTACGTCTGCGATGCAGTCCTTTCGGACCGCTAAAGCAAAAAAGTCCAAATCCCCGTCCACCTTCTTTAGAGGTGGCCGGGGGAAATCCCGAAAATCTGCACCCACAGGTTCTCAGGACCAGAAACTTGGTTCTGCTTCCTCAAAATCCTCGGCATGACGGTGGACCACCCAGCATGGAGATCGGGCAGGTGGGAGCAAGATTGAGAAATTTCAGTCATGTCTGGGCGTTCTCATGCCTAGATCCCTGGGTACTGGATATTGTTACCCAGGGGTACAGACTGGAGTTTCAAGATCTCCCACCTCACAGATTCTTCAAATCAGGCTTGCCAGCTTTGCTGACATAAAGTGCTATCCTACAGGAAGCCATTCAAAAGTTGCTAAGGTCAAATGTCATTGTTCCAGTTCCACCTCACCTACAGCACAAGGGTTATTATTCAGACCTGTTTGTGGTACCGAAGCCGGATGGTTCGGTAAGGCCGATATTAAAGATAAAGTAATTGAACCCCTACTTGATGGAATTCAAATTCAAGATGGAGTCTCTGAGAGCGGTGATCTCGGATCCGGAGGAAGGGGAATTCCTGATATCCCTGGATATCAAGGATGCGTACCTTCACATCCCGATCTGGCCGCCTCACCAGGCTTATCTCAGATTTGCGCTACTGGACTGTCACTATCAGTTCCAGGTGCTGCCGTTTGGCCTCTCCACGGCACCAGGAGTGTTCACCAAGGTGATAGCGAAGATGATGCTACTCCTCTGCAAGTAGGGTGTGAACATAATTCCTTATCTGGACGACCTGCTCATAAAAGCGTCTTCCAGGGAGCAGCTGTTACAGAGCATTGCTCTCACGACTCAACTACTCCAGGATCATGGATGGATCCTGAATCTTCCAAAGTCGCATTTAGAGCCGACAAGGAGACTGTCCTTCCTGGGGATGATCCTCGACACAAAAGTACAGAGGGTGTTTCTACTGGATGAGAAAGCGTTGGTGATACAAGCAATGGTTCGGGAGGTCTTGAAGCCTACCCGGTTATCGGTTCATCAGTGCATTTGCCTTCTGGGGAAGATGGTTGCCTCCTACGAAGCTCTGCAGTACGGAAGATTTCATGCTCGGTCCTTCCAACTGGATCTTCTGGACAAATGGTCGGGATCTCATCTTCACATGCACCAGAGGATATGTCTGTCTCCAAAGGCCAGAATCTTGCTCCTCTGGTGGCTGCTAGAGGGCCTCAGGTTCGGGATTCAGAATTGGATCCTCCTAACCACGGATGCAAGTCTCAGAGGTTGGGGAGCAGTCACTCAAGGGGAAAATCTTCAGGGAAGTTGGTCAAGTCTGGAATCCATCCTTCCAATAAACATTCTGGAACTAAGAGCCATGTACAACGGTCTTCTACAAGCGGCACATCTTCTGAAAGATCAGGCCATTCAGGTTCAGTCGGACAATGTAATGACGGTAGCCTACATAAACTGACAGGGCATAACGAAGAGCAGAGCTGCAATGTCAGAGGTAACAAGAATCATCCTCTGGGCGAAAAAACACGCTGTGACGCTGTAAGCAATCTTCATTCCGGGAGTGGACAACTGGGAAGCGGACTTCCTCAGCCGACACGATCTCCATCCTGGAGAGTGGGGCCTCCACCCAGAGGTGTTCACAGAGGTGACAAGTTTTTGGGGCGTACCTCAAATAGACATGATGGCCTCACGTCTCAACAAGAAACTTTGACGGTACTGTTCCAGGTCGAGGGATCCACAAGCAGTGGCAGTGGATGCCCTGGTAACTCCGTGGGTGTTCAAATCAGTGTATGTGCTCCCTCCACTTCCACTCATCCCAAGGATTCTCAAACTTGCCAAAAGAACAAGAGTTCAGACGATCCTCATTGCTCCAGACTGGCCAAGGAGGGCTTGGTATGCATATCTTCGGGAGTTACTGCTGGAAGATCCGAGGCCTCTTCCTCTTCGAGAGGACCTTCTACAACAGGGGCCGGTTTCTCCTCTTCCTGCAAGCAGGAGTGGATGTGGGCCTGCGCCTGGGCTCCATAAAAGTCCAGACTTCTGACTTGTCCATTTTCTTCTAGAAACAATTGGCTGCCCTCCCTGAGGTTCAGACTTTCTTGAAAGGGGTTCTGCACATCCAACCTCCCTTTGTGCCTCCTACGGCACCTTGGGATCTCAACATGGTGCTGCAGTTCCTGCAATCAGATTGGTTCGAGCCTTTACAGGAGGTTGAGGTCAAGTTTCTTACTTGGAAGGTGGTCACAACTATTTGCATTGGCATCTGCTAGACGTGTGTCAGAATTGGGGGCATTGTCCTGCAAGAGCACCTACTTTATTTTTCATGAAGATAGAGCTGAGCTCAGGACGCGTCAGCAACTTCTTCCGAAGGTTGTGTCGGCTTTTCATATCAACCAACCTATTGTGGTGCCAGTGGCTACTGACTCCTCATTTACCTCAGAGTCCTTGGATGTTGTGAGGGCTTTGAAGATTTATGTGAAGAAAACTTCTCGTCACAAAAAGTCGGACGCTCTGTTTGTCCTTTATGATCCCCATGTAGATAATAATACCAGAAATGTGCATAAAGTAACAAACAATCATGCAAATAGGTGTATACATGCAAAGCACCACATCCAAATGAAATATAAAGTTACTGAGCTTTGATAAATGACTGAAGACATCCTTTTATGGCAGAGACACAGGAACAGACGAAGGACCCAGTGAGGTCCGAAACGCGTAAAGTGTGGTTCCTACGACTCCTGTTGGTTGGACACTTATTCACCCTGCACTGCCAATTTGGAGAAGCCCCTACAGGTTCCGTAACTGTGGCTGCTAATCCCTGCCTGATTACATCAGTAGGACTCTGGTGATATGCATGCAGTGTTCCTGTGTCTCTGCCATAAAAGGATGTCTTATATGTGATTTTATACTTCTATTTGTTGTAAGTGCAACTTGTATTAAAAAGCTTCTATTTTATACAAAATACTGCACTATCATTTATTCTTTGTGCTGACTCCCTCTGTAATGGGTAATACCCCTGTGAGGGAAGCACTATTGTTTTTATTTTAGAAACTTCTGTTACAAAAGGACGGCACTAACCTCTACATGCATTGAGGAGCTATCTACAGAAGATTGTGATCAATTTATCAGTCATTTATAAAAGCTCAGTAACTTTAAAATTCATTTGGATGTGGTGCTTTGCATGTATACACCTGTTTGCATGATTGTATGTTACTTTATGCACATTTCTGGTATTATTATCTACATGGTTAAGCAGAATAGCGCAGGATTTAGCACGTAATTTTCTAGCATATCATTTAGCTCCTTCGAGTGTTGGATGAACACTAGTTTTTACGTGTGATTCTGCTGCATAATTCTGTTTTTAATTGCGCACAATTGTAACTCCTAAACACACTTTTTTCCTTTATGATCCCAACAAAATTGGGTGACCTGCTTCTAAGCAGACTATATCTTGCTGGATCAGGTGTACTATCCAGCATGCTTATTCTACGGCAGGCTTGCCGTGTCCAAAATCTGTTAAGGCCCACTCTACTCGTAAGTTGGGTTCTTCCTGGGTGGCTGCCAGGGGTGTCTCGGCTTTACAGCTTTGCTGAGCAGCTACTTGGTCTGGGTCGAACACATTTGCTAAGTTCTACAAGTTCGATACTTTGGCCTCTGAGAACCTAAAGGTCTAGGACGTAAGAGAAAATAGGATTTTAATTACCTACCGGTAAATCCTTTTCTCCCAGTGCTTTGTTTTCCTGCATTATTACTTGGTTAAGTATTGTTGGTTCAGCCGTTGCTGAATCATTCCAAGTTGGTTAGCTTGGCTTTCTTTTTTGTTATGTGTGAGCTGGTGTGAATCTCACCACTATCTGTGTATTTCCTTCTCTCGAAGTTTGTCCGTCTCCTCGGGCACAGTTTCTAGACTGAGTCTGGTAGGAGGGGCACAGAGGGGGAGCCAGCCCACACTATTAAACTCTTAAAGTTCCCATGGCTCCCAAGGGACCCGTCTATACCCCATGGTACTAAATGGAACCCCAGTATCCTCTACGGACTACGAGAAAAGGATTTACCGGTAGGTAATTAAAATCCTATTTTACTTTACCATACACTAACCTTAAGATCCCATCAACAGAAACAAATTCTATATTTATTCAAACCCAGATACACAAGAAGACACTTTTATCACTTCTGCTGACACTATGCAATGGAATATATTTCTGTGCAGCACAAGCAAAATAACTATGAAGCCTTTTTATGATGTCTCATCCCCATCAAAATTATGTGGAAACATTGATTTCCTGTAAGTTACCAAGTGCAGAACATAGTGGTTATCAGAGATATCACCTGTGTTCAGTTAAGTAAAGTCCACCGTTGTCTCCCCAGCGCATACTTTATTTTTTCTTTTCTTTTTTTTATTTAATGGGAATCGTGTTGTTCAGAGCTTAATACCCAATAAAAAGGCCATCTTTCGATGGCATTAACGATTGTAGTTTAAAGTTCTGAGTGTGTGCGGCCTGGAAGCAACAATCGCATGAAAGTGATGCGTACGCCTCTGCCTGATTGACAAGGAGAGGCGTTCACAGTGCTATTGGGGGCAGTGATGCGGGTGCGTGGTGCCGAAAATGCGGGCGGGTACGGACCATTTTTTGGGGCTGCCATGTGTTGTCACATGCGGCCGCTGAGAAACAAAACATGGCGGTGGGGCGACTGCTTTCGCTGCCATTCTCCGCAGGCAGGGGGCAACCCTAGTTGCTGCGATCGTAATCTAATTGCGATGCAATCGCAGTTAGATTAGGGTTGCACTGCTGGTTCGACACTTAGCATGCCGGGCTGCCCCCTGCATGCATGTACTTGCAGTTGCAGTTTTGCTATTTTAGTTAAACTGCAACTGAAGCTGAATAAGGTCTTAAGAGTGCTCTTCAGATCCTTCCCTGGTGGCATGGCCAAATAGACACACATCAGTAGCTGTCTGTATTATTTTCTTGGGGATGAGTTGGACTAATTGTAGACACTGGGCCTAATTCAAGGTTGATTGCAAAAGCAAAATCTTCCTCTAATGGGCATAACCTTGTGCACTGCAGGTGGGGCAGATATAATGTGGGTTGGGGTGTGTTGAAACTGAAATTTAAATTGCAGTGTAATAATAAAGCAGACAGTATTTACCCTGTACAGAAACAATATAACCCACCCAAATCTAACTCTCTCTGCACATGTTACATCTGCCCCACCTGCAGTGCACATGGTTTTGCATTAGAGGAAGATTTTGCTTTTGCAATCAACCTTGAATAAGGACCACTGTCCCAGCATGTTATAAATAGCCCTGAAAATGCATTCCAAGTCACTGCGATAAGCAGCAATAAGGTACGATCATTTTGAGGCCATAGCACCATTATTAATTGGTTTCTAAACGACTAATGGGACTATCAATCGACCAGATGTTTATTACCAATCTGCACCTAAAACAATAGCATAGCTGGCATGCCAGCCTACAACTGGTAAGACAACCTATAACTTAATTGACATGACTGCTAAATATAATTCAGAAGAAAGAGAAAAGTTTGTAAAAAGTGCTTATAATTAGTAATCCTTATTGACATGCATTAAAATCTTGGATTGCAGTGATTTACAATGTGAAATATTAAATGCAAGGATTAACAAAAACATAGTGACAGGGCTGTAACTAGGTGTGTGCGGAGGAGGCACCGCACATAGCGCTGCAGGGTAGGGAGCACTGTTGGTGGCACTTGTCAATTATCTGTTTTAATTACTTTCACTTTCAAATTCCCCTCTTTTTGAAGCCCTGCATCTCCTTACAGCCCCTATCTCCTACCCTGACCCCTTCTGTCGCTAATACTTATACAACATTCATGAACTCAACTTGAGATTTCTTTGCTATTCAGTCACACTGTCCTTTATTACATTTCAAGATGCTGACATACCCGGTATTCGAATCCATTGCCTGTGGCATTGCAGTCAGACAATCTGTTCATTGAGCTATCTGCCCCTGCATAGAAAGGTAGATAATTCTAAGCTAGAGAATTGTAACTATCTGAAGCTTACCTTGTACTTTGTGAAAAAAATGATCAGCGTTGTTGCTGAGCAGATCTATGTATTGTGTGTCTGCAAGAGATTGGATGTGCTCAACTGCAATGCTGATTATTTTTTTTTACAAAGTACCAGTAGCTTCATATAGTGTTCACAGGTTCTTTGCAGGATCAAATAGCTCAATGAGTAGAGTGTTTGGTTAGAATTCAACATGTTATAGGTTTGAATCCTGGGTATGGCAGTATATTGAAATGTGTTATTTAATAAAGGGTATTGTAACTGAATTACAGCAAGCTCTCAAGTTAAGTGCATGAATGTGGTATAAAGAAGATTTGTGTACAAATCCATTTTCTTGCAGTGATCTATAAATGTGTGTGTGTGAGAGAGATATAAATACAAATAAATGTAGGAAGGGGCATCATAGCATGGGCTTTCTCTTGGATCAAACTTGTCATGTCCCTTGCCCACGAGGCATGCACCTTATGTCCTTATTGGAAAAATGATGGGGAGGGGGGTGCCAATTTTCTAATGCACAGGGTACCAAAATGTTTAGTTATGGCTATACATAGTGATATACACATGAGTAAAATAAATGAAAGTGATATACACATGAGGAATGAAAGATATATACAATAGAAAACACAATGCAGACTTTGAGGTCTCAATCCTATAATGTGTATTTAGTATACTATACTTTATTATATTCAGTAAAATGTACTGAAGTATGTACATGCTTAGCACAAGATAGGAATAAATGGAGAGAGAAAATACTCACTAATGGCTATTTATATATGGCCTCTGAATAACTTATCCACAGTGCAAAACAGCAATATATTATTGTATCCATTATGAAGTGCTACAAATATGCACTAATTGCACCAGTATTGTAATTTGACAAATGTTGGCTGCTGAATACATGAGACATACTGTATATGTCAGTGGAAGACTGATTAATATGCTATACCGCTAGTTGGGACTGATAACAGAGGCCACGTCACCCAGTATCGGAACCACTGTGCTAGACAATGTATTTTCTCTGACGTCCTAGTGGATGCTGGGAACTCCGAAAGGACCATGGGGAATAGCGGCTCCGCAGGAGACTGGGCACAACTAAAGAAAGCTTTTAGGTCACCTGGTGTGCACTGGCTCCTCCCACTATGACCCTCCTCCAAGCCTCAGTTAGATTTTGTGCCCGGCCGAGGTTGGATGCACACTAGGGGCTCTCCTGAGCTTCTAGAAAGAAAGTATATAATTAGGTTTTTTATTTTACAGTGAGACCTGCTGGCAACAGGCTCACTGCAGCGAGGGACTAAGGGGAGAAGAAGCGAACCTACCTGCTTGCAGCTAGCTTGGGCTTCTTAGGCTACTGGACACCATTAGCTCCAGAGGGACCGACCGCATGGAACTGGCCTTGGTGTTCGGTCCCGGAGCCGCGCCGCCGTCCCCCTTACAGAACCAGAAGTAAGAAGAGGTCCGGAAAATCGGCGGCAGAAGACATCAGTCTTCACCAAGGTAGCGCACAGCACTGCAGCTGTGCGCCATTACTCCTCATACACACTTCACACTCCGGTCACTGAGGGTGCAGGGCGCTAGGGGGGGGCGCCCTGAGCAGCAATAAAAAGACCTTGGCTGGCAAAAATACCACAATATATAGCCCCAGAGGCTATATATGTGATAATTACCCCTGCCAGAATCCATAAAAAAGCGGGAGAATAGTCCGCGAAAAAGGGGCGGAGCTATCTCCTTCAGCACACTGGCGCCATTTCTCCCTCACAGCTCCGCTGGAAGGAAGCTCCCTGGCTCTCCCCTGCAGTCTACACTACAGAAAAGGGTAAAAAAGAGAGGGGGGGCACTAAATTTAGGCGCAGTATATATAACAGCAGCTATAGGGGACATAATTCAGTTAGTCCCTGCATTATATAGCGCTCTGGTGTGTGCTGGCATACTCTCACTCTGTCTCCCCAAAGGGCTTTTGTGGGTCCTGTCCTCTGTTAGAGCATTCCCTGTGTGTGTGCGGTGTGTCGGTACGGCTGTGTCGACATGTTTGATGAGGATAATGATGTGGAGGCGGAGCAGATGCCTATAGAAGGGATGTCACCCCCTGCGGGGCAGACACCTGAGTGGAGGGACTTATGGAAGGAATTGCGTGCACGTGTCGACTCCTTACACAAAAAATTTGACGACATGCCAAATGCGGGACAGCCGGCTTCTCAGCTCGTGCCTGTCCAGGCGTCTCAAAGGCCATCGGGGGCTCTAAAACGCCCGCTACCTCAGATGGCAGACGCGGATGTCGACACGGATACTGACACCAGTGTCGACGACGATGAGTCTAGTCTAATGTCCACTAAGGCCATTCGTTGCATGATTGAAGCAATGAAAGAGGTGTTATGTTTGGGGAGAAAAAACTACCCGTAGTCTTTCCCCCATCAGAAGAATTAAATGAAGTGTGTGAAGAAGCGTGGGCTTTCCCTGATAAAAGATTGGTAATCTCTAAGAAGTTACTAATGGCGTTCCCTTTCCCGCCAGAGGATAGGTCACGTTGGGAGACACCACCTAGGGTGGATAAAGCGCTCACACGTTTGTCTAAAAAGGTGGCACTACCGTCTCCGGATACGGCCGCCCTCAAGGAACCTGCTGATAGAAAGCAGGAGGCTATCCTGAAGTCTGTATATACACACTCAGGCATTATACTTAGACCTGCTATTGCGTCAGCATGGATGTGCAGTGCTGCCGCTGCGTGGTCAGATTCCCTGTCAGAAAATATTGACACCCTAGACAGGGACACTATTCTGCTAACCATAGAGCATATAAAAGACTCAGTCTTATACATGAGAGATGCACAGAGGGAGATCTGCCGGCTGGCATCTAAAATAAGTGCACTGTCCATTTCTGCTAGGAGAGGCTTATGGACTCGCCAGTGGACAGGGGATGCAGATTCAAAAAGGCACATGGAAGTTTTGCCTTATAAGGGTGAGGAGTTATTCGGGGATGGTCTCTCGGACCTAGTTTCCACAGCAACTGCTGGGAAGTCAGCATTTTTACCCCATGTTCCCTCACAGCCTAAAAAGGCGCCGTTTTATCAGGTACAGTCCTTTCGGACTCAGAAAAACAGGCGTGGAAAAGGCGGGTCCTTTCTGTCCAGAGGCAGAGGTAGGGGAAAAAGGCTGCAACAAACAGCAGGTTCCCAGGAGCAAAAGTCCTCCCCCGCTTCTTCCAAGTCCGCCGCATGACGGTGGGGGGCCGCCTCAAAAATTTCAGCGATCAGTGGGCTCGCTCACAGGTGGATCCCTGGATCCTGCAAATAGGATCTCAAGGGTACAAACTGGAATTCGAGGCGTCTCCACCCCACCGGTTCCTAAAATCTGCCTTGCCGACAACTCCCTCAGACAGGGAGGCTGTGCTAGAGGCAATTCACAAGCTGTATTCCCAGCAGGTGATAGTCAAGGTGCCCCTACTTCAACAAGGACGGGGTTACTATTCCACACTGTTTGTGGTACCTAAACCGGACGGTTCGGTGAGACCCATTTTAAATTTGAAATCCTTGAACACATACATAAAAAAATTCAAGTTCAAGATGGAATCGCTCAGGGCGGTTATTGCAAGCCTGGACGAGGGGGATTACATGGTATCCCTGGACATCAAGGATGCTTACCTGCATGTCCCCATTTACTATCCTCACCAGGAGTACCTCAGATTTATGGTACAGGATTGCCATTACCAATTCCAGACGCTGCCGTTTGGACTCTCCACGGCACCGAGGGTGTTTACCAAAGTAATGGCGGAAATGATGATACTCCTTCGAAGAAAGGGAGTTTTAATTATCCCGTACTTGGACGATCTCCTAATAAAGGCGAGGTCCAAGGAGCAGTTGTTGGTGGGAGTAGCACTATCTCAGGAGGTGCTACACCAGCACGGTTGGATTCTGAATATTCCAAAATCACAGCTGGTTCCGACGACACGTCTACTGTTCCTGGGTATGATCCTGGACACAGTCCAGAAAAAAGTGTTTCTCCCGGAGGAGAAAGCCAAGGAGCTGTCATCTCTAGTCAGAGACCTCCTGAAACCGAAACAGGTATCGGTGCATCACTGCACGCGGGTCCTGGGAAAGATGGTGGCTTCTTACGAAGCAATTCCTTTCGGCAGGTTCCATGCCAGAATCTTTCAGTGGGACCTGTTGGACCAATGGTCCGGATCACATCTTCAGATGCATCGCCTAATAACCCTGTCTCCAAGAACCAGGGTGTCTCTGCTGTGGTGGCTGCAGAGTGCTCATCTTCTAGAGGGCCGCAGATTCGGCATACAGGACTGGGTCCTGGTGACCACGGATGCCAGCCTTCGGGGCTGGGGGGCAGTCACACAGGGAAGAAACTTCCAAGGACTATGGTCGAGTCAGGAGACTTCCCTACACATAAATATTCTGGAACTAAGGGCCATTTACAACGCCCTAAGTCAGGCAAAATCCCTGCTTCTACACCAGCCAGTACTGATCCAGTCAGACAACATCACGGCAGTCGCCCATGTAAATCGACAGGGCGGCACAAGAAGCAGGATGGCAATGGCAGAAGC
Source organism: Pseudophryne corroboree (assembly GCF_028390025.1). NCBI lineage: Eukaryota > Metazoa > Chordata > Amphibia > Anura > Myobatrachidae > Pseudophryne > Pseudophryne corroboree. Next base: position 544,061,857 of record NC_086449.1, read on the forward strand.
CACAAGGATTCTCCGATGGGCGGAAAATCACGTACTAGCACTGTCAGCAGTGTTCATTCCGGGAGTGGACAACTGGGAAGCAGACTTTCTCAGCAGGCACGACCTCCACCCGGGAGAGTGGGGACTTCATCCAGAAGTCTTCACGCTGATTGTAAATCGATGGGAACGTCCACAAGTGGACATGATGGCGTCCCGCCTAAACAAAAAACTAGAGAGATATTGCGCCAGGTCAAGGGACCCTCAGGCGATAGCTGTGGACGCTCTGGTGACACCGTGGGTGTACCAGTCAGTTTATGTGTTCCCTCCTCTGCCTCTCATACCAAGGGTACTGAGAATAATAAGAAAACGAGGAGTAAGAACAATACTCGTGGTTCCGGATTGACCAAGACGAGCGTGGTACCCGGAACTTCAAGAGATGATCTCAGAGGACCCATGGCCTCTGCCGCTCAGACGGGACCTGCTGCAGCAGGGGCCCTGTCTGTTCCAAGACTTACCGCGGCTGCATTTGACGGCATGGCGGTTGAACGCCGGATCCTGAAGGAATAGGGCATTCCGGAGGAAGTCATTCCTACGCTGATTAAAGCCAGGAAAGATGTAACTGCAAAGCATTATCACCGCATATGGCGGAAATATGTTGCTTGGTGTGTGGCCAAAAAGGCCCCAACAGAGGAATTTCAACTAGGTCGATTTCTGCATTTCCTACAAGCAGGAGTGACTATGGGCCTGAAATTAGGCTCCATTAAGGTACAGATCTCGGCTCTGTCGATTTTCTTCCAGAAAGAACTGGCTTCACTGCCTGAAGTTCAGACGTTTGTGAAGGGAGTGCTGCATATTCAGCCCCCGTTTGTGCCTCCAGTGGCACCTTGGGATCTCAATGTGGTGTTGAGTTTCTTAAAATCACATTGGTTTGAGCCACTTAAAACCGTGAATCTAAAATATCTCACGTGGAAAGTGGTCATGTTATTGGCCTTGGCTTCGGCCAGGCGTGTGTCAGAATTGGCGGCTTTGTCATGTAAAAGCCCTTATCTGATTTTCCATATGGATAGGGCAGAATTGAGGACTCGTCCTCAGTTTCTCCCTAAGGTGGTATCAGCTTTTCACTTGAACCAACCTATTGTGGTGCCTGCGGCTACTAGGGACTTGGAGGAATCCAAGTTGCTGGACGTAGTCAGGGCCTTGAAAATTTATGTTTCCAGGACGGCTGGAGTCAGGAAAACTGACTCGCTATTTATCCTGTATGCACCCAACAAGCTGGGTGCTCCTGCTTCTAAGCAGACTATTGCTCGCTGGATTTGTAGCACAATTCAGCAGGCGCATTCTGCGGCTGGACTGCCGCATCCTAAATCAGTAAAAGCCCATTCCACAAGGAAGGTGGGCTCATCTTGGGCGGCTGCCCGAGGGGTCTCGGCTTTCCAACTTTGCCGAGCTGCTACTTGGTCAGGGGCAAACACGTTTGCAAAATTCTACAGATTTGATACCCTGGCTGAGGAGGACCTTGAGTTCTCTCATTCGGGGCTGCAGAGTCATCCGCACTCTCCCGCCCGTTTGGGAGCTTTGGTATAATCCCCATGGTCCTTTCGGAGTTCCCAGCATCCACTAGGACGTCAGAGAAAATAATATTTTACTCACCGGTAAATCTATTTCTTGTAGTCCGTAGTGGATGCTGGGCGCCCGTCCCAAGTGCGGATTGTCTGCAAAACTTGTACATAGTTACTGTTAACTAAAGGGTTATTGTTGAGCCATCTGTTGAGAGGCTCAGTTGTTTTTCATACAGTTAAACTGGGTATACTATCACGAGTTATACAGTGTGATTGGTGTGGCTGGTAAGAGTCTTACCCGGGATTCAAAATCCTTCCTTATTATGTCAGCTCGTCCGGGCACAGTGTCCTAACTGAGGCTTGGAGGAGGGTCATAGTGGGAGGAGCCAGTGCACACCAGGTGACCTAAAAGCTTTCTTTAGTTGTGCCCAGTCTCCTGCGGAGCCGCTATTCCCCATGGTCCTTTCGGAGTTCCCAGCATCCACTACGGACTACGAGAAATAGATTTACCGGTGAGTAAAATCTTATTTTCTCTTCAGCAACAAAAGTGTTATCATCAGTGGTGTCCAGATACTGACACATATACACAAATGATTCCTCATGAATAATAGCACATAGGACCTGCAGGCAGCTCCTGAAGGTTGCTGCAGTGATTTCACATATAAGGGGTAGAGGCCAGGGATATTCAGCGCCAGTGCCGTAACTAGGCATTTTAGCGCTGTGTGCAAGAAACGACAGTGGCGCCCCTCCCCATGTAAGATAGGGGCAGTGCGCGCCGTAGGTGCGCGAAAAGTGTATAGGGGCGTGGCTTCACGGGGAAGGGGCGTGGCCACAAAATAATAGCAATTCATACTACGGTGCACAGTAGTCTACATTATTCAAATTACGCTGCACAGTAGCGCCACTACACCAGGTAGAGCCCCTTTTATACATTACAGCAGACAGCGTCCCCCTTTTTACACATTACGGCAGCCAGTCCCCCTTTTTACACATTGCGGCAGCCAGGACCCCTTTTTACACATTGCGGCAGCCAGGCCCCCTCTTTACACATTGCGGCAGCCAGGCCCCCTCTTTACACATTGCGGCAGCCAGGCCCCCTTTTTACACATTGCGGCAGCCAGGACCCCATTTTACACATTGCGGCAGCCAGGCCCCCTTTTTACACATTGCGGCAGCCAGGACCCCTTTTTACATATTGCGGCAGCCAGGACCCCTTTTTACACATTGCGGCAGCCAGGCCCCCTCTTTACACATTGCGGCAGCCAGGCCCCCTTTTTACACATTGCGGCAGCCAGGACCCCATTTTACACATTGCGGCAGCCAGGACCCCTTTTTACACATTGCGGCAGCCAGACCCCCTTTTTATACATTGCGGCAGCCAGGACCCCTTTTTACACATTACGGCAGCCAGTCCCCCTTTTTACACATTACGGCAGCCAGTCCCCCTTTTTACACATTGCGGCAGCCAGTCCCCCTTTTTACACATTGCGGCAGCCAGGCCCCCTCTTTACACATTGCGGCAGCCAGGCCCCCTTTTTACACATTGCGGCAGCCAGGACCCCATTTTACACATTGCGGCAGCCAAGACCCCCCCCCCCCCCCCCCTTTTTACACATTGCGGCAGCCAGACCCCCTTTTTATACATTGCAGCAGCCAGGACCCCTTTTTACACATTGCGGCAGACGGTGCCCCCCTGAGAGAGAGAGAGAGAAAGAAAGAGAGAGAGGGATATACTTACCTTCTCCCCGCTGACAGGCTCCTCGTGCTGGCATCTCCCTCTCGGTGCAGGCAGTGAGATGAGATGAGAAGGAGGAGGAGGGAGGGGGAGCAGGGAGCCGCAGCAGCGCTATTTGATTGGTAGTAAGCGCCGCTGCAGCATCCCCCTCTCCTTCTGTATTGGCTGCCCGTCGCTGCTATGGATGCTGGGATGAAGGAACCGCATCCCAGCATCCATAGCAGCGCCGGGCAGCCAATACAGAAGGAGAGGGGGATGCTGCAGCGGTGCTTACTACCAATCAAATAGCGCTGCTGCGGCTCCCTGCTCCCCCTCCCTCCTCCTCCTTGAACCCGGCGCTGGTCTCCTCTCCCTCCAGCCGCGCACGGCGCACACAGAGGCGGCATGTAATGAGTCAATTTGACTCATTACATTCCGCTGGCCGTTGCGCCCTCAGGGCAACTGCGCTGTGTGCCAAGCCCCCTTGGCACACACGTAGTTACGGCGCTGTTCAGCGCCCCCCTTTTCATACAACACCAATACAAATACCAGAGATTGCAGGGCAAGGAAATACTTAATATGCAATGCTCTCACACAGTTTTGCAACGAATATTTATTGTTACCATGTGTGTTTAGGATTAGGGTGTGCTGGACCCAATCTTGTAGGCATGCAACTACCACCCCCTCCCCCTTTTCTCTAGGGACCAACTATCATTCAAATAAGACCCTCACATACTGTAGCACGCAACTTGTATGGCCCAACTGACTTTTTCCTGGTGAATATTCCAGGCCCCCTGAAATTCCCCAAAATATCAGACTGTCACGGTGACCAATGTTCCCCGGCTCACTGCCTTTGATTCCTTAAGAGACCAAATTCAGAGCTTTACCTTTGTTATCATTATCTAAATATATGTACTGTTTAAAATGTTTGTTAGCGTCTTTCTAGTCTACAAAAAGAAAAACCTAATGTATCCAACATCAAAATGTAACACTTAAAAAACAAAGCAAAAGAAAACATCATTCTACTCCTAAAACAATGTTCACCCTGTTCCCTGCCACTCCCCGTGTACCTAGAGCAAATTCTGCCATCACCCAATTAAAATCAGGTAAATAAAAAATGTAAACATTAACTTACAATATAATTTGCCTACATCTAGCTATTGGGTTGGGAGGAGGTGATCCTGCATGTGGGTAAATTAACCCACGTCCTTCCTGATGCTCCTTATAACTAAGCCCTATGATTCCTTCTCCCAGTGCTCTGTCTGGCTGTCCTACAGGCTAACGGATGGGTCGTCTACATGCGGAAGTGGGGATAGGTTTACTTGCCCATGCCCCTCCCCTTAACTGTCTCTGGCACTGTTGTGGCACCTTCCCCTCATTATCCATTGTAAAGGGTTATTACCAGCGTTGCAAGTATGCGGGTATGCTCAGGTACGGAGTACCCTTAAGAATTTGGCAGTGGTTACTCAGTACCACCTGCCACACACTTTGCCATTACCACAATTAGATTGTGCCACAAAGCAACAAGACCATGGTGCTTGGCAGCATGACAGCTCCTCCCACTTTTGTCAGGTTTACTGGGAGTGCGACAGTGGCTGTATTTTCCTGTTATAATGGAGGCATTACTATATATTTTTATTAAATTGGGGGCATTATTATATATTTCTATTATACTGGAGGTATCACTATATATTTCTATTATACTGGAGACATTACTATATATGTTTAGCCTTGCCTCCAGATTAAGAAAAAAAGGGGCTGTCGTGTGGAGACGCCACTAGTGTCATGTAGCCACTCCCACTAGCAGCATGTGGCCACGCCCCCTCACAACACATGGTAGATTATCTCCATGTGTTTGCAGAGTCACCTTCCTGTCACCTCCCAGTCACTGGCCAGGAGGGCCTATTATATTTTTAAGAAATTTCTATGATTGTGAATCTTAATTGCAGCTACGGCTCTATGGACACAGACGCATGCAAGTAGAAAACATTGCTCAACTGCATATGTCATTGAGAGTGCATCTGACTCAGTATTGTCTCTTTGCCTACATGGAAGAAGTCGATAGTAGCTGGAGGATTCCACTCAGTAAATCTGTCTTTCCTTAAAGAATTTCACCAACAGACTTTATGGACTGAACTGTCAATTTTAAATAAATAATTTGAACTACTACACCTGGGAAGTATCCCTCTTTCATTAACTGGCGTCATTCTCCTTCTAAAGACAATATTTTTGGGGGGATGCAGTTACATTGCCAGCAGTCGAGATCCCGGTGGTCAGGATACAGACGCCGGAATCCCAACCACTGACAATGCCGCCGGCCAGAATCCCGGATGACAAGGCTATTCCCACTTGTGGATGTCCACGACACCCATAGAGTGGGAACAGAACCTGTGGCAAGCCACAAAGCCCGCAGCATGTCGAGCACAGCGAGCCCGCAAGGGGCTTCGTTCCGCTCGCCCCCCTGCCTGCATTCTAGCTGCCGGGATCCCATACCCAATGCTTTTTTTTTTTATCATCAATAAGTTTTATTGAAATTCTTCAATATTCAGTAAATATGGGGGGAATAAGATACAAAAAGGAAAAAGAAACAACCCCGGGAGGGGGAAGGGAAGGAATAATACTTCACAGCTGGCAAATACAACAACAACAAGAGAGATACAGGGGGTCATTCTGAGTTGATCGTTCGCTAGCAACTTTTAGCAGCCATATTCACCGCCCACAGGGGAGTGTATTTTCGCTTTGCAAGTGTGCAAATGCCTTTGCAGCCGAGCGCAGCAAAAACATTTTGTGCAGTTTTAGAGTAGCTCTGGACTTACTCAGCCCTTGCGATCAGTTCAGTCTTTTTTGTCCCGGAATTGACGTCAGACACCCGCCCTGCAAACGCTGGACACGCCTGCATTTTCCCAAACACTCACAGAAAACGGTTAGTTGACACCCATAAACACCCTCTTTCTGTCAATCACCTTGCGTTCGGCTGTGCGAATGGAATCTTCGCTAAATCCATCGCACAGCACCGATCCTCTTTGTACCCGTACGACGCGCCTGCGCATTGCGGTGCATACGCATGCGCAGTTTTGCAGTTTTTTTAACCTAATCGCTGTGCAGCGAAAATCGGCAGCGAGCGATCAACTCGGAATAACCCCCACAGTACATTCCAAAACAGCAATCAAAGATACATTTGAGATGACATGGAAAGTAATCATATATGCACAACTAGAACAACAGAGGCATCTGAAAGGCTCATCATGAGACTCCAAGGAGCATCATAGCACCCTTCCCATCAGTACCAGATTGCTACCATTTGAACCATTTTACCAATGAGGAGCTGGCAGAGAAACAATGTGGTATGTTTAGAGTTACCATTTGAAACGCATACTGGATTTTATGCATAGACGGATGAGATGGGGATTTCTAATTTTTGCGCAATGGCAGCTCTAGCGGCAATCAAGATATGGCCTAACAGATATTGGTCCGATTTGGGTAAATCTGTGGAGTAAAGATGTAGAAAAGCCAAGGCAGTTGATCCTGAAAAGTGCACCTGGAGAACTTTATAGGCCAAGGAGAAAACCTTTTGCTATATTGGCTGAATTTTAGGTCATCCCCAAAAAACATGAAATATATCCCCCGACTCTGATCAGTTCCGCCAGCAAAATTTCAACTGGGAGGGCCAAATACTGTGGAGCTTAGTCGGTGTAAAATATAGCCAATGACATAACTTGAATTGCATCTCCAAGTAAGTATAACATTTATAGAAACTACATTAATTGTTACAATAATATATCTTGCAGCCGCAGAATTACAGCGCAACTCTCTTTAACAATTAAGGTGTTTTCTCTAACGTCCTAGAGGATGCTGGGGACTCCGTAAGGACCATGGGGATAGACGGGCTCCGCAGGAGACAAAGGCACTTTAAGAAAGAATTTAGTTCCTGGTGTGCACTGGCTCCTCCCTCTATGCCCCTCCTCCAGACCTCAGTTTGATACTGTGCCCAGAGGAGCTGGGTGCTTTTCAGTGAGCTCTCCTGAGTTTACTGATAGAAAGTATTTTGTTAGGTTTTTTATTTTCAGGGAGCTCTGCTGGCAACAGACTCCCTGCATCGAGAGACTGAGGGGAGAGAAGCAGCCCTACTCTCTGAAGCTAGGTCCTGCTTCTTAGGCTACTGGACACCATTAGCTCCAGAGGGATTGGTACGCAGGATCTCACCCTCGCCGTCCGTCCCAGAGCCGCGCCGCCGTCCCCCTCGCAGAGCCGGAAGATAGAAGCCAGGTGAGTATGAGAAGAAAAGAAGACTTCAAAGGCGGCAGAAGACTTCATGATCTTCACTAGAGGTAACGCACAGCACTGCAGCTGTGCGCCATTGCTCCACACACCTCACATACTCCGGTCACTGTAAGGGTGCAGGGCGCAGGGTGGGGCGCCCTGGGCAGCATTTGGGACCTCATGTTGGCAAAAGTATACGTATATACAGCTGGGCACTGTATATATGTATGAGCCCCCGCCAAAATTACTGTATAAGCGGGACAGAAGACCGCCGTAGAGGGGGCGGGGCTTCTCCCTCAGCACTCACCAGCGCCATTTTATCTCCACAGCACCGCTGAGAGGAAGCTCCCCGGACTCTCCCCTGCTGACACACGGTAGAAGAGGGTTGAAAAGAGAGGGGGGGGCACATAATTAGGCGCAAAAACTATACATACAGCAGCTACTGGGTTAACATTAAGTTACTGTGTTATTCCTGGGATATTATAGCGCTGGGGTGTGTGCTGGCATACTCTCTCTCTCTCTGTCTCTCCAAAGGGCCTTGTGGGGGAACTGTCTTCAGAAAGGACATTGTGTGTGTGTGTGTGTGTGTGTGTGTGTGTGTGTGTGTGTGTGTGTGTGTGTGTGTGTGTGTGTGGTGTGTCGGTACGCTTGTGTCGACATGTCTGATGAGGAAGGCTATGTGGGAGAGGAGCGGGAGCAAATGAATGTGGTGTCTGCGCCGACACCTAATTGGATGGATATGTGGAAGGTTTTAAATGATAATGTTAATTCCTTGCATAAAAGATTTGACAAGGCTGATGCATTGGGACAGTCAGGGTCTCAACCCGTGCCTGACCCTCTGTCGCAGGGACCGTCAGGGTTTCATAAGTGCCCACTATCCCAAATTGTTGACACAGATACCGACATGGATTCTGACTCCAGTGTCGATTACGATGATGCAAAGTTACAGCCAAAATTGGCTAAATCCCTTCGATATATGATTATAGCAATAAAGGATGTTTTGCACATCACAGAGGAAACCCCTGTCCCTGACAAGAGGGTGTAGATGTATAAGGGAAAAAAGCCTGAGATAACTTTTCCCCCCTCACACGAACTGAATGAGTTATGTGAAAAAGCTTGGGAATCTCTAGATAAGAAAATGCAGATTTCCAAACGGATTCTTATGGCGTATCCTTTCCCGCCAACGGATAGGCTACGATGGGAATCCTCCCCTAGGGTGGACAAAGCTTTAACACGCTTATCCAAAAAGGTAGCCCTGCCGTCCCAGGATACGGCTACCCTCAAAGATGCTGCTGACCGCAAACATGAGGTTACCCTGAAGTCCATTTATACACATTCAGGTACCTTACTAAGCCCGGCAATTGTGTCGGCCTGGGTGTGTAGTGCTGTAGCGGCATGGACGGATACCTTATCTGAGGAATTAGATACCCTAGATAAGGATACTGTATTATTGAGCCTGGGGCATATAAAAGACGCTGTCCTATATATGAGAGATGCTCAAAGAGACATTAGTCTACTGGGTTCTAGAATAAACGCTATGTCGATTTCTGCCAGAAGGGTCCTGTAGACTCGGCAATGGACAGGTGATGCCGACTCAAAAAGGCATATGGAGGTTTTAGCTTACAGGGGTGAGGAATTGTTCGGGGAAGGTTTCTCGGACCTGGTCTCCACAGCTACAGCTGGAAAGTAAAATTTTTTGCCTTATGTTCCCTCACAGCCTAAGAGAGCACCGCATTATCAAATGCAGTCCTTTCGTTCTCAAAGAAACAAGAAAGTCCGAGGTGCGTCCTTTCTTGCCAGAGGTAGGGGCAGAGGAAAGAAGCTGCACAACACAGCTAGCTCCCAGGAACAGAAGTCCTCACCGGCCTCTGCAAAATCCACCGCATGACGCTGGGGCTCCACTGGCGGAGTCGGGCCCGGTGGGGGCACGTCTTCGGAATTTCAGCCACATGTGGGTTCACTCCCAGGTGGATCCTTGGGCAATAGAAATTGTGTCTCAGGGTTACAAGCTGGAATTCGAAGAGGTGCCTGCTCGCCGGTATTTCAAATCGGCCCTACCATATTCCCCCAAGAGAGGGAAATAGTGTTGAACGCAATACAAAAATTGTATCTTCAGCAGGTGGTGGTCAAGGTTCCCCTCCTTCAACAGGGAAGGGGTTATTATTCGACCATGTTTGTAGTCCCGAAACCGGACGGTTCGGTCAGACCCATATTGAATTTAAAATCTCTGAACCTATACTTGAAAAGGTTCAAGTTCAAGATGGAATCGCTAAGAGCGGTCATCGCAAGCCTGGAAGGGGGGGATTTTATGGTGTCACTGGACATAAAGGATGCGTACCTTCATGTCCCCATTTATCCACCTCATCAGGCGTACCTAAGATTTGCGGTACAGGATTGTCATTACCAATTTCAGACGTTGCCGTTTGGTCTCTCAATGGCCCCGAGGATTTTCACCAAGGTAATGGCGGAAATGATGGTGCTCCTGCGGAAACAAGGTGTCACAATTATCCCGTACTTGGACGATCTCCTCATAAAAGCGAGATCAAGAGAGCAGTTGCTGAACAGCGTATCTCTTTCACTGAAAGTGTTACAGCAACACGGCTGGATTCTCAATATTCCAAAGTCGCAGTTGGTTCCTACGACTCGTCTACCCTTCTTGGGCATGATTCTGGACACGGACCAGAAGAGGGTTTATCTCCCGATAGAGAAGGCCCAGGAACTCATGACTCTGGTCAAGAACCTATTGAAACCAAAACAGGTGTCAGTGCATCATTGCACTCGAGTCCTGGGAAAGATGGTGGCGTCATACGAGGCCATTCCCTTCGGCAGGTTCCATGCGAGGACTTTCCAATGGGACCTACTGGACAAGTGGTCTGGGTCACATCTTCAGATGCATCGGTTGATCACCCTGTCCACCAGGGCCAGGGTGTCACTACTGTGGTGGCTGCAGAGTACTCACCTTCTCGAGGGCCGCAGATTCGGCATTCAGGACTGGATCCTGGTGACCACGGACGCAAGCCTCCGAGGTTGGGGAGCAGTCACACAGGGAAGAAATTTCCAGGGTCTTTGGTCAAGTCAAGAGACTTGTCTTCACATTAACATCCTGGAGCTAAGGGCGATATACAACCCCCTACGTCAAGCGGAGACCTTACTTCGCGACCGACCAGTTCTGATCCAGTCAGACAACATCACCGCAGTGGCTCATGTAAACCGCCAAGGCGGCACAAGGAGCAGAGTGGCAATGGCGGAAGCCACCAGAATTCTTCGCTGGGTGGAGAATCATGTAAGCACACTGTCAGCAGTGTTCATTCCGGGAGTGGACAACTGGGAAGCAGACTTCCTCAGCAGACACGACCTACACCCGGGAGAGTGGGGACTTCATCCAGAAGTCTTCGCACAGATTGTGAGTCGGTGGGAACTGCCACAGATAGACATGATGGCGTCCCGCCTCAACAAAAAGCTACAGAGGTATTGCGCCAGGTCAAGAGACCCTCAGGCAGTAGCGGTAGACGCCCTAGTGACACCGTGGGTGTTCCGGTCAGTCTATGTATTTCCTCCTCTTCCTCTCATACCAAAGGTGTTGAGGATAATAAGAAGAAAAGGAGTGAGAACAATCCTCATTGTTCCAGATTGGCCAAGACGGACCTGGTATCCAGATCTGCAGGAACTGCTCACAGAAGATCCGTGGCCTCTTCCTCTAAGACAGGACCTGTTGCAACAGGGACCCTGTCTGTTCCAAGACTTATCGCGGCTGCGTTTGACGGCATGGCGGTTGAACGCCGGATCCTAGCAGAAAAAGGCATTCCGGTTGAGGTTATCCCTACGCTGATAAAGGCTAGGAAGGAAGTAACAGCAAAACATTATCACCGTATATGGCGAAAATATGTTTCTGGGTGTGAGACCAAGAATGCTCCTACGGAAGAATTCCATCTGGGCCGTTTCCTTCATTTCCTACAAACTGGAGTGAATTTGGGCCTTAATTTAGGTTCCATTAAGGTCCAGATTTCGGCCCTATCCATTTTCTTTCAAAAAGAATTGGCTTCTCTCCCAGTGCTGCATATTCAGCCTCCTTTTGTGCCTCAGGTGGCACCTTGGGATCTTAACGTGGTGTTAAGTTTACTAAAGTCACACTGGTTTGAACCACTTAAAACGTTGGAGTTGAAATATCTCACGTGGTAGGTGGTCATGTTATTAGCCTTGGCTTCGGCTAGGCGAGTGTCTGAATTAGTGTCTTTGTCACATAAAAGCCCCTATTTGGTTTTCCATTTGGATAGAGCAGAATTGCGGACCCGTTCGCAATTTCTGCCAAAAGTGGTTTCATCTTTTCATATTAACCAACCTATTGTGGTGCCTGTGGCTACACGTGACTTGGAGGATTCCGAGTTACTTGATGTGGTCAGGGCTTTGAAAATTTACGTAGCCAGAACGGCTAGAGTCAGGAAAACTGAAGCGCTGTTTGTCCTGTATGCATCCAACAAGATTGGTGCCCCTGCTTCAAAGCAAACTATTGCTCGCTGGATTTGTAACACGATTCAGCAAGCGCATTCTACGGCTGGTTTGCCGTTACCAAAATCGGTCAAGGCCCATTCCACTAGGAAGGTAGGCTCTTCTTGGGCGGCTGCCCGGGGGGTCTCGGCACTACAGCTGTGTCGAGCAGCTACTTGGTCGGGTTCAAACACTTTTGCAAAATTCTACAAGTTTGATACCCTGGCTGAGGAGGACCTCATGTTTGCTCAATCGGTGCTGCAGAGTCATCCGCACTCTCCCGCCCGTTTGGAAGCTTTGGTATAATCCCCATGGTCCTTACGGAGTCCCCAGCATCCTCTAGGACGTTAGAGAAAATAAGATTTTACTTACCGGTAAATCTATTTCTCGTAGTCCGTAGAGGATGCTGGGCGCCCGTCCCAAGTGCGGACTTCTTCTGCAATACTTGTATATAGTTATTGCTTCAATAAGGGTTATGTTATAGTTGCATCAGTCTTGAACTGATGCTATGTTGTTTTCATACTGTTAACTGGGTAGTTATCACAAGTTATACGGTGTGATTGGTGTGGCTGGTATGAATCTTGCCCTTGGATTAACAAAATCCTTTCCTCGTACTGTCCATCTCCTCTGGGCACAGTTTCTCTAACTGAGGTCTGGAGGAGGGGCATAGAGGGAGGAGCCAGTGCACACCAGGAACTAAATTCTTTCTTAAAGTGCCCATGTCTCCTGCGGAGCCCGTCTATCCCCATGGTCCTTACGGAGTCCCCAGCATCCTCTACGGACTACGAGAAATAGATTTACCGGTAAGTAAAAAAAAAAATTTCAAATCTAGATTCAGTGTGTGTATGTATATTTGTTGTGATTTATATGTATATTATTTAATTTAATTACTACATTAATGAAACTCTAAAAGTGTAGAAGATTCTTTGTAGCTGTTTCGAACTGCAGCAAGTACGTAGGGGGTTAGTGAGAGTTGTTAGCAAACCAAAAAAGTTAGCAATTGGGCAAAATCATGTGCACTACAGGTGGGGCAGATGTAACGTGCAGAGGGATTTAGATTTGGGTGGGTTACTCTATATTGTTTCCGTGCAGGGTAAATACTGGCTGCTTTATTTGTACACTGCAATTTAGATTTCAGTTTGAACACACCCCACCCAAATCTAACTGTCTCTGCACATGTTACATCTCCCTCACCTGCAGTGCAAAATGATTTTGCCCATTAGTGTGCTTTTTTGGTTTGCTAACAACACTGAATAACCCCCTTCATAACCAGTATCAAATACAGGGATTGAGGTATTGTACCGTATTGCGGCTGTGCAAAACCGTACAACTAATATGATAATGCTGCAGGAGACGAAGTAGGAAAAAAACACATCCTGCCAACACCAGGGATCCGAGTGCGCCATCAGATCAGCATCGTGGCCATCAGTGATTGCAACTCTTGACCATCTGTGTAAGCTGAAGCTTACACTGGCCGCCGGATCTCCTCTGCCATTTCCAGGAAATCTGCTTCTGATGATACAGACTTTGGATTTATCACACGTACAAAACAAGGGAGCCGTATTCTGTTTAGTAGAATGATCCATGTCCCCCCTCTCATCCCCCCAAATACTGCAGCATGTCAATCATTCTGCGTCTAAAGGGGGACTGTGAGTGATCACGCAGGGCCCGTTGTACACATACTGTACATAGACTGTATCCTGCGCATGTGCAGTACACCCACCATTCGGTTTGTACATACACAATCTGGTTTACTAAAAATTTGAATCAAACCCAATGTCCCTTTATGAAGTTTAGATCCTGATAGGCAGTTTATACATATTGATAACAATTCTGTATTACTAATTTCAGCAGAGAATATGTCACCCAAATAAAATGACTTCCTCAGCAGAAAAACAGATGGGTTTTAATATTTCTAACAAATAATTTAACATTTCAAATGTGACAGGATGGCTAGAGCCTTCTATTGCAAATTCCTTGGCATGAGATTTGAGCAGCTGCTTAATTAAGACAGTTTTTGTTAAAATATGTAATTGAAATTTAAAGAAGTACGATATTCCAGCCAATTTCCTGTAAATTGCAGCTCTAGGCTGACTATTATTAAATAAATAAAGCCGATAAACAGTACAGTGATCAGAAAGAGATTGAAATAGGTACCAGCTAACACAATGCAGTCATTCCATACAGACACATGAGATACCCAAGTGGCAGGCGATTGAGCTTTGGAAAATAAAGAGATCATTGCCAAATGAAATCCAACATGACATCTGGACATATTATTCCTTCTTTACCCACATGAGGAATCGCTGCATCTGTGACCAAGATAAAGCTTCCGCAAAATATTAGTTTCTCCAGGAATAAAGGTGGCCCAGCACCAAATGTTTCTCTCTAAACCAAGTACCCGCAATAATGTTAAACTACTGGGGGTAGACTTGCTATTATATATTAACCACATCAAAATGACTGTATTACAACGCAATACAACTCTTGTTACAAACTTATTTGCCAAATCTTCATGGTCACTAGAACAAAATAGTCCCAACTTAACACCTGCAGTAATTAAAGAAGGTGGCCAGTTACCTCAAATCCAACTTTCTTGGAAATACCATAACCTATTGAACCAGTAGCATCCGTATAAAACACTGACTAACGGAGCTCATCCGGTCACAAATCCTGACCATTAAAATTTGAATTTAAAAAAATATATTTTTGCTGAAAGCATGAAGAGCAAAACAGTGTAGATTCACAATTAAAAAAAAATATCCTTAACAAATGAGGTTATAGCTGTTTAAAAACTAGGGTAACTATAAAATAACAACTGAATAGATATGCAAATGATGCCAACTGAAAATGTTTAAAGAGGTTATAAGGTTGCTATGAGATCACTGTTCCATCCTTCATTAATGTGCATGGCACTGCATGCAATATCATTCTGTTGGCCGTGCAGCACAGCTGACTGGAAGATATTGCATGCACCTGCAAGAGCACGCAATTGAGTGTACACATTAGACAAAATGCACAATTTGTCGCTCCAATATGGCAAATTGTGCTGATATAGACCTGTTGCATACCCACCCTAAGAAATGGGGAACAGGCAAGTTCACTTGGTGACATCTGTAGGTGAGTCATACTAGTAATACCAGTGAATGCAGACATGGAGGTTGCCTTAGCTGGGGCTTAAAGCTACAAGATGAACAAGGGCTTAGTACGGAGCCCAAGCTTGTGAAATGAGAAGGAGTTTATCAAACTGCTGGTTATATATTCCATTTGATAAGTTGGTCATACACAATCACACACAGTTGTTATGGTCAGTGGATGGGAATTTTTACATGAACTGCACCCATAGACACAAATCTTACAATGAAGGCTAACTCTCAAAATGTGATACACCCTAACATGTGATAGACCCTAACCCACCCATTTACTGATCAATGGATGTAAGGGGATCCGGGCACCATACCGGTGATCAGAATGACGACACTGGTCAGAAGACTGGCACTGGGACTCCAACATAGATCAAAATGCCGGTGCCACAATCCCAATTGTAAGTATGCCGAGTCGGGATAGGATCAGGTTGTGTGGGAAGTGGTGGTTTATTTTTAGGCAGGGGGTGGTTAGGGTTAGGCTGCGGTTGGAGGGGGGTTAGGGATAGACTGCAGGGAGGGGGGGGGTTACGGTTAGGCACCACCGGGGAGGGTTAGGCTGCGGGGGAGGGAGGGTTAGGAGTTTAAGGGGTTGGTGTTAGTTTACTTACTGAACAGGTGTCGGGATGCTGCTGTCGGTATTCTGACCACTGGTATCCCAAGTGCCAGGATCCCGATACTAACACGGATTTAAGAGTAGCTAGTAGTAACTAGGAGTAGTTAATCCAGTTGACCCATAACCTTTTGCCATATTCAAGGTGCCCCTTAGTAATCTGCAATCCATTTTATTGGATTCTAAAGTGATATGCCACATTTTTAATACCAAATATATGTGACAAGAAAAAATTAGCAAACTGTGTTTAAAAGACTCCTTTAGACCCACAAAAAAACAAATAATCAAAATAATATACTCTATATTTATTCTGTGTTTCTTGTTTTATTATCTATTTTAAAAGGGAAGATAAAGTTCAGCATACTGAAGCTCTCCTAGCGGGATCAGTACGTAATCCCGCTGGACGGGATCCCGGCGGTCGAAATACCGACGCCGGAATCCTGACCACACAATCCCGACAGGGGTGGCGAGCGGAACGCAGCCCCTTGCGGGCTCGCTTCGCTCGCCACGCTGCGGGCACGGTGCCTCGCTACGCTCGGCACACTATTATATTCTCCCTCTATGGGTGTCGTGGACACCCACGGAGGGAGAATATGTCGGGATTGTGGCGGTCGGGATTGTGGCGGTCGGGATTCCGGCGTCGGTATTTCGACCGCCGGGATCCCGTCCAGCGAGATGTTGACCGCATCCCTGTGCCTGGACTATCAGGCACAGTACATGTCTTGTACATCTTGTGCGGTTTTGTCTTCGGGTCAGGACTGCTCTATTATTATATTCTTAAAGAAGAAAATAAATCTTTAAAATTATTGCTTTTTATTAATGACTTCTGCAAAATTTGATTGAGAGGGTTGACTGGAGAGATGTTTATAGAGAATCAAGATAATAAAATTTACTACTACTACTTATGGGTGGTCTTCGGTATGCCGAATGTCGGGATCCCGGCTCACAGTATACCGGCGCTGGAATCCCGACACCCGCCATACTGACAGATATTCTCCCTCGTGGGGATCCACGACCCCCCTGGAGGGAGAATAAATAGCGTGGCGCGCTTAGCGCGCCACCGTGCCCGCAGCGTGGCGAGCGCAGCGAGCCCACAAGGGGCTCCTTTGCGCTCGCCATGCTGTCGGTATGCCGGCGGTCGGCGCTCCCGGCGCCGGTATGCTGGTCGCCAGGAGCTTGGCCGCCGGCATACCATACTACACCCCTACTTATTGGGTATCTGACATACTACTCAATGGTTATATAATAATACGCTCTGCGCATGCTCACAGGCCATAGTGCGCGTTGCGCGATTCTTCACCATGTGATCGCATCCCGGAAAGATGCAATCGCATGATGATTGACAGAAGACGGGCATCCGGGGGCAGCAACATGGCATTGGGGGAGGAGATCGGGAAATAGGCCGGCCCCTAAAAACAACCATAATACGCCTGCGTTTCCTGCATATTGAAACATGGTGGCAGTGCCTCGCCAGGCTGCACAAGCAGGGGTCGACCTCTATTCGATCGCAGGGTTTCTCCACAGATGCAGGGCAGCCTTGCCCTGTGCTGTGCAGCCCCCAGCATGTGAGTATATGGTCGCAGATTTTACTGTGAGAGCGAAATCTATGACCAACTCTGAATAGCTCCCATAGTCCATTGAATATTACAGCAGTGAACATACATACATCCTTGTACCATCTGGCGAGAGGCAAAATACAGGTGGGAGGTTTTTTATAGACTAACTGGTATTTACTTTTCATATAAGTGGTTGTGATAAAATTACCTTACGTTTAAAGATATGCATTTGACAATAAGTAATTATGTTTAAATGTGAAAACACAAATGTATTTTTGCATACTGCTGTTCAGCAAAGTATAATGAACATTCCGAACATATGAAATTACATGACACACTATTTATCTCTTTTCAGAGGCAATTATCTCTCTAATTGGGGCAGTTTTCCCATCTATGTGGACTTGGGTCTACAGGTCTTGCAGATGCGCTGCCCATACTTGTGGTGTCTCTGGAAGCTGGAGGTGTCAGTAACCACATTAGTACCTTATGTTGAATTTGAGCAGATGCTGAAATTAAATTGTAGTTTAGCTCGATCACTGTTATTTAAGCATCTTACAGCACCACTCTGACTATTGTCAGTGCACCCCCTTACTGTGGAAATTCTATTTAGAGCACTACTGCAATTTGCCTTATACAGTACCTTAAGCTTCTTTTGATATGGTTGAGTCATTTTGTATCTCAATATAATAGGTGCTGCAGAGTCAATTGCAGGAGTCATTGGTGGCAAAGGTTGTGCTAGTTGCTCTGGATGTAAACATGGTTGGCTTGGAGGTAATAGAAGGGAAGCAGAGGGCTCATTTACAATCAAAAATGCAATACAGGCGGCCTCTTCTCTCTTTACTAGTGAATGCATGCAGGGTTGGGCTGGCCCACAGGGGTACAGGGGAAAACCGACCTCCTTCTCTAGGGATCAGATTCCAGACTGTCCACTTGAATTATACATGTTACATCATACTGCACAGGACTATGATTTTAATGTGAGTTCACAAAACTTAAATAGTTTAAAAAAAAATAATAATATAAAAATACTAAAAGTGTCTCTGTGTATCTATGTCTACAGATTTATATTCACAGGAACAGTCTTCCAAAAATTAGGACGTTTTTTCGTTCTCTTACACTTTAAATTTATATAATTGACCTATGCTGCCTTGTTGTTATTGTACAATTGTCCTTCAGAATTTACTGCTTATTATGTTTATGATTGGTTAATTATTCCTCTACGATTATCCTCCTGTACGATTCTTTGGGATAATAGTTGTAATCCAGTTTATAAATGCTATCGGTCCAAAAAAATATATAGTATGGTTCATACTGACTATTGCTGGCTATCACCCCATTTCTAAAACACTCTTGTTTTGTATTTATTATTATCAATGTGGCTTGATTATTGTTTTGTTTTTTTAAAAGGTGTATTTTCAGTTAAGACACCCCTGAGGAAGTCTCGATAGACGAAACGCATTGGTGAACAATCTCAGACATTATTGGGTGGACAAGCAGTCCAAGGAGCTCCTCCCCAGCTGGGGTGGACAGCAAGTCCCATACATTCCTTCTGACCCATGAATGTGGAGATTGATTTAATATAAGAGTTCCAATCAGTTTTAAATATAAACATTTTAATACATGATCTGAAAAAGATTGGACTAACGAGTGTCATCGTTTTGGGTGAATTGGTATGAGGGTTTATTCCAGAACCAACAGATAATAACAACAAGTTCCGTCTGACCTCCATCTTGAAAGAAGCTCCTGAAAGGGACTTTATGAGAACTGTATATACAGGTTGAGTCTCCCTTATCCAAAATGCCTGGGACCAGACGTATTTTGGATATCGGATTTTTCCGTATTTTGGAATAATTGCATACCATAATGAGACATCATTGCGATGGGACCCAAGTCGAAGCACAGAATGCATTTATGTTTCATATACACCTTATACACACAGCCTGTAGGTAATTTTAGCCAATATTTTTTATAAATTTGTGTATTAAACAAAGTGTGTGTACATTCACACAATTCATTTATGTTTCATATACACCTTATGCACACAGCCTGAAGGTCATTTAATACAATATTTTTAATAACTTTGTGTATTAAACAAAGTTTGTGTACATTGAGCCATCAGAAAACAAAGTTTTCATTATCTCAGTCTCACTCAAAAAATTCCGTATTTCGGAATATTCCGTATTTCGGAATATTTGGATATGGGATACTCATCCTGTATATGGAAGTAGTGTTTCTTAGGGAGCGCCTAGTTTGTTTGTATATTAACGTTGGTCAACTAGTATATAACTGACATTCAAGCTAATGATCAAGATAACAGATAAATTCTACACTTAAATGCAATTGAGTATACCTAATACTGATTTGATTGATTATAAAAGCTATTAATTAATGTTAAAAGTTCAAGTTCATGTTTCTTAGGAAGCGCCTAGTTTGTTTCTATATTAACGTTGGTCAACTAGTATATAACTGACATTAAAGCTAATAATCAAGATAACAGATAAATTCCACACTTAAATGCAATTGAGTACACCTAATACTGATTTGATTGATTATAAAAGCTATTAATTTATGTTAAAAGTTCATTTATATAGATATACTAGGTGCTTCATCGCGCCCTACGGGCGCTCTTCACACCGTCGGAAGGGGCTGCGCCCCTTTAACCCCTGCAGAGACGTGCGGCGTCAGGGAGGGGACACAGATGCGGGGCGTCGGGGAGGGAACACAAAGACAAGGGGCGGCGGGGAGGAGACAGAGACGCGGGGAGGGGACACAGACGCAGGGCGGGGACACAGAGACGCAGGGCGGGGACACAGAGATGCAGGGCGACAGGGAGGGGACACAGAGGCGGGGAGGCAGAGACGCGGGCGGCAGGGAGGGGAGGCAGAGACGGGACGCGAGGCGGCAGGGAGGGGAGGCAGAGACGCAGGGAGGGGACACAGATGCAGGATGGCAGGGAGGGGACACAGAGGCAGGGCTCCAGGGAGGGGACGCGGGGCGCCAGGGAGGGGACGCAGAGATGCGGGGCGCCAGGGAGGGGACGCAGAGCCGCGGGGTGCCAGAGGCACCAGGGAGGGGACGCAGAGACGCGGGGCACCGGGAAGGAGACGCGGGGCGCCGGGGAGGGGACGTGGGGCGCCCGGGGAGGGGACGCAGAGCGGTAGGGAGGGGACGCAGAGACGCGGGGCGGCAGGGAGGGGACGCAGAGACGCGGGGCGGCAGGGAGGGGACACAGAGACGCGGGGCGGCAGGGAGGGGACACAGAGGCAGGGAGGGGGATACAGAGACCCGGGGCGGTAGGGAGGGGGCGCAGAGACGCGGAGCAGCAGGGACGCAGAGGCACGGGGCGGCGGGGGGGGGGAGACGCGAGGCGGCGGGGGAGTGCAGAGACGCGGGGCGCAGAGACGCGGGGGGCGCAGAGACGCGGGGCGGCCTGTGCACTCTCTCTCACCTGTGAAGTTGGTGCAGCGGCCACAGTACCAGGCGCGCTGTCCCCCGTCTCTGGCCTGTGGAGAAGGCAGTCCGGGTCTCTGGAGATGGTGGGAGGCAGCGTGGTGTTCGGTGTGCGGAGGAGGCGGCGGGTGTCTGTACACGGCGCAGGGAGAGCTATGAAGTCTTCTCCTGCGCCACCCGTCCCTCCTGATGTGTATGGCGGCAGCAGTTACAGGCGCGGGTAACCGCACTGTCTTCATCCGTTGTGCGGACGGCGTCTGGCGGGACAGTGGGTCCCAGGCGCGGCTGCAGTGCGGGAGCTGGCGCTGGACGTGTGTGCAGGGCGGGATGGGTGGTGCGGGCTGCGGCTGTCTGGTCGGCCGTGGTGCGGCCGGCGGGGCCCGGCCACCGTGTCCGTGCCGAGGATGGCTGCGGGAGGTGCTGGCTTGTGCGGCGGGTGGGATCGGTGGTGTGGGGTTAGGCTGGGCAGTGTGTGCTGGTGAGGTATGCAGGCGTCGGGGTGGGGGGTGTCTGGGCCATCCATGGCTGGATGTGGGAGCTGGTGGAGGTGGGTTTGGGGTGTGGTGCGGGTGTCAGTGGGGTGTAGGTGGCAAGGTAGGGGTCTATGGTTACCTGGCACTGTGGGGCGTCCGTGCCCTGGTGGCTTCTGGCTGGGGATGGTGGGGGGATTCTGTGGCTGCTGCTCCCGTTCTGCTAGTGGTGTACTGGCACTGGGACAGAGCAGGAGCTGCTAACTCCGCCCACCACTATGACTCCACCCAGCGTTAGAAATGCAGGCACAGAGTCACAGGGCAAATATGTAGGATATATATATATATATATATACAGTATATGTGTGTGTATATATGTATGTATATATATATATATATATAGCTTTTTAAAAGAGCCCAGACTCTGCACTCTCTAATGGTTAGCCAAGTCTCTGTGGTGATTAGCCACACCCCCTCTGAAGACTGGCCACACCCCTAAGCATGGAACCTTACCACGGCATTCCCCCGATGGGCCCTTCTTGCCTAAGCCTAACATTGAATGCATGTCCAGTTTTCGATATATGTTTTGAAGACAGTGCACATTTAATGACTGTGCCACTTACTTTAGTAAGGTGTTTGCTGGTATTGGCTGCAGCCCTTGGAAGCCAGATAGGGCTGACAAATTAGCAGGTGAGTGGATTCCCACTGGGAGCATTCTTTGTTACTCGCAGTCTGGACTGGCAGACCCAAGAAGGCCCCCTATGGGTCTGCCAATCCATTATGTTATTATGAGATCACTTTCAGTGGGGAGCCATTATTCATGGACTGGCGGCTACAAGCTCACAGGAGTGTGGTGAATTTTACTAGAGGGAGAAGGGTGTCAAATTTTGCCACTGCTGAGAGTGTAATTTTAATTCCATTTTCCCTCACAAAGTGCTAATGTTATATAATTTTTGTCCCAAAAGAGATTACATAATATAATGATTTTCTTGAAACTAATGAGTCACAGACAAAAGTGCATCCAGAAGATCTATTGGCAGTCGCCCATCTACAAGTTAATGCAAATGCTGCTACAAACTCCTTCCCTTGTGTACATTTGTTTGGCTGAATGTGCAAGGATTGAGACGCCCACTTTTAGCATCCATGCACGCCATCTGTCCCTATCACCTATGTGTGTATTCTATTGGGAATTTCAGCAATTTCCGCGCATGCATAGTTGCATTAGCTCTGTTACATGAACAATGGCACTGCTCTTAGCTCTGAATTGGGCCAATATTATGCTAACTGACACCCAGTTCACTGGAAAGCCTTCCTGCATGCACCAAAGACTTCTGCGCCTGAAAAGGAGCGTTGTCTCACAGGAAGTGAGCATGGTCTCATGGTCATTTCCAGCATTCCTGGCATGCTGGGGGCATGCCCAGCATTCCCAGAGATGCTGGGCTGCCGCAAAGACTCGTCTACCTGCACTGCCGGCTACCACACTGTGACAGGAGCCGAATGCTGCACTTAATGTCACAGTGCGGTACTTGGCTCTTGTCATTGAGGAGCATTTTGAGGAATCATTGAGGAGCAGTGAGGAGCATTTGGTGTCATGGCTCGGAGGGACGTACCTGGGTGAGTCCCACAACCCACGCCCCCCTATTGGCGCCACTGCATTTCAGTCCTTTTGACACTGTCTTAATCTACACATTTAAATTCAGTGTTACTTGCTGAGCAAAGTGTATACAGTTCTATATGTACTAGTATAAGTTGAGGGTAAGCAATGATGCATGATCCTTTAAAGAGAAGGCTACAAAACACTTATAGGGGTATGCATTACGAAGCACAAACATAATCATTATTGGCACCTGGCGCACAAACAATTGGACCAATATGCAGACAGCTGATTTTAAGATGTTTTGTTGTTATTAGGTTTATTTTATACAGTAGATTACGAAAAGCTGGGTACATACTGGAGCGATGTGTAACCAGCTGATATATGTCGGCCCAACATATCGGAATCTTTGAACACATGGGGGTAAATTTACTAAGGTGGGAGATTTTTAGAACTTGTGATGTTGCCCATAGCAACCAATCAGATTATATTTATTATCTGCTAGAAGCGGCTAGATAAATGGTAAGTAGAATCTGATTGGTTGCCATGGGCAACATCACCAGTTCTAAAAATCTCCCAGCTTAGTAAATTTACCCCCTTGAGCGATATTAATGAAGGATGAACGATCACTTCTCCGTCCTTCATTAGCATATATGTTGTCGCTAGCGATATCAGGTTTGACATATCTGCACAATGGCACAATGCCCGATATGTGCTGATGTGAGCGATATGTCGGTTCAGTCTGCCGGATCAATGTGTACCCACCTAAAGTGTACTTTATAAACGTATATAACTTACAGTGACTTGAGACAGAAAGTAAAATAGTCTTGCCCAAATTAACTTTGGATACATACTGTCAGATCACTCTGCAGATTCCATAAACGATCCGATCTTCATACTGAATATTTGCTTGGTGTGCACTCGGTACACACTGAGCTCTTAGCCAATGCATGCATATTGTTGAAAGATATTTGCATTGGCTTATCTCTTCAGAAATGTGTAATTATAAAACTTTTCTATAATCTATGTTATATAAAACTTTATGTAAATTGTGACTGCCAAATATTTTTCTGTTTCTTTCTAAAAAGTATTCTAAGGTACTATGTGTAATGTATTACAGTTTGTAACAGAAAAACATTTTATTTTCTAATACAGCAGCTGATGAAATATTGTTTCCTGCAGAATTTACATTTAACATCTTTGCCGCTGAGGTTGTTGTAACCCCTATGCTGAGCCCATTTTGGAGCTTTTTGAGTTAGTGACATTCCAAGTTCAATGTCAATAATTCTTTTATACAGTAACTACACAAATTACAACTTGTTTTTCTGTCTGTTTTTTCGGAAGAATGGAATTTAAAAAAATAAAATAAAAAGACAACAACATAACACATTTCCAAGTCCATGGGGTATATTTACTAAGCTCCCGATTTTGGCCCTCATTCCGAGTTGTTCGCTAGCAAGCTGCAGTTAGCAGCTTTGCACACGCTAAACCGCCGCCTACTGGGAGTGAATCTTAGCATAGTAAAATTGCGAACGAAAGATTAGCAGAATTGCGAATAGACACTTAGCAGTTTCTGAGTAGCTCCACACTTACTCGGCAACTGCGATCAGTTCAGTCAGTTTCGTTCCTGGTTTGACGTCACAAACACTCCCAGCGTTCGCCCAGACACTCCCCCGTTTCTTCAGACACTCCCGCGTTTTTCCCAGAAACGGCAGCGTTTTTTCACACACACCCATAAAACGGACAGTTTCCGCCCAGAAACACCCACTTCCTGTCAATCACATTACGATCACCAGAACGAAGAAAAAACCTCGTAATGCCGTGAGTAATATTCCTAACTGCATAGCAAATTTACTTGGCGCAGTCGCACTGCGGACATTGCGCATGCGCAATTAGCAGAAAATCGCTGCGATGCGAAGAAAATTACAGAGCGAACAACTCGGAATGACCACCTTTGACCGATTTTGTGTTTTTTCTTCCAAGTGTCATCTCGGGAATTTACTAAACTCAAATCTCGGCAGTGTTGAGGGCATTCGTATTTTTTTGGAAGTCAAAGTTAAAAAATACGAATGAATACACCATCGGTCAAACGCGGCTGTTTAGGTATACAACTCGGTAATTAACTATGGATTCGTATTTTAAATCTCTACCGTGAAAGTGCATTGGCGGCCGTGAAAAAAAACGAATCGAAATAAAAGGCTGGAAAAAAATAGACCTGCTTTTGAGAAGCATGTTTACATGTGTTTACAATTCTACATTAATCACACCTTCATTTTGGACCCTTTAAAAGGTAAACAAGCACATTTTTAACATCTCTAACTCTGAAATGGCTGCTGCCGTGTGTAGTTTTTATTATTTCTCTGACGTCCTAGTGGATGCTGGGAACTCCGTAAGGACCATGGGGAATAGCGGCTCCGCAGGAGACTGGGCACAAAAGTAAAGCTTTAGGACTACCTGGTGTGCACTGGCTCCTCCCCCTATGACCCTCCTCCAAGCCTCAGTTAGATTTTTGTGCCCGAACGAGAAGGGTGCACACTAGGGGCTCTCCTGAGCTGCTTAGTGAAAAGTTTAGTTTTAGGTTTTTTATTTTCAGTGAGACCTGCTGGCAACAGGCTCACTGCATCGAGGGACTAAGGGGAGAAGAAGCGAACTCACCTGCGTGCAGAGTGGATTGGGCTTCTTAGGCTACTGGACACCATTAGCTCCAGAGGGATCGAACACAGGCCCAGCCATGGAGTCCGGTCCCAGAGCCGCGCCGCCGGCCCCCTTACAGAGCCAGAAGCAAGAAGAGGTCCGGAAAATCGGCGGCAGAAGACATCCTGTCTTCACCAAGGTAGCGCACAGCACTGCAGCTGTGCGCCATTGCTCCTCAGCACACTTCACACTTCGGTCACTGAGGGTGCAGGGCGCTAGGGGGGGGCGCCCTGAGCAGCAATAAAAACACCTTGGCTGGCGAAAATACATCACATATAGCCCCCAGGGCTATATGGATGAATTTTAACCCCTGCCAGATTACACTGAAAAACGGGAGAAAAGGTCGCCGAGAAAGGGGCGGAGCCTATCTCCTCAGCACACTGGCGCCATTTTCCCTCACAGCTCCGTTGGAGGGAAGCTCCCTGGCTCTCCCCTGCAGTCACTACACTACAGAAAGGGTTAAAAAAGAGAGGGGGGCACTAATTAGGCGCAGTATAAACAATACAGCAGCTATAAGGGGAAAAACACTTATATAAGGTTATCCCTGTATATATATAGCGCTCTGGTGTGTGCTGGCAAACTCTCCCTCTGTCTCCCCAAAGGGCTAGTGGGGTCCTGTCCTCTATCAGAGCATTCCCTGTGTGTGTGCTGTGTGTCGGTACGTTTGTGTCGACATGTATGAGGAGGAAAATGATGTGGAGGCGGAGTAAATTGCCTGTAATAGGGATGTCACCCCCTAGGGGGTCGACACCTGAGTGGATGAACTGCTGGAAGGAATTACAGTGTTAGCTCTTTACAAAAGACAGTGATTGACATGAGACAGCCGGCTACTCAGCTTGTGCCTGTCCAGACGTCTCATAGGCCGTCAGGGGCTCTAAAGCGCCCGTTACCTCAGATGGCAAATACAGACGCAGACACGGATACTGACTCCAGTGTCGACGGTGAAGAGACAAATATGACTTCCAGTAGGGACACACGTTACTTGATTGAGGCA
This sequence comes from Pseudophryne corroboree, assembly GCF_028390025.1. Taxonomy (NCBI): domain Eukaryota; kingdom Metazoa; phylum Chordata; class Amphibia; order Anura; family Myobatrachidae; genus Pseudophryne; species Pseudophryne corroboree. The sequence continues at coordinate 544,088,368 of NC_086449.1, forward strand.
ATGGAAAATGTTTTACACATTTCTGATAATACGAGTACCACCAATAGGGGTATTATGTTCAGTGAGGAAAAACTACCTGTAGTTTTCCTAAATCTGAGAAATTAAATGAGGTGTGTGATGAAGCGTGGGTTTCCCCCGATAAAAAAACTGATAATTTCTAAAAAGTTATTGGCATATATCCTTTCCCGCCAGAGGTTAGGGTGCGTTGGGAAACACCCCCTAGGGGGGATAAAGCGCTCACACGCTTGTCAAAACAAGGGCTCTACCCTCTCCTGAGATGGCCGCCCTTAAGGATCCTGCTGATAGAAAGCAGGAGGGTATCCTAAAATGTATTTACACACATACTGGTGTTATACTGCGACCAGCAATCGCCTCAGCCTGGATGTGCAGTGCTGGGTTGGCGTGGTCGGATTCCCTGACTGAAAATATTGATACCCTAGATAGGGACAGTATATTATTGCCTGTAGAGCATTTAAAAGATGCATTTCTATATATGGGTGATGCACAGCGGGATATTTGCCGACTGGCATCAAGAGTAAGTGCGCTGTCCATTTCTGCCAGAAGAGGGTTATGGACACGACAGTGGTCAGGTGATGTGGATTCCAAATGGCATATGGAAGTATTGCCTTATAAAGGGGAGGAGTTATTTGGGGTCGGTCTTTCAGACCTGGTGGCCACGGCAACAGCTGGGAAATCCACGTTTTTTACCCCAGGTCGCCTCTCAACATAAGAAGACGCCGTATTGTCAGGCGCAGTCCTTTCGTTCCCATAAGGGCACGTGGGCAAAAGGTTCCTCATTTCTGCCCCGTGACAGAGGGAGAGGGAAACGGCTGCAGAAATCAGCCAGTTCCCAGGAACAGAAGCCCTCTCCCGCCTCTGCCAAGCCCTCAGCATGACGCTGGGGCTTTACAAGCAGACAGGGAGGCAGTGTTGGAAGCCATTCACAAGCTGTATTCCCAGCAGGTGATAATTAAGGTACCCCTCCTGCAACAGGGAAAGGGGTATTACTCCACACTGTTGTGGTACCGAAGCCGGACGGCTCGGTGAGACCGATTTTAAATCTAAAATCTTTGAACACTTACATACAGAGGTTCAAATTCAAGAGAAGGGGACTACATGGTGTCTCTGGACATCAAGGATGCTTACCTTCATGTCCAAATTTACCCTTCTCACCAAGGGTACCTCAGGTTTGTGGTACAGAACTGTCACTATCAGTTTCAGACGCTGCCGTTTGGATGGTCCACGGCACCCCGGGTCTTTACCAAGGTAATGGCCGAAATGATGATACTCCTTCGAAGGAAGGGAGTTTTAGTTATCCCTTACTTGGACGATCTCCTGATAAGGGTAAGATCCTGGGAACAGTTGGAGGTCGGTGTAGCACTATCTCAGGTAGTGTTGCGACAGCACGATTGGATTCTCAATATTCCAAAATCGCAGCTGGTTCCGACGACTCGTCTTCTGTTTCTAGGGATGATTCTGGACACAGTTCAGAAAAAGGTGTTTCTCCCGGAGGAGAGAGCCAGGGAGTTATCCGAGCTAGTCAGGAACCTCCTAAAACCGAGCCAAGTCTCAGTGCATCAATGCACAAGGGTTCTGGGAAAAATGGTAGCTTCCTACGAAGCAAAGCCATTCGGCAGATTCCACGCAAGAACTTTCCAGTGGGACCTGCTGGACAAATGGTCCGGGTCGCATCTTAAGATGCATCAGCGGATAACCCGGTCACCAAGGACAAGGGTGTCCCTCCTGTGGTGGTTGCAGAGTGCTCATCTTCTAGAGGGCCGCAGAGTCGGCATTCAGGACTGGGTCCTGGTGACCACGGATGCCAGCCTGCGAGGCTGGGGAGCAGTCACACAGGGAAAAAATTTCCAGGGCTTATGGTCAAGCCTGGAGACATCATTTCACATAAATATCCTGGAGCTAAGGGCCATTTACAATGCTCTCAGCTTAGCAAGACCTCTGCTTCAAGGTCTGCCGGTGTTGATCCAGTCGGACAACATCACGGCAGTCACCCATGTAAACAGACAGGGTGGCACAAGAAGCAGTCAATGGCAGAAGCTGCAAGGATTCTTCGCTGGGCGGAAAATCATGGGATAGCACTGTCAGCAGTATTCATTCCGGGAGTGGACAACTGGGAAGCAGACTTCCTCAGCAGGCACGGCCTCCACCCGGGAGAGTGGGGACTTCACCCAGAAGTCTTCCACATGATTGTAAACCATTGGGAAAAACCAAAGGTGGACATGATGGCGTCCCGCCTAAACAAAAAAATTGGACAGGTATTGCGCAAGGTCAAGGGACCCTCAGGCAATAGCTGTGGACGCTCTGGTAACACCGTTGGTGTACCAGTCAGTGTATGTGTTCCCTCCTCTTCCTCTCATACCAAAAGTACTGAGAATTATAAGACGGAGGGGAGTAAGAACTATACTCGTGGCTCCGGATTGGCCAAGAGGGACTTGGTACCCGGAACTTCAAGAGATGCTCACGGAGGACCCGTGGCCTCTACCTCTAAGAAGGGACCTGCTCCAGCAAGGACCCTGTCTATTCCGAGACTTACCGTGGCTGCGTTTGACGGCAGGGCGGTTGAACGCCGGATCCTGAAGGAAAAAGGCATTCCGGATGAAGTCATCCCTACCCTGATCAAGCCAGGAAGGATGTAACCGCAAAGCATTATCACCGCATTTGGCGAAAATATGTTGCGGGGTGCGAGGCCAGTAAGGCCCCGATGGAGGAATTTTCAACTAGGTCGATTCCTGCATTTCCTGTAAACAGGAGTGTCTATGTGCCTAAAATTGGGGTCCATTAAGGTTCAAATTTCGGCCCTGTCAATTTTCTTCCAGAAAGAACTAACTTCAGTTCCTGAAGTTCAGACGTTTTGTAAAAGGGGTACTGCATATACAGCCTCCTTTTGTGCCTCCAGTGGCACCTTGGGATCTCAATGTAGTTTTGGGGTTCCTAAAGTCACATTGGTTTGAACCACTTGAGTCTGTGGAGTTAAAATATCTCACATGGAAAGTGGTCATGTTGTTGGCCCTGGCCTCGGCCAGGCGCGTGTCAGAATTGGGGGCTTTATCCTGTAAAGGCCCTTATCTGATCTTCCAGACAGGGCGGAATTGAGGACTCATCCTCAATTTCTCCCTAAGGTGTTTTTCAGCGTTTCACGTGAACCAGCCTATTGTGGTACCTGCGGCTACTAGGGACTTGGAGGACTCCAAGTTGCTGGACGTAGTCAGGGCCCTGAAAATATATGTTTCCAGGACGGCTGGAGTCAGAAAATCTGACTCGCTGTTTATCCTGTATGCACCCAACAAGCTGGGTGCTCCTGCTTCTAAGCAGACTATTGCTCGTTGGATTTGTAGCACAATTCAGCTTGCACATTCTGTGGCAGGCCTGCCACAGCCAAAATCTGTAAAAGCCCATTCCACACGGAAAGGGGCTCATCTTGGGCGGCTGCCCGAGGGGTCTCGGCTTTACAACTTTGCCGAGCAGCTACTTGGTCAGGGGCAAACACTTTTGCTAAATTCTACAAATTTGATACCCTGGCTGAGGAGGACCTGGAGTTCTCTCATTCGGTGCTGCAGAGTCATCCGCACTCTCCCGCCCGTTTGGGAGCTTTGGTATAATCCCCATGGTCCTTACGGAGTTCCCAGCATCCACTAGGACGTCAGAGAAAATAAGAATTTACTTACCGATAATTCTATTTCTCATAGTCCGTAGTGGATGCTGGGCGCCCATCCCAAGTGCGGATTGTCTGCAATACTTGTACATAGTTATTGTTACAAAAATCGGGTTATTGTGGTTGTGAGCCATCTTTCCAGAGGCTCCTCTGTTATCATGCTGTTAACTGGATTCAGATCACAGGTTGTACGGTGTGATCGGTGTGGCTGGTATGAGTCTTACCCGGGATTCATAAATCCTTCCTTATTGTGTACGCTCGTCCGGGCACAGTATCCTAACTGAGGCTTGGAGGAGGGTCATAGGGGGAGGAGCCAGTGCACACCAGGTAGTCCTAAAGCTTTACTTTTGTGCCCAGTCTCCTGCGGAGCCGCTATTCCCCATGGTCCTTACGGAGTTCCCAGCATCCACTACGGACTATGAGAAATAGAATTATCGGTAAGTAAATTCTTATTTTTTTTGCCTGTGGGATATCTGAGAGTGCTCCAGCAGGCTACAATAAATCAGGGCCACGAAACTGACCATGGTCAGCAGGTTGTCCATGTTCCGCGGAGGCTGCGCAGGGATAGTTTTTTTAGGGGGCGTTTAAACTTTAACACATTGGCCGTTGTCCACCTCATACAGATGTTCTGGCTACATACAAACATAATTTCCCGTATGTATGACCTTGTCAAAGTGGACTTAGACCCTGAGACAGCACGCTCTTGCTCTGTCTCAGGCCTGGACAAACACCTGCCTGTGTTGCACTTTATGGCTTCTGGCAGCTTTCACGCTGTGACTGGCGATGTAATTGCTATCTCACAGGCCACCTTTTCTAAATTGTAAAATCAGGTAATTTAACACATACATACTCCTCTATGTCTAAGTTGTGCTTCTGTTATGTACTCTAACACAGTATTGTATTTTAAACACGTCATGACACTCACCTTATATTTTGATATGTCCACTCAGGTTTGGGATGCTTTGTATACACACATAGATGCCTCTATCTGCTTCCGTACCCAGGAGTGGCAGTGGCATGCAGTCAGGGTATCTTTCTATGAGCTTGCAGGCATGCCCAATGTGCTGGGTGCCATAGATTGCACACATGAAGTTAACAGTCAGCAAGTAGAGGAGATAGAAACATCTTGCCACAGTGTGAGTACAGATGTAGGTAGGCAGGTAAGCCAGTAACTGATTTTGCCTAATTTTACAGGTAACTCTTATTTTATGTAACTCAACATTGACTAACACAAAACATAAAATATATGTATGTATGAATTATGTTTGTGAAGCGTTTTTGTTTGATATTAGCCATGTTGTTTACAATTACTCAATAACATTTTCAGATTACACTGTCAGTAAATAGCAAAGTAAACATAACACATATAGGGGTATATGCAATTGCGGTCGAATTCGCGGCAATTTTCGCCGTTTTTTAATTCGACTCAATTCGACAGGTGAATCCCGGAAGGTGGCTTCTGGAATTCACCATATTCAATGAAAAACGGATTCGCCAGAGTCGCGGGCGAAAATCGGCCGATTTGGCGGATTTTGCCGCGATTTAAAAAAACGGTAAAAAAACGTGAAAAACCCGGAAAAAAAATGGCGTGGGGTCCCCCCTCCAAAGCATAACCAGCCTCGGGCTCATCGAGCTGGTCCTGGTTCTAAAAATGCAGGGAAAAAATTGGCCAGGGATCCCCCGTATTTTTAAAACCAGCACCGGGCTCTGCGCCTGGTGCTGGTGCCAAAAATACGGGGGACAAAAAGAGTAGGGGTCCCCCGTATTTTTAACACCAGCATCGGGCTCCACTAGCTGGACAGATAATGCCACAGCCGGGGGTCACTTTTATGCCGTGCCCTGCGGCCGTGGCATTAAATATCCAACTAGTCACCCCTGGCCGGGGTACCCTGGGGGAGTGGGGACCCCTTCAATCAAGGGGTCCCCCCCCCCAGCCACCCAAGGGCCAGGGGTGAAGCCCGAGGCTGTCCCCCCCCATCCAATGGGCTGCGGATGGGGGGGCTGATAGCCTTTTGTGATAATAAAAAGATATTGTTTTTTCCAGTAGTACTACAAGTCCCAGCAAGCCTCCCCCGCAAGCTGGTACTTGGAGAACCACAAGTACCAGCATGCGGGAGAAAAACGGGTCCGCTGGTACCTGTAGTACTACTGGGAAAAAAATACCCAAATAAAAACAGGACACACACACCTTGATAGTAAAACTTTATTACACACTACCGACACACACATACTTACCTATGTTGACACGCCGACTGCCACGGTCTCCGACGATCCGAGGGTACCTGTGAAAAAATTATACTCACCTTCCAGCGTCCAGAGATAAATCCACGTCCAGAGAGTAAAATCCACGTACTTGTTTAAAAAAAAAAATACGCAAAAACCCGCTCCATACCGGACTAGAAAGGGGTCCAATGTTTTCACATCAGACCCCTTTCTCCCGAATGCCGGGACATCACGTGACTCCTGTCACTGACGTCCCTTCAGCCAATCAGGAAGCGCTACTTCCGTGGCGCTCACCTGATTGGCTGTGCGCTGTCTGTACTGTGACAGCACATCGCAAAGCCGCTCCATTACTTTCAATGGTGGGAACTTTGCGGGTAGCGGTGGGGTCACCCGCCGGTCAGCCGCTGACCGGCGGGTGACCTTACCGCTAGCCGCTAAGTTCCCACCATTGAAAGTAATGGAGCGGCTTTGCGATGTGCTGTCACAGTACAGACAGCGAACAGCCAATCAGGTGAGCGCAACGAAGTTGCGCTTCCTGATTGGCTTAGAGACCTTTCTGTGACAGCTGTCACTGACAGGTCTCATTCGTGGAAAGGTGTCCCATGTGTCAGCATGGGACCCCTTTCAGTCCGGCATGGAGCGGGTGTTCGGTTTGTTTTTTTGCCAAGTACGTGGATTTATCTCTGGACCATGGCTGAGGTGAGTATATTGATCTTTTCTTTTCAGGTATCCGTGGATTCTACATGGAGAAGAGGACCGATGTCGGCGTGTGAACATAGGTAAGTATGTGTGTGTCGACGTATGAAATAAAGTTTTACTGTTGACGGTGTGTGTGTCCTGTTTTTATTTGGGTATTTTTTTCCCAGTAGTACTACAGGTACCAGCGGGCCCGTTTTTCTCCCGCATGCTGGTACTTGTGGTTCTCCAAGTACCAGCTTGCGGGGGAGGCTTGCTGGGACTTGTAGTACTACTGGAAAAAACAATATCTTTTTATTATCACAAAAGGCTATCAGCCCCCCCATCCGCAGCCCATTGGATGGGGGGGGACAGCCTCGGGCTTCACCCCTGGCCCTTGGGTGGCTGGGGGGGGGGACCCCTTGATTGAAGGGGTCCCCACTCCCCCAGGGTACCCCGGCCAGGGGTGACTAGTTGGATATTTAATGCCACGGCCGCAGGGCACGGCATAAAAGTGACCCCCGGCTGTGGCATTATCTGTCCAGCTAGTGGAGCCCGATGCTGGTGTTAAAAATACGGGGGACCCCTACTCTTTTTGTCCCCCGTATTTTTGGCACCAGCACCAGGCGCAGAGCCCGGTGCTGGTTTTAAAAATACGGGGGATCCCCTGTCAATTTTTTCCCCGCATTTTTAGAACCAGGACCAGCTCGAAGAGCCCGAGGCTGGTTATGCTTTGGAGGGGGGACCCCACGCCATTTTTTTTAATGATTTCACCGTTCCAGCATTAAAAAAAATAATATTTTAAAAAATATATAAATAATATTTGTGCCTCCAAAAAAAAAAAAAAAAGTACCTAATCCCTTCTAATATAAATAGATCTGCTATTCCCCCCAAAAAAAACACAAAAAAAAACATGTTTAAAATTTTTTTATTTGTTTTCACCCTCCAAAGTGTGGCGGATTGAAAATGACGAATTTGCTGTCTAAAAGCACTGCTGTCGAATTTCCAAACTTGAATTGAATATGCTTTGGTCGAATTGCAGCACTTGTATCATTGCAGAAAAGTCGAATTTGCAAAAAGTCGAATTTCAAAAAGTCGAATTTTGAAAGTCCGTTTTTTGGTCGGAAAGCACTGAATTGCATAGGCGATTTTTTTTTTTGGTCGAAAATGACCCGAAATTCGACAATTTCGGGAATTCGACCGCAATTGCATATACCCCATAGCATTTGAATTCTTTATTATCTTAAACACTATAATTGTGTTGGGCACAAATCTAGAATCGCGAGTGATATGTGACAATACTTTATTATTTGTTTTTTTGGTTCATTTTCGAGTGCTTTTTTTGATGGCTGCAGAGGAATCTGTTGGCACATTGGGCCGTGTTCTGCTTGATCGCCTAACTGGGGAGGAAATTGGGGTCTGGCTAGGTGTGGTTGTCCCTGAGCTTGAGCCTTGTTGCTGGGCTGCCAACAAATTGATGTTTTGGCTCAAGTTGTTGATGCTTGCTGTCAGTTGTGTTGTTGCGGCTGTGTTGTTGGCAACTATTCTGGACATACTTTCTGTGATCATCTGATTGTTCTGGATTAGTTGTATGAGGGCTTGTTGCTGCCGGTTTTGTTCATCCATGATTCGTTGAAAGCTTCCTATCATTTGGCTGTTGTCTGCTCTTATTTGTTCCATGCTATTGGCCACTCTGCCAAGTTGTACAATCAGTCTGCCTGAGTTTCTACTCAGTCTCGGTAGATGATGTGGCAGACTGGCAAGGTATTGGCTATGGTTTTGCAGACAGGCATAATGTTGGGCCTGTTGTGTGGTCCAACTGGACCAAAAGTCTTGTCCCATTTGTGGCTGGGGTGGTGTTGGGCTCACTTGTTGGGTGGGGGTTGTTTGGGGTGGGGGAGTAATGTCAGCCGGCGTGGGTGGCTGGTTAGGATCAACTGCTTGCAGGTGTAGTGTGTAAGTTTGCTGCAAGTCAGTTTCCTGCTGGGTATCCTGGGGCATGATGTCTGGATCTGTATGGGGTTGAAGACAGTCACAATTTAGTTACTGTTGGGCTTCTGCTTTTATTGTGCTTTACGACAACATGCATTACTTCTTAATATGCATGTTGAAAAATAAAAATAGAGTGTGGCCCAAACTTATGATGATATTGTGCATTATATTTTCAAAATGTCACTTCTTTGGTTCCCTACTCATTACAACAATCTTTAAGTTAAATGTTGGGCTATGAGATTAACGTAATGGTCAAACACATTTAACTGTAAAAATGCTACATTACACACTTTATATATTCAGTTTTAAGCTTCCTTTTGGCCAAAACACAGAATACATTAAATGTGTACAACAATGCACTCATACATTGTTAAAGGATGTCAGTCTTTACCAGTAAACATTTTCAATTATAGTGATAAAACATATACTTACAAATATGTTTGGCATAAGTGGCAACACCTATGTAGCGCATATTGTTAATTTGAGATGTGTACCACGAAAGAATGCTTACCATGGGGTCAAATTACTAACATTGAATTTTTTTTTAAGATGGGATGTTGTCCATAGCAACCAATAACATTGCAGGGAGTATATTGGAGAAGGTGCTGTATTAATGTTACGGAGTATAGGATTGGTTGGTATGGGCAACATCACATCTTAAATAGAAGTTCCATCGTAGTAACGTTACCCACATGTGTTTGCTGGTGTTGCTTACTACAAGGCTGAGTGTGTGCTTTTGTTTAATCTTGGAAAACACTGTGTAAAATGCATTGAATTTTAAGAAATAAGGTTGACTCACCAGACAGCTGAGGGGATTGAGGCTCATCGGTTTGTTGACTGGCCAAAATGGCATCAGGTGGCTGAGGCAACACAGTTGAGATGCGCCGTTGTGGTGGTGAGGATGCGGGTGTAGGTACGGCCTCAAGACGGCGTCTCTTACTACCCATCTTCTGGAGACTGCCAGACCCCTGCGAATGTCGTCTTAGTGGAGTGCGGTGCGATGATGAAGTTCCTATGGGATAATAAAAACATTATAATTCTGTCTTTATATGGGGCCTATTCATGAAGAAGTGAAAAGTGTGGAGAAGTGAGCCAGTGGAGAAGTTGTCCATGGCAACCAATCAGAATTAACGTTACATTTATAATTTGCATACTTTAAAATTATACTGAGCCACTGATTGGTTGCCATGGCCAACTTCTCCACTGACTCACTGCTCCACTCTTTACACTGCTTCTTGAATAGAGCCCTATGTGTTTAAAAAATATGTGTATCCACAACATTCTTACCTGCATCGCCAGCATCCGCATCTCTTGCCTGTGTGGTTTGTGACCTGACTGTGCTGGCTCTCTTTCGTACTGTTGAAATATGAATTTTGACCTTATGTTCAGTAAATTGTGAATACATAGTTACTCCAAAACATTATTGTGATGTGGACATATGAAGAACATTAAGACTATTACACTAAACTTGGCTTATGCTTTTATGGCTGAGTTCATTGGGTGTGTCTACTTTAATCATGAACCAATTACAACAAAGAATCCATACCCTAAGGCAGGCCTGTCCAAACTGCAGGCCTCCAGCTGTTGTGAAACTACATATCCCAGCATGCCCTGACCCAGTTTTGTTGTCAGAGAATGTTAAAGCTGTGTCAGGGCATGCTGGGATATGTAGTTTCACAACAGCTGGTGGGCCGACGTTTGGACATGGCTGCCCTAAGATGCATAATTAACAATATTATACAACTACAAAACCAACCGTGGAACTTTTAAACAACAAGAATTTTAATCTGTTAGAAACATAAAAATTGTAGCCACAAATAACTCACAATAAAAAAATCTATTATTGAAAAATTAAAAGTATCAAATTTTTAGGCGGCAAAAATCACATCTTCCACACAAAGCCCTATCCACAACAACATACATTAACAAAAAAACAAAAAAAATGGATTAAACATTCATGAAAACACAAGAGTCACACTTCATTTAAATGGAAACCCAAAAAAAATTACATTTTTAAAAAATAGGAAAAAATAATGCTGCAAAAGGGACAGGCCAACTGCTAACTTCACAAAACAATGGGAAATAACATAACTATTTATGTTAAAAAAAACAACACCAACACATTACAATATGTAAGCCACTTACAAGCAGAATCAGCTACAATACATTTCACACAACTAAGGACAAAGCAAATATGTTTAAATAATATAAATATTGAACCACAAACTCACCATCAAGGCTTGGACGATCCGAATCCCGGACATGAGTCGCACCAACCACTTTAGGCGGAATAAGGGACCGCACAGGCTCCTCCCAATCGCGATATAACGCTCTGAAGGGATGGCCACCCCCTGTTTGCCTGGCAGACTTTGCCTCCTTGGCCATCTTTGCCTTGACACGGCGCTTGATATCGTAGAAGCGCTTACGACACGTGTCCTCGGTCCTCCTCACCACACCCTCACTATTAACTGCCGCTACTACCTTCCCCCACAGAACACTCTTCCTGCGTGAAGGTACCTTGGCAGCATCATGCCCAAACAGATGATGATGATGTTTCATCAGCTCCCGCACCAATGCCACATTCTCTGCATAGCTGAATTTAACATTGCGCCGAGTCTTTGTAGTGGTGCGTGGCTGCGGAGCCACAGCACCATCACTGTCACTATCACTCGAGGCTGCAGCAGCAACCTCCCCCTCCTCCTCACTAACCTCCTCCCTCTTACTCACCTCCACCTCACTCACCTCCTCCACCTCACTCACCTCCTCCCACTCACTCACCTCTGACTGGGACATATTCAGGACAAATAACAAATATAAAAAAAACCACACAACACACTCCTCCACTACACACCACACACCAAACATACACACACACACACACACACACACTCACTAACAATGACAATAGACTGAAAAAAAAATTACACAGACAAAAAATAAAACAGACTTTTAAATAACTACACAACAAGTATGACAAGACTACTTACACACACAATACAGCACTCAACAATCTAAAAAAACCACCTCCAAACCACTAAATACTCCAAACTACTCACCAACATCAAACACCACTTCCTCTCACCTCTCCACTAGCTAAACCCACGAGGTACGAACGGTTTGGGGCGTTTTTATAGTAATGAGCACAGACACTCCTCCATCACTAAACAAACCAATCACGGACGAGTGACAAAAACGAAAGTTAGACCAAAAGCGCGGCCGGGAACGGAAAAACACTGCCGTAACATTCAAATGACGCATTCGTAAAAAACACACACAACACGGCCGCAAAAACACAAAATCGGCCGCATTCCACCATTAAAAACCACGAATGACATCGACATCAAAAAATGAAAATAATCAAAATACGACAGCTTAGTAAATGAGGCGTAATAAAAACAAAAAGTTGCAAATTCACACATTCAATGTCATTCGTGTTTAATTACACTCCAAATCAACACAGATACGAATTTTAGTAAATATACCCCCATGTCTGTCATTATGTCATCTTCAGGATCAAGCATCCTACTGTATATACAGATAAGAACCTTGCACATCCATGCAGCTAGCCGCTGTAGTTGCGAGTCATTTGCCGCAACTAGCGTGACCGTGCACTGCATATGCACCCGCGATCCGTAGGATTGCATTTGTGCATACATTCCCACGAACGAGTCGCATGTGAGCGTGGCTAGTCGTAATTGCATGTGCGACACGTTTGCAGGATGGATCAGCAACAACATATCTGTAGGTGATATCAGGCACACCATCTAGTGTGCACCCACTACTGCGCTCTCCTGCGGGTCGTTTGCCAGGTCATCGCGTCAGACATGATGCATGCCCGATGGGACGACACAGGAAACAACAGCATACATTGAAATACGGCCGTGAACAATATATTGTGCGGTCGCACTCTATATATCATTCATTGTGTATGGGATAGCCTATATATTGTTACATCGCCGTTCCATTGGCTGGGTACACACATAGGGGGTCATTCCGAGTTGATTGCACGTAGCAACTTTTTGCTGCCCGTGCGATCAACTCGACGCCGCGTATGGGGGAGGGCTTTTTTGCATAGCAAGGCTGCGAACGCTTGTGCAACCCTGCTATGCAAAAAAAGTTTTGTGTAGAACTAGACCAGGGTAACAGTTACTTACCCTGTGCGATCGATCCAGCGATGCAGGTTCCGGAATTGACGTCAGACATCCACCCTCCAAATGCCTGGACACGCCTGAGTTGGACTCACCCCTCCCAGAAAACGGTGAAGTGCCGCCCCGGAACGCCTTCCTGCTGTCAATCTTCTTGCGATCTTCGTACTTCTGGTCGTTGGGCAACAGCACACGTGCGCAGACTCGACCCGTTCGCACCGCTGCGACAACCAGCAGTGTGCGAACGGGTCGGAATGACCCCCATAGTTAAGTAAGTATGTACACGGGGGGCGTGGCCACGGCAGCACAGGAGTAGGAAGCAGATCCCGGGAGCTCCCTGGATTAAACATCCTCCTGTAATATCCTGGCCCCTTTGGTGTGCCTGAATACCCTGCTTTTCTTCCCTACGCTGCAGGGCACCGGCAGGCGATTTCCCCGCTCTCCCCGGGGTCTGTACGGCCGAGGAGACATACTTCCGGATTTGCGGCCTATACCTCCTCCGGATCCCCGGCCTCAATTTTGGAGATTCCCGGCCCCACTGCTCTGGACTGCTGCTTCCAGTCATAGAGGGAACACTCTCACTTAAAGGCTGACTGATATGTAACTGGTGAGTGACTTCTACCTCCTGGGATCAAATTACACTTTGACTTCAGTTGCTGTCTTATTTTACATACTAAATAACTGCATCGCTCCTGCTCTCACCTATATTCTGGGACGCTGCCAGTACTTTCTTTTACATTTGCCTACTACTTTGGAGACCAGCTGCGGATGTGTTTCTGCTTATTACAACCCTAAAATTCACTCATTGCTGAAGTCTCCTTCTACGCTTTTGACCTGAGATTATACCGGAGTGTCTGTTACTACCTATTGTCCGTCATGGTTCGGGACGGCCAGCGCACGGCTGCGGCGAAGCTGGAGAAATTTGCCAGACAACCTAACCCACTAAACCAACGGGCCTCGCAGGCCGCTTCGCAGGGGGCCTCTCCGTCCCACTCCTACTCCCCATCTGCAACAGCTGCTGAATCCCCTAACACACCCGCAGCTCCATCTCTTCAACAAGTGCTGGAGGCAATAGCTGGATCGGAACAGCGTCTTTCAGATAAGATGGAGAAAGTGCAGTGTGATCTCTCACTGCTTCGGCAGGACGTCCAGCGCATACGAGAGAGAGTGGGAGAGGCAGAAACCCGTGTCTCGAATCTGGAGGATATGTGCGGTCCTATGAAACAATCTATTTCCACGGTAACCCAGCAAGTAACATCCCTTCAATACAAATTACTAGACATGGAGGGTCGGCTGCGTAGAAATAATGTGCGATTTGTGGGCCTGCCGGAGAAGGAGGAGGGCTCCCAGCCTGAGGTCTTCCTGGAGTCATGGCTTAAGGAACTGTACGGCGCTGAATCCTTCACGGCACAGTTTACGGTGGAGCGTGCACACCGGATACCATCTCGTCCTCTACCTCCTGGTGCCCCTCCGCGCACCTTCATCGCCAAATTTCTGCATTATAAGGACCGTGACTCGGTCCTCCGGTTGGGACGCACAAAAGGCCCCCTTACCAGAAACGGGGTTACCGTGTCTGCTTTTCCTGATTTTGCCGCGGAAGTCCAGAAGGATCGAGCCCAGTTTATGCCTATCAAGAGGCGCCTCAGAGACCTGAACGTCTCCTACTCTATGCTATTCCCCTCCCGACTCCGGGTGGTAGCGGACGGGGAAACCAAATTCTTCAATTCCCCTAGAGAGGCGGCCCAATGGCTGGACAGATATGCTCCGGGAGCGCGCCAGATGGCCCCGGATTGAGGCCCTGCACTGTCTAATGATCGGTTGGGACCACCAGAGGCATCTACCCATTGTCCAGGGAGCCCCCCCTTGGCGTTGGTGGCTCAGGACTTTTCTTTTCTTTCTCTTGATCGCTTGACTTTGGTTAAGGGTTTTGTTTAGTATTTAGCCCTTGAGAGATAGAAACGATAGTTTGGGATTTAAGTATGCCGAAGTTAGGGGTGGTATACGGGGAGGGGGGGAGAGTTCAGCGAACAGCTTGTTGCTGTGCCTTACACAAGTTTTTTTCTTTCTATAGTTTGTTATTTTTCTCATGCTTAAATTTGTTTTGGAGTACATTCATTTTGATGTGGGAAGTATGTCTGATGCATTGGATACTGTCGATTAAGAATCAGGGATTGAGTAGTATAGCACTGTTATTACCCTCACTAACAATTTCCAGGAATATTCGCTGGACTGTATCTTTAGGTTACTACATAGAATATTACCAGATCTATGGCTAATTTGAAATTTCTGACATGGAATGTTCGAGGTTTAAATAATAAGATAAAGCGTTCCTTAGTATTAACTACACTTCGGAAATATGGCCCGGATGTTGCATGTCTCTGCGAGACTCACTTGGAGGGGAATAGGTTACTGTCACTTAGAAGACCCTGGGTGGGCTGGGCCTATCACGCTTCTCACTCCTCTTCTTCCAGGGGTGTGTCAATCCTGATAAAGAAATCGGTCCAATTTGAGCTGGTATCGGTCAAGACTGACAAATACGGTCGATTTGTGTTCCTTGAATGTAGACTAAGTTCCCAACCCTACTACATACTGGCGGTTTATATCCCCCCCCCATTCTCGTACGATGTACTACAGCAAGCCGCTTCATTCATAGCCTCCTCTCCGGACACCCCGGTAATCTGCTTGGGTGACTTTAACAATGTCATGAATTTAGCTTTAGACAGATGGCGCTCTCCGCAGGCTGCTGGGGTCCGCTCTAGTCCTACTAAATTTGCTGATTTTCTGAATAATTTGCAGTGGGTGGATGTGTGGAGAGCTCGGCACCCTACGACTAGACAGTTTTCATGCTTCTCTGGCACGCATGGTTCGTTCTCCAGGATCGATCTGACCCTACACTCCCCCGTTCTTCTCCCTAGGGTGGTTGACGTCCAATACGAGGCCCGGGGTATATCTGATCACTCCCCTATGGTGTTGACTCTCGCTATGGTGAGCCAGAGGGGTCAATCTTATTGGAAACTGCATCCTTCCTGGCTGCTGCAAATAGGTGACTGCTCTGACCAGGTGACTCAGTGGGAGGGATACTTTACTGACAATGTAGGCTCGGCCCCCGGAACAGTGGTTTGGGATTCATTTAAGGCATTCCTAAGGGGAACGTATATTAGACGTATTTCTGCCCTCAAAATGTCCTGCAGGGAGAGAGAGCGAGCCCTTGAGAGTGACGCCAGGGATTTGGAATCTAGATACTTGGTGGATGGCACCCCTGCGCTGAAGGTACGCTGGCTGGCGGCCCAGTCGGCATGGGTGGCTCATCTGTCTGATAAAAACTCGCGCTCGCTTCTATTTCAGGCTACTAATATTTACTTGCAGGGCGATAGGCCAGGTGGCCTGTTGGCTCGATTGGTGCACAGTGACCGCCCAGGTTCTACAATTGCTCAGATGACCGGTAGCGATGGCGCCCTTGTGAACACCACGCCGGAAATTGCGCAGCTGAGGTCTACAGTTCACAACTGGTAGACTCGACATCAGACCTCTCCGCTTATTTAAGTAATATTCCCCTACCCACACTCCCCCCGGAGGCCTCTGAGATGCTGGAGGCACCCTTAACTCTGGAAGAGGTAATGGCGGCTATTGGCTTGTCTCCCAGCGGCAAGGCACCGGGCTATGACGGCATCCCCTCAGAGGTATACAAGACCCACATTGATTTCTTCGGTCCTAGGCTTCACGCCCTGTATTCTGATATTTTTGTTAATGATCAACTTCCCCCCTCTATGGCGGAGGCGATTATTATAGTGATCCCGAAGCCCGGAAAAGACCCTAGAGCCCCAGAATCCTATAGACCGATATCATTGATTCCCACTGACGCTAAGATCCTGGCAAAGATTTTAGCAGTTCGACTCAACACCGTAATTACTTCCATTATCCACTCCGACCAGACCGGCTTTATGCCAGGGATGTCCACTTCTATTAACCTACGTAGATTATATACCATCTTACAAATCCCATATGACTTCCCCTCTGACTCAGTAGTGGTCTCACTGGATGCCGCCAAGGCATTTGACAGTATCGAGTGGTCCTATCTATGGGAGGTCATGACAGCTATGGGTTTCGGGCCTAATTTTATAAAATGGATTAAATTGCTTTATCAGCACCCGACTGCCAGGATCTCAGTGAATGGCTATATCTCTCCCTCGTTCCGCCTGTTTCGCGGGACCAGGCAGGGATGTCCTCTGTCCCCAACCTTGTTTGCCCTGGCCATCGAACCCTTGGCCTGTCTAATAAGGTCCCACCCAGGCGTGGTGGGCATTCATACCGGCCCTCGTGAGGATAGGATTGCCCTTTACGCTGACGACATGCTGTTGTTTCTGCAGGATTACACCAGGTCTATGCCTACAGTGTTGCAATTGATTGAGGAGTTCGGTGTATATTCAGGCCTTCATATTAACTGGTCTAAGTCCTCTATTATGCCTGTGATTGCCCCCCCCCCTGCTGCTCCTAAAATCTCCCTACCGCTATGTTGGACGGCGAAATTTAAATATCTTGGTATTCAGGTAACCAATGACCCCTCTGACTTTACACCTTTGAACCTTGATCCGATCATGCAACAAATTACTCGTAAATCCAAGACTTGGTGTAAGCTTCCATTGACTGTATCTGGCAGGGTCAGCCTCGTAAAAATGATAATACTACCTAAGATTCTATATGTGGATCTGCAATCCCCTGTATATATTCATCCATCCTTCTTTAGAAAATTGAATAGTGTCCTGTCTTCTTTAATATGGGCTAGCAAACGTCCTAGAATACAACTGAACACTCTCACCAGGCTGCGCAGCGACGGAGGTCTGGCCTTGCCAAACTTTCAGATGTACTACTATGCCGCTCAGCTGTCTCATATTAGTGCATGGGTACAGGATACTGGCGTCATTTCTCTACACTGGGTATTTGTCCGATGCTACTTCCCCGACTTATCCCCCCTGCAGGTGTTGCTGAGTGGGAGCTTGGCCCGGTTCCTCCCTCCTCTTATATACCAAGCCATGAAGGTGTGGCAGGCACTAAAAACTCTTTTGAAATTTGATGGATTGGACCCGGACACCCCCCTCTGGTATTCTAAATGGCTCCCTGAACTGTATGCGCTCGAGGGGAGGGAAGTTTGGGCCCCTAAATCAGTGATTTCCATAAATCACCTTTATACGGATAATACGCTCAAATCCTTCCAACAACTAAAAGATGAGTTTAATTTGCCTAACTCCTATTTTTTTAGATACCTCCAGCTCAGACATGCCTTGCAGTCCCAATTCGCCAATTCCCCCCCTAAAATTATACCATTTCCCATTAAGACCTTTGTAAGTATGCTGGGTCGAGTTAAGATGATTTCCCATGCTTATGGTTATCTACTCGCCAAACTCCATATAGATCCTTTGACACGTCTCCGTGTCAAATGGGAGCAGGATCTGGGCCCCATAGATGAAGAGAACTGGGCCCTTGCTTTGGAAACTCCGTGCACGGTTACCAAATCCATCAAGTATCAACAGATACAATACTTCCTTTTGCATAGAATATATATGACCCCGGCCAGACTGGCCAAATTCGGGACGGGTCGTGTGGGTGACTGCCCTAAGTGTGGGATGACTGCAGGTACTTTTTGGCACCTCATTTGGGATTGTCCGGTGCTGCGGGCTTTCTGGGCGGGGGTCGGATCGATTCTGGGGAACACAGGGGTGGACGAGGCCATGCTTACTCCGCAATTTTGCATCCTGGGAATGGGTAGCTCTGACTTTGTGTCTGGTCCAGAGGGCCTATATGCTCGCAACATATGTGCAATGGCGAAGGTGAGCATTGCGAGGCTATGGATGGCCCCTAAGGGCCCTACACTCCCCGCTCTTAAGGCACTAATAAACGACACTGTTTTTAAGGAACGATACATTTATATGAAACACAATGCCTCCGCTAAATTTGAAAGAATTTGGTCTCCATGGCTGGAATCCATATACTCCGTCCCAGACCCTACAACTTAATGGTGATAGGGTTACTAACAGGTCCTGGATTTGCCAAGTTATGATCTTCTAGGGCCATAGGCTTCCCTCTCACCCAATGGGTTGTGAATGAGAGAGTGGCTCTGTGCCCATCTGGACAGGGTAGGATTTAGAGTGCTAGTATCCCCCAATGCGTCCTCTTCCCCATAATGTTTTTTTGTCTCTTTGTTTTTTTAATTTTTTTATTTCTGGGGTTCTCTGTGTTTGGTTTCTGATTGTTTTCTTCTCTTTTAAAGGGTTTTACTCGGACGGATTGTCCGTAAGAGTTATATTTGAGGGGGGGGGAGAAAAACAAAACAAAGTATAATGTGATTTCATGAATACTAGAGTGTACGGATAATGCTAAATAATGGTATATATAACTGTACATTCCTATGCGCCTATGAGCAAATGACATAGTTTGAAAATAAGTCGAAAGTGAATGCTGTTCCCCGATGAGGACATGTCATTACGTGTTTAATGTGTTCCTGTTATGCAGTATCTGTATGCAAACTACTCTCCTTCGAAATAAAAATACTTTATTTAAAAAAAAAAAAAAGTAAGTATGTACACAGCTTTAGTCTTTAACAGCTCTTCACATAATACCAAAATTATCCTTTCTTCCATTGTTTGACAAGTCAAGGCAGGATGATATCAATGGTAAAACTATTATCTTCAATGAGCTATAAATACAAGCTTTTAAAGGATTATCCACAACTTGCTCAAGTACTTGCTAACCTTGCAATATTGTATGGTATCTAGATCTGGGATCATCCTTCAGTAGGCTTTTTATTCTTCATATTGGAACTATTCATCAATGGGGGTAATTCTGAGTTGATCGCAGCAGGAATTTTGTTAGCAGTTGGGCAAAACCATGGCCCTCATTCCGAGTCGTTCGCTCGGAAATAATCTTCGCATCGCAGCGTTTTTCTGCTTAGTACGCATGCGCAATGTTCGCACTGCGACTGCGCCAAGTAATTTTGCTATGAAGATAGTATTTTTACTCACGGCTTTTTCTTCGCTCCGGCGATCGTAGTGTGATTGACAGGAAATGGGTGTTACTGGGCGGAAACACAGCGTTTTATAGGCGTGTGGATAAAAACGCTACCGTTTCCGGAAAAAACGCGGGAGTGGCTGGATAAACGGGGGAGTGTCTGGGCGAACGCTGGGTGTGTTTGTGACGTCAAACCAGGAACGACAAGCACTGAACTGATCGCAGATGCCGAGTAAGTCTAAAGCTACTCTGAAACTGCTAAGAAGTTTGTAATCGCAATATTGCGAATACATCGTTCGCAATTTTAAGAAGCTAAGATTCACTCCCAGTAGGCGGCGGCTTAGCGTGTGTAACTCTGCTAAAATCGCCTTGCGAGCGAACAACTCGGAATGAGGGCCCATGTGCACTGCAGGGGAGGCAGATTTAACATGTGCAGAGAGAGTTAGATTTGGGTGTGGTGTGTTCAATCTGCAATCTAAATTGCAGCGTAAAAATAAATCAGCCAGTATTTACCCTGCACAGAAACAAAATAATCCACCCACATCTAACTCTTTCTGCACATGTTATATCTGCCTCCCCTGCAGTGCACATGGTTTTGCCCAACTGCTAAAAACTTTCCTGCTGCGATCAACTTGGAATTACCCCCAATGTCCGCACATCTACAAGTCTCTCACAAACAACTGTTTCAACATGTGCTGAACTTTTTTGCAAAATGCGCATACAAATAATCCTGTAGCTGTCTACATACTGCTGACCTAGCCAAAAGTAGCTTTAGTATCAGAAATGAAATATTCTGAAACAAAATTGCATTTTAATTAAAGAAAAACAATGGTGTTTGAACATCCTGTTGAAGCTAGCAATGTTTGTTAGAGATAAAATATTTCTCTTTATTTCAAAATTGCATTTTAACCTCTCAGCATTGATGTCATCTGAATATATATATATATATATATATATATATATATATATATATAGACGAGAATTCCACGTGGTGGAGGGTGCACTCTCACTGAATACAAAATCCAAGTGTTTCTTCAAATCAGTATTTTATTGTAGCCTCACAGCAATGGAGCACCCACCATTGGGAACATTGATGAGAGTGCAGAACCTTCTTGTTTATATATATATATATATATATATATATATATATAGCAGAATTACAGGCGGCACTCACGGATTTGCTCAAAAACGAACAGGAACCCTAGGTCTGCATACAACGTTTCGGATTTTAATATCCTTCGTCAGGTAACAATACATACAATCCATAAAAGCTTACCTTTATACCAAACAAATGAAGTGAAAGTGCACGTGCAAACGAGACCCGAATCACCCCTGTGCTTCCACTGACGTCATCACTGTCAGACGGCGCCGGGCGGAAGACAGACACAACATCACCATGGAATCTGTTGCCATGAGAACTGTATACAAAAAAGATCACAGCGATTTGAATGCGCAGAATGTGAGGAATACAAGTCAGAGTAAACGTTACAATGCAGTGTCATGAAAAATTATAGAAAACAATTGAGGGAAAGCATTTCATTCAGACCTTTAGTGGCGATAGTATCCAAGCGATGGATCCATCTTGCTTCGCATTGTAAAAGCGCTCTGGCTCTATCACCACCCCTGCTGTCCTCACAAACTTGGTCAAGTATTTTGTAACGTAGGGATGAAAGTGTGTGCCCCCTAGCCTTAAAATGTTTAGCGACCGGCTGGTCAACAGTTTTTCCCTCCAGAGATTGTTTAATGGCACTGCGATGCTGCGCCATTCGTTCTTTAAACTGGCAGACAGTCTTACCAATATAATACAAGCTACATGGACATATAATGCAGTACACAACATATTTACTTGAGCAGGTTAATACATGCTTGATTTTAATTTTCTTGCCCGTGTGGGGGTGAGTGATAAAATCCCCGATCTCTAAATAAGTGCAGGTGGTACACCCAAGGCATTTGTAATTGCCTGGTTTCTTTGTCATAAAATGCTCAATTCCTTTTTTAGATGTTCCCGAAATGTCTGTATGAACCACATAATCCCTGATGTTTTTACCTCTAGTATAGCAGGGGAGTAGCTTGCGTTTAGATAAATCAGGTAAATCAGGGTCAGATTGAATTACTGGCCAAATCCCCTTCGCAGTTGATACCAGTTTCTTGGTGGCTACTGTGTAGTTATTTACCCAAATGCCCGAAGAATCAGCTTTATTTTCCACAGTGTGCACGTCAGTGCTAAATTTGGGAGCTGCTAATGCTTTGGATCTGGCTCTTTGTAGATCCTTGCTGTGGTACCCTCTCTCAAGAAATTTTTTGTCATGGCTTCCATCTTCACAGCCTCATCCACGGTGTCACTGCAAATGCGGTGCACCCGGAGAAACTGGGAATAAGGAAGCCACCTCTTTAAAGAGTCAGGGTGATGGCTGGCTGCTTGCAATACATTATTGCAATCCGTGGGCTTCTGATAGATTGAAGTTATAAATGCAGAGTCCCTGATGCTCACTTCTACATCTAGAAACTGTATCTTATCTTTCTGAATATTATATGTGAACTTGATATTCGGATCTCTGGAATTAATTTCCCTCATCATGCTGTGCAACATGTCAAGTGTCCCTATCCATAGAAAGAAGACGTCATCTATGAATCTCGTGTATAGGGGAATGAACTCAATGTGACTTCTGTCAAAGGAGTGTCCCTTATCCAAAATTCAACATTACACATTTTTGGGTCCCTTACTGAGACATGACATATATATTATATATTATGTGTATGTATAGATATATTACATAGATATATAATATATACAGTATATATATGTGTCATTATCTCAGTAGGGGATCCAATAATGTGTGATTTTGAAATTTGGATAAGGGATACTCAACCTGTGTGTGTGTATATATATATATATATATATATAGTTGAATCATCATGCATGCTAACATTAACCATTGATTACATTAATTCAATATTAACAGGATTTACTGTAAATTGCTGTACTATACATCTTATTAATAGCACAGCAAAGACTTTTGTGAGTGACATATTTCTATGATGCTTTTGTCTGAGCACATTATATACCAACTTAGACCTCTTGGTCCGTAGGTTTGCGTTGTTAATGGTTGCTTCATTTTGGTGTTATGAGACAAAACATCCGCCTGCCATTTACAATACATTACCATTGCGACAGTTGATGAACTCTCGCTGTGCACTTGTTGGGTGACCTTGAACATGTGACCTATTGGGTGGTCTGGAAACCATGACAGTTATTTGCAGCCACCCACTAAGCAGGGATTTTTTGAAATTTGACTCCTAAGGAGTGAAAAGGGCTAAAATGTTCTGCTCAGCAAACCATTGTCCGGTTGAAACCGAGCACATCAGCTAGGTGTAAATAATTAAGATAATTTTTTTTTTCAATTATACAATGTATTTAATATTAACAAAAATAACTTACCAAAAATATATTCTTCTAATATTAATTTCTGCTACATATTTAAATTTATTATAAAGCACTGAAACAAAAATAATATGACTAATTGTGAATTGCACATTCATTACATATTTTATTAAGATAACTGCATATACATGCATCATATTGCATATCGCAAGATATATGCAGCATATTGCACCACCACTAGTACAGGTAGAATTATATCAGTCCAATACAGTAAATGCCCAAAAAACATACTGGTTATTCGCCATCTGTTACTGCACAGATCAAATCAGGGCATACACGATACAATTATTTGGCAGACTATCTTTCCAGTCTGGCTGGTTGGAATGAAAACCTGGTAATGTATGAGAGAAATGACAATCAAACACTTACTCCCAAACACTGGAAATGCACAAAAAACTATCTTTCAGACAAACTGATTAAATCTGTGATTTAGGGCGAGATTAAGGGTTGTGGGGCCCAGGGCAATTACTGTAACTTTTGAAAGCTCCTACTAATACAGTTACATTATGCCATGCACTGACATGCTGCTACCAGGTAACTTTATGCCACACAATGATGAACTTACCAGTTTACATTAAGACACACAGTAATGCTTCCCATTTCACATTATGCCAGCAGTGGCCCCAATAAATCTCTGCTACTCACCCCTCCCTGTGTGTAACTGTGATTGCTGGTGGACTCTTGCTGCTGTCATTACGGGTGGTATTCAGTTTGCCGGCTGTCGGGATCCCAGGGCACAGTATACCGGCGCCGGAATCCCGACAACCGGCATACCGACACTATATCTCCCTCTTGGGGGCCACGACCCCCCTGGAGGGAGAATAAATAGCGTAGCGCGCCACCGTGCGCGCAGCGAGCCCACAAGGGGCTTATTTGCGCTCGCCACACTGTCGGTATGCCGGCGGCCGGGATTCAGGCTCCGGTATGCTGGTCACCGGGAGCCCGGCCGCCGGCATACAATACTACACCCGTCATTACAATGCTCCTCCAATGCAGCCGTACTGTATGCAGATGGAGCAGCTCTCAATTCCCTTAAGATTCAAGAACGTGACATAACGCTTAAGGATTTCGGGAACTGCTCTGCATGTTGTAGCCAGGAACAGGTGTCATTGTGCACCTGTTCTCAGGTCATGGACAAGTTATACAAAGCAGTGTGGCCCATCTGGGATCATTCCGATCCAGTGTAAAGGCCCCTTGTGTTTGTAACCCCTGATTTATATGGCACTGCATCTTATCAGTAACATGATCATTGCTTGTGTACTTGTGTGATGCTAACTGGGACTGATTTTAACATCTACTGTATAACAAATCACTAACAGCTTACTGTTATAATTTGATATACACAAATATGCAGACAACTATACTAGAGGATAAGAAGATAACCTGTGATAGGAATACAGCACAGTGTTGATTCTCTATGTGTGATGTACTTTTTATTAGTGATTGCACTATCTAGTCCAGGATCACATTTCTGAGGCGGGAGCTGTGTGCACTATGAGCTGCTGCATGTGTGGCTAATATGTGCTACTAGTTAACATGTGTAACCAATCTGTTAGAGAACTCTAGTGCTATTTGTGTGAGACCCCTAGAGCTGGGGAGAGGGTATTCTTCCAATAACAGCCAACTTGAAATAAACCTCTAGCAGTGGGGAATACACATTAGGTAGGAAACCACAGGTAACAAACTAGAGTGTCTCACACAGGAGCACAGACGGTTAAGGTCCAGACTGGAATGGGATCACTGCCTGAACAGAGGAGGCACTATGAGGTTGAATGCCGACACCATGCAGGTGACTTTTAGGCACATTGTGGATGGTGTGTGGACACTGCAGATGACACTCTGAAGGCTAAGACAGGAGCACTGAATTGGCAGGCAGAGGGTAACACACTGGGACTGGGGAGGTAGATGCGGACAGGACAAAGACTAGGACACATACGAGCAATAAATCTGGCAGAGTATCCACAGGATAGGCAAGGTCTTCAGACAGGGGCTAGCAGCTTATACAGAGAGGCACAAGCTATAACTGGCACAGAGAGCTGAGCTGACTGGCTTATAACAGTATCACTGACTAATGATGAAAGCCAGTCTGGGAGTGCTTAGTTAATTACAAATTCCATGCAGCTGCAGTACTGCATGTATACACCACACTGACAGGGAGCGGCTACTTTGCTTGGCAACCAGGGATACAGTAGCTGAGCAGTGCCCTGGTTGCCCAGACACAGGCAACGACCGGTGGCCCTTGTGGACGGAAAAGATGCGACGTTCCGTTGCCCCACAACCACTGGGACTCGCATCAGAAACAAGCTGCTTGGCTCCTAGAATTGCTTATTGTTGTATTTGGACATACCTACAGTACAGTATATGTATTCAAAATCTGTAGGTAAGTACATTAAATTTCTCTTTATATGTTGTGTGTGTATTTTTGTTTCACATATTAATCCATTGCACTCCTGAAACCCTACCCTACAACCGGTTCCACCATGAACATTAATTTGGTGAGCCAGGCAGGAGTGCTGTGTGAGTATCTGGAGATAAATATTTGTTTTTTTAAAGAAAATGTTTAAGTCAGATGAAGCAGGAAAGTACCCATCTTAGATCCAGACCCTGGGAACCAGTGATAAGGACTGCCTCTCAGTATTTATATCCTCTACAAAGTATAAATGCTGTTGAGGATTTACAGAATATTGATATGTGTTTATTGGGTGTTCGAAGCTCAAGCTATAGCTGCAATTCTTAGCAGCTCAGGCAGTGTGTGAGCTAAAACTCCAAGAGCAGCAGGTAGAAACTTATTCACTTTCTGAACAGAATTGTGTACTGAGATTGTATGTGCTATCCCAGGATGAATGTGAAAAAGAGCCACCGTAAGAGTCCTGATGTGGAGGCTGTCCATATTAGAACTTTGATTGTGGGACAGCAGTGGCAGAAATTAGATGATTGTGAATCCTCTGCTGAAAAATATGAGGTGTCAGGGGAACAAATTAGACCAACTACAACTATAATTCAGCGTAGTGAGCATACACAAGCTCACTCAGCTTTGAAAACTGCAGATTCAGGATTTTAGGTTTATGGGTCCAGGGAACAGTAGTTTTTGACTCTGATAAACCCTGATGATAACCTAAGTGTGCAAGTGTAAGGGATATCTGTGGTGAGGTGAATGCATACTGTATGTTTTGAATCCAAAATACAGGGAAAAGGCACCTTCCTCCCAGACTGCATGTGGAGCAGCAGGAGGTGAGATAATGGCTGATGAGGAAACCATTGCCAGAGATCAAGCTGTGGAAGATAAAAGAAATTGGTCTACCAATGGATTAGAGCAGATAGGCTCCAGGTTCAAACAAAGGAATTATGAAGGATTGCTGGATTGGTTATTATGGTGTGGGAGGAAAGAGGTGATAGTATTATGTTGAAAGGAACAGAGGCTGCACAATTGGATCATTGAGCACAGATGCTCAGGTGCGGTTACGCTTCCAGCAAATACGAGCAGAAGCCAGGCGGTGGTCAGTGCTCAGCTTAACACAT
Organism: Pseudophryne corroboree; assembly: GCF_028390025.1. Classification (NCBI taxonomy): domain Eukaryota; kingdom Metazoa; phylum Chordata; class Amphibia; order Anura; family Myobatrachidae; genus Pseudophryne; species Pseudophryne corroboree. The sequence goes on from NC_086449.1 coordinate 544,115,036, forward strand.
AAATCCATAGCTGATGTGCACACATATCCTTCTGATTTAGGGGGTCATTCCGACCCGATCGCTCGCTGCAGTTTTTTGCAGCGCAGCGATCGAGTCGGAATTGCGCATGTGCCGGCGCCTCAGCAGAGGCGGTCGCAGCCACCGTCAATCAGGTAGAGGCGGTCGCAGGGCAGGAGGGGGCTTTTAGTGGGTGTGGTCTGGCCAACACAGGTGTGGCCAGACCATTGGGGGGGCGGGCCACGGCAGCTGCGTGACGTCTCACGCAGCCGCTGCGGTCAGTGGCAGCGATGATCAACTCCCGGCCAGCCATAGTAGCTGCACTGGCCGGAGTTACTCCACAAATACAAAAGCATCGCTGCTGTGCAATGCTTTTGTATTTGTGCGGGGGTAAGCCGGACGGACATGCGGGGCAGACTAGCCATGTGCTGGGCATCCCCCCGCGTGTCAGGAAAGATGAACGTCGCTGTGCTAAATTTAGCACAGCTATGATCAACTCGGAATGACCCCCTTAGTGCCAAATACACCATGGACAGACATAGGTGCAGGTATACATAGACTGTGTTTATTGGGCTGTGTGACAGGTGTGGATAAAAATTACCAAATCCAATTAAACTGGAACTGGGACGGACCAGACATGACATATTTACATGATTAAATGTTACATTTGTTTGTGAAACATGCTCTGTGAGTGTATAAAACAACTTTGTTTCTGGTGCTAGGAGTGACTGAAGTGCAGAGGCGTACTGTGTGGGAGTTGCTGGTGTTCCTCACATAGAAATAGATGGTATATCACATGTTTGACTGGTGGAAAGTTGCAGCAAAGCTTGCTGCAGCGGGAGGTGTAGTATGGTATGCCTACGGTCGGGCTCCTGGCTTACCGACAGTGTGGCGAGCTCAAATGAGCCCCTTGCGGGCTTGCTGCGCTCGCCATGCTGCGGGCACGGTGGCGCGCTACGCTATTTTATTCTCCCTCCAGGGGGGTCGTGGACCCCCACGAGGGAGAATAAGTGTCGGTATTTCGGCTGTCGGGATTCCGGCGCCGGTATACTGTGCACCGGGATCCCGACAGCCGGCATACTGAAGACCACCCCTCTAAGCGTATAGCTAAGAGTAACACGGAAGAGGAAGTGATAGAGAGAATTGTTCCATTAGCCCCTCCCATGTTCTGTCCCTCACCCTCAGAAAGCATGGCAAGCATTAGAGGAAATGCAGGCTAATCCCTCTAAGCAAAATACATCATGGAAGGTGCCCAAGCCCTTATGATATGAAGCCTTGGTGTCACAACTGAGGGCTGGTGCTGACCAGGGGGAAGCCTCAGTTGTAGGGGCTGAGGTATATATGTGTACCTGGGAGGCAGTACAGGGTTCTTGGACATGCAGGGAACCTTTAGAACAAATGCCCGAAGGCGTGACCATGACAACAAGGGAAAGTTCAAAGGTTTTATTAAACACAGTTCAGAGGAATACTGATGACTTGGTACTGGTAATAGGAAACACAGTTCAGAGAAATACTTGGGATCGATGACGGAACACCAATGGTGACTTGGAATTGATGACGGAACACCGATGGTTACTTTGGGATCGTTGGTAAACTTTGAGTGAAGCTGGGGTTCGCAGATAGAAATGCACTATTGTACTTAGAAGCACAGGTGAAGCATAAAGTGATGCTGGGGATCGCTGGAGAATGGCTGCTGGAAAGCTGGAGTTCAGACACAGGTGAATCAGGGTAGACTGTAGAGGGTTAATCACTGGAGTGTCGGGTTACACTGCAGAGTGTAATCACCAGGGAGTCAGGCTGTACTGCAGAGAAAGTCCATGGGAGAACTGCACACTGGAATCACTGAAGACAATTGAAGCACTGACATCTTTCCACCCCAGGAACAGGATATTTATACCTGCTGGGAAGCAGGGATTGGCTGGCTGATTAACCAGAGACCAGAGTGCAGCTGCTATGTAATCAGGCAGGGAGCAGAGTGCAGCTGATAGGCTGAAAGGTAACATGTGATTAGGAAAACATGGCTGCGCCCATGGTAGCTTTTGGAGGGAAAGATTGTTTGTAACTTGAATGTGAGCTTTAACCATGAAGCTGCCAGAATCACAGTAAAGAGATTTGAGACAATGAGATGCAGCGTGCTGCACACAGACAGTGCAGATGGAATCCAGGCTTGGAACACTGGGACAGTCTCAGGAGGCATTTGGAAGGTAAATATTGATAAGGAATTACCTAGATCGTGACAGCATCCCCTCCTTTAGGAGTGGCCCCAGGACACTTCTTATAAGTTCTTTACCTGAACAAATGGAAGGATCTAGATTGAATCCTGATGAACTTGAACTGGCTGGGACCAGAGGAGACTGTACCGGACCTATGGACGAGACCAAATTAAGTCCAGACAAACTTGAACCGGTTGAGACCGGCGGAGACTTTAGACCGACGGATAGGACCGGATTAGATCCGAAGGTATTGGAATCGGCTGGAACCGAAGGAGGCTGATCCGGACAGACGGATGGGACCGGATTGGGTCCAGAAAAGCTTGAACCGGCTGGGACCGGAGGAGTCTTCGGATTGACGGTTGAATCAGCTGGAACTGAAGGAGTCTTTGCACCTACGGATGGAACCGGATTGGGTCCAGAGATATTGGAATCGGCTGGAACCGAAGGAGTCTTTAGACAGACGGATGGAACCGGATTGAGTCTAAAGACAGTTGAATCAGCTGGAACTGAAGGAGTCAGAATCCGGTTAGAACCGGAATGAGTGGTATCCGAGTGTTCAGTTAGACCATCCTGGACCTGGTCCATGCTGGATGCCAACAGGGTGGTGCTCTCTGAAGACGGCAAACAGGAGTTCATAACTGCATCTGTAGCACAAAAATTTCCATCTGGGAACTTGGCTCTGGATACTTTCCTTGGGACTGAAACTTTGGTGACCCCTCCTGGGGTTGATGAATCAGACACCTCTCTCAGGGTTGTTTTCTCCAGCACCCCTCCTGGGGTTGACAGATCAGAAACTCCTTTTTGAGAAGACTCATATGCCCCTACTAGAGCTTGAACATTGGATACCCCTCCTTGGGCTGTAGACACAGACGCCCCTCCTTGGTCTGTAGACACAGACGCCCCTCCTTGGGCTGACTAAAGAGCATCATCATTCCAGGAAAGTTCGGACGCTAGGATCTGGTACTGTACCAGATATTTACCGACTGTTCGTGTCCCCTGACGTAGCCGGAGGATATCAGAGGAGGCAGAGGTCACACGACCTGGTTCATCAAAGATGCGCCTGAAGGTTGCCACGAAATCTGCATATGAAGAGAGCAGGGCATCAGACTTCTCCCATAGAGTTGATACCCAATCAAGGGCGGAGCCACTGAGGAGGGAGATGATGTAAGCAACCTTGGTGCGGTCAGTTGGGAAACTGCCAGGCTGTAACTCAAAATATATCTCACACTGATTTAGGAAACCCCGATAGGCTTTTGGGGAACAATCAAACTTGGCAGGTGTCGGTAAATGGAGACAAGGAGCAGAAACGGGAATGGTGGGTGGGGATACCACCAAAGGTACTGCAGTCGGCACACTGGACGCCCCTGAACCATGGAGGGTTACTTGTATTCCATCCAGCCGAGAGGAGAGGTCCTGGAGACAGCGGATCACATGGCCCTGTGCAGTCTCCTGACGTTCAAGGCAGGCTGCAAGTTCTTGCATCGGCCTGGTCGCTTGGACCTGGTCTCCGGCCGGATCCGTTAGGTCAGTGCTTACTGTCACAACTGAGGGCTGGTGCTGACCAGGGGGAAGCCTCAGTTGTAGGGGCTGAGGTATATATGTGTACCTGGGAGGCAGTACAGGGTTCTTGGACATGCAGGGAACCTTTAGAACAAATGCCCGAAGGCGTGACCACGACAACAAGGGAAAGTTCAAAGGTTTTATTAAACACAGTTCAGAGGAATACTGATGACTTGGTACTGGTAATCGGAAACACAGTTCAGAGAAATACTTGGGATCGATGACGGAACACCGATGGTGACTTGGAATCGATGACGGAACACCGATGGTTACTTTGGGATCGTTGGTAAGCTTTGAGTGAAGCTGGGGTTCGCAGCTAGAAATGCACTATTGTACTTAGAAGCACAGGTGAAGCATGAGGTGATGCTGGGGATCGCTGGAGAATGGCTGCTGGAAAGCTGGAGTTCAGACACAGGTGAATCAGGGTAGACTGTAGAGGGTTAATCACTGGAGTGTCGGGTTACACTGCAGAGTGTAATCACCAGGGAGTCAGGCTGTACTGCAGAGAAAGTCCATGGGAGAACTGCACACTGGAATCACTGAAGACAATTGAAGCACTGACATCTTTCCACCCCAGGAACAGAATATTTATACCTGCTGGGAAGCAGGGATTGGCTGGCTGATTAACCAGAGACCAGAGTGCAGCTGCTGTGTAATCAGGCTGGGAGCAGAGTGCAGCTGATAGGCTGAAAGGTAACATGTGATTAGGAAAACATGGCTGCGCCCATGGTAGCTTTTGAAGGGAAAGATTGTTTGTAACTTGAATGTGAGCTTTAACCATGAAGCTGCCAGAATCACAGTAAAGAGATTTGAGACAATGAGATGCAGCGTGCTGCACACAGACAGTGCAGATGGAATCCAGGCTTGGAACACTGGGACAGTCTCAGGAGGCATTTGGAAGGTAAATATTGATAAGGAATTACCTAGATCGTGACACTTGGCCTTGGAGATACCACCTCCCTTAGAGGTTATATGTTACCAAGTGTGTTCAATGACAATTAAGAACCAACACCCCTATGTAAACTGTACTTTGAGTTGAGATAATAAATAGTCAGTCACACAATTCACAGTTTTGCTAGATATAGGAGCAGAGGTTTAATTATTTTGCAGGTCTTACCTACCCAAAGGGAATACCACCTAGGTAGCAGTAGAGGGCTTGGGTGGTAAGCAAACCTGGGCAGCCAGCTTACACTGCAAGATGCGGTTGTAGAAAGGCCCCTGGTTCCATGCTGAAGTTTTGGTCTTATACCTGCCAGACAATATAATTGGAATGGACATATTGAAGGGGCAGTCCATAGACACCCCATCCAGCACTTATGTTTGGTTGTGCCATAAGAGCTATTCGTATCTCTGCAGTGAAGCTGGTAGTACGGGAAAATGTGAAGTGGGAACCCACATATATACCACCAGAGCCAGTGAATTTGAAGAATTCTCTGTCCATCTGTCATGGTCTAGTATCCAGCGACCTGGAAGGTGTGACTGGAAATCTGATGTGAAAGGTGTATCACTACCTCAATGACATCATGCTATCTGGAATAATTGCTGAAGAAGTGACCAAAGACTTACACACCCTCATATACAGTAGTTATTGAAAGCCAAGCTTGGGAAGTGGACAAAGACAAAATTCAAGTGCCTGCACAGAGTGTGAAGATTCTGGGTATGATCTGGAAGGGCCCAAAAGAACCATACTAGAACCGGTCCTAGAAGCAATAGCTCAGGTGAAGACTCCACCCAATGTGAAAGAGGCACTGCAAGTTTTAGGTACCATGGGATATTGGAGATCCTTTGTCCCACACCTAGGTCTGATCCTAAAGCCCATCTACAATGTAACAAGAAAGAAGACTGATTTTTTCTGGACTAATGAACAAGATGATACTTTTCAAGCAGCCAAACAGCCATCCAGGAGCCTTGGTCCCCATCCAGGGAGATCAGCCATTCTACCTGGATGTGACAGTGACAGCTCATGGCATGTCTTGGGGTCTCTGGCAGATGAATTGTTATAGTGGAGAGAAGAATTTTACTGTAGGGTTCTGTGCTAAACAATTTGCACAGCATAGGTCCAGTACACCCCTTTGTAGAAGAGACTTCTAGCTTCTCACACAGCATTGCAATGTGTTGAAAATATCACCAAGCAACAACCTGTCACCATCAGAATAGAACTCCCAGTGGCAGGTTGGGTGAAACAAGAAGACATAGATCTTCACACCACTGTGGCATGGAGGGTAACATTATTCAAGTAGAAATGGTACTTACAAGAAAGAGGATGTGTCTCAAGTCAAGAAACATCCCAAATTGCTACACAGCTGGCAGGATTGATGAAAAAGAGCTCCCACTTTTATAGATAAGGGGTGGACCTGTTTAAGTAGCTGAGCCATTTGCAGTCATAACAGAAGAAAAAACTGAAAATACCTGGTTTACAGATGGATCTGCTATCCTTACACATGCTGGCCGCTGGATGGTCCAGCCAATACGCAGAATTGAGAGCAGTGATGATGGTGTTGGAAGAAACCAAAGAATCGGTCATCATATATACAGCTGGGCCGTGTGTCACAAAGCATGACCATATGGATGGATATGTGGCAACAAAATGATTGGACAGTCCATGACAAAGTCATCTGGAGAGGTAAAGCCCTATGGTCTAAAATCTGGACATAATGTCATGAGTGGAGTAGAAAGAAAATGAGAAATTCAGTGTGCAATTAAATCAACAAGTGCAGCTGAAGTAAATGTAACAATAGTGCACATCAGTAACACTACCAAGAGATGTGTGTAAAAAATGAAGTTACATACACTAGAGCGCTCTTGGGATAATAACAATATTACCAAAAGAGTTTATCAATGGTGAAAACATTTGATTGTACAAAAAATAAGAACAGCATATGATTCAGGCAGCTTATTTTTCACAATCTTTAGGCTTGATCTGTAAGATACAATGTTTCCACCCTCCACACAGTGTATGGTTATTGGTAGGCACATAACTTCATAATGTCATGAGCGGCCTAAGGCTGTGGGTCATGACAACACCCATACTGTTTAGTAGGCAATGAACTCACAAATGCACTGGTCCAGGTAAAAACGAGTATTACAAAACAAGAAGCATCTGAGTTGTACAATCTGGGAGAGTGGACCCATGCACAAGCAGGGCACAGAAGGGCTGAATGCACTCATTAGTGGCCCCAAAGAAAAGGCAGGCATTTCTATGACACAGTTGATAGCAAGGCACATAGTGGAGAAGTGTGAAACCTGCCAACTGTTGAACTACAGGAAGAATCTGACATGGGATCCATTTATAAGGGAGAGAGAGAGCTGGACAAGTATGGCAGATGGATATCATTGAGCCTTACCTAGAGGTAGGGGGGAGAAGTTTTGCTGAACAGCAGTTGACACCTATTCTGGGGTACTAGTAACCAAACAAAGCAAGTATGCAGATCAAGCTGCTACATTGAAGATGTTGGAAGATCTTCAGAGTTGTTATACAACCCCTCAAGCGATCCAGACTGCAAATGGCACTTAATTTACTGGCAAACAAGCCAAAGAATGGGCCACTGAAAGTGGTGTATACTGGATGTACCACATTCCATATTACCTGCAGGCAGCAGGCCTAGTAGAACGTATGTATGGACTCCTGAAGAACCAGATTAGACTGCTGGACAGGAAACAGAGAAATTAAGGAATAAATAGTGGCCAAACGATTAGGCCGAAGTAATTGAGATATGATACTAACCCTGTTTATTTTCCCTCCCACAGCCTCTATCCAAGAAACACTTATGATGGTTGCCATGTATAACCTACTAAAAGATTAGAACACAAGCTGTGGATGTGGATCCTACTCATGATGGCTTCAGTGGCTATGCTCGCCACAACAATCTGGATCATTTCTCTTACAGAACCAGTAGACTCACCCAAGACTACTTGGACAGCTACGAAACCCGACAAGGATATTCCAGAGCGGTTGAACATTTTTACATCACCAGAGACTTTTACACCAATGGTGGCACCAACAACGTGGCCACAAACAAACAGACTGTCAGATTTGGATAGTCTGCTGCAGAAGTAGAGCATCAAAGCTTAGGCAGGACACTAAAACCCCTTTTCCACTAGATCTAAAAACACGGGTAAATGCGTGGGGGCACGCATTTACCCATGTTTTTTCCTAGTGGAAACGGCCCCCCCCTGCAAATTCCCGGACCAAGTCATCCGGGAATCATACCCGGGTAGCTTGCCGGGTTGAACACACGTTCAACCTGGTAAGCTGTGTAGTGTAATTGGAAGCCGTGTCGCATCGACACGGCTCCCTTTCACAGTGTATGGAAAGGCGGCGCTGGGAGATCATGTGATCTCCCAGCGCCGCACCTGCCGCGTCAGCAGCAGCGTCACCAACCGGGCAATATGCCAGTTTGGTGAGCTAGTGTAGAAGGGGGCTCTAGCACGGGTAGCAGCCGTGTTAGGCTCCCTGCTGCGACCCATGCTACAAGGGGAAAAGGGGTATAAGTGGCCTGATGTAGGACTTCTTCATACAGAGCAGGTAACAGAAGAGAGAAAACCAGGAATGTGGTAATGGTTGTGCTTGGAGAACAAAGCAGATCCAATTATATTGAATAACTGGAAGGCAGGATCTGCTGTTCAGGATTGCTGAGATGCAGAACAGTACCAGCCACTTGACTGTGAAACTTGTGTACAGCGTAGGACCAGCTATGCAGGATTACTGGGATGATTCAGTACCAGATTAGCAGGAGCACTGGGATGTTGTAGAACCTGCTATGCAGGGTTACTGGGATGCTGCAGTACTAGATTATCATGAGCACTGGGATGCTGCATTACCAGTTAGGCAGGTTCACTGTGTTAACACAGTACCAGATAAGTTAGAGCACTGGTATATGCGGAACCAGTCGACTGCAGAAGCTACAAAAAGATTGATACTTATTCTAGCTTCACTAGAGGGGAAAACTTTTAGAATTACTGATTGTTGACTTTGGACAAACCTAAAGGGATTCAAAAATATGTAGCCAAGTACATTAAATTTCTACTTTGTTTTTATACGGAATGTTGTAGTGTGTTTATTTTTTTCTTCACATAATACTGCATTGCACTCCTGAAACCCTATCCTATAACCGGTTCCACCGTAAATATAAGCAAACACTGTTGGACTTTGAAAAATAGTATATAAAGACAAGTTTACAACATTTGTGTTATCAGATCTACATGTGCCTGCTTGGAGTGAATGTTACTCATATTGTGGAAAGAGTGCAATCAGATTACAAAGATTGGGCCAAATAACAACTGCCATACTTCTGAATGATGCATCTCTTAAAGAAGATATCCATTCCAAGATTGCAATATTTTCTACGGATGTTACTACTTCTTTTACAATCAAAGATAATAAAAACATTTACAGTAATGATTTTCTTTACCTTATTTGGTTGGGGAGGTGTGAGAAAAATAAGTTTAAAACTGCCTCACTTCAAGAATCCATTTTTCATGGAGCTCCAAAGTTTATTTCATAATGCTGGGCAAAGGTCACAAGTAGATACTGCAATCTCCGTTCTTACAGCTTAAGATTGGTCCTACAGACCATCCTCCCCCCACCCCCATGCATAATATGGCTGTGAGGATACTGGTCTTATATTTCGCTTTTGTGCCTCTCAGTACTTGCTGGTCAGCCCAAAGACCTTAGTTACCCATTACCAGAAATTCTTAGGCACTTTCTAATCATTTCACCATTTTCAAAAAAACAGAAAGCATTAGGTAACATTTTCATTTTAAAGCATTCTTTAAAACCTTACCTGTTAGACAAGCTTATCAAATTCTAGAACCATCCACTTATGATCCTAAGCTATTCTACCTTATTAATACATTCAAATACCTCATGTTTAAATGTGGTCTGTTACCATACTCAAACAACCTTTGACCTTTTACCAACATTGCTGTGTGACTGAATCATATAGCCCACTAAGCATTTACTACCCTTACGTTATAACTGGACCGATATACTGTATGATATACAGCATGTACCCTCATATAAAATTGTATTTCTCTATAGATTGTAAGCTTGCAAGTAGGACCCTCTTACCTCTCAGTTTGTTATTACCTAGTCTTGTTTTATTACTGTGTGCCCAATTGTAATGTGCAATAAATGGTAATAATATTTATACAATAACCACTATTTAGCATTAAAAGAGATGTTAACATTAATACTTAGTTTAGCAATGCTCATTGTATAAAACTTGACAACCATTTCACATGGCCAATGCTATTGTAAGAAACAGGCAGAAGTTTTCCTTGATGATTGAATGGTAGAAGTACAATCATTTTGGAAGTTACTTATTGAAATATTTTTTTTCTCTTTATTTTCATGTGATTGGCAGCTAAGGGAATACTACGTAATGCAGACGATGGTAATAAGGACTAGACTGAAGCAGATTCAGTACCTGAGAATACAGTATCTCTGTTTCTATATCATTCCCCATGGATCCCCATTCTGCATATTTTAGTTAATCTGTGCTCATTACAGCGTGTTCATTTAGTATCTTCTTTGTTATCATGTTCTACCATTATTTGAATCCATGTTGCTCTATACATGCCACAGTATATATAAGGGAATGACTGTGAATAGAAGATAATAGAAGCAGCTACATACAGTACTGTACAGGTGAAAATCAGAAAATTAGAATATTGTGCAAAAGTTCATTTATTTCAGTAACTCAACTTAAAATGTGAAACTAATGTATTATATAGACTCATTACATGCAAAGTGAGATATTTAAAACCTTTATTTGTTTATAATTTTGATGATTGTGGCTTACAATTTAAGAAAACCCCAAATCCAAAATCTCAGAAAATTAGAATAATACATAAAATCAATAAAAAAAATGATTTTAAATGTAGAAATGTCAGCCCTCTGAAAAGTACACTGCTCAAAAAAATAAAGGGAACACTTAAACAACACAATGTAACTCCAAGTCAATCACACTTCTGTGAAATCAAACTGTCCACTTAGGAAGCAACACTGATTGACAATCAATTTCACATGCTGTTGTGCAAATGGAATAGACAACAGGTGGGAATTATAGGCAATTAGCAAGACACCCCCAATAAATGAGTTGTTCTGCAGGTGGTGACCACAGACCACTTCTCAGCTCCTATGCTTTCTGGCTGATGTTTTGGTCACTTTTGAAAGCTGGCGGTGCTTTCACTCTAGTGGTAGCATGGGACGGAGTCTACAACCCACACAAGTGGCTCAGGTAGTGCAGCTCATCCAGGATGGCACATCAATGCGAGCTGTGGCAAGAAGGTTTGCTGTGTCTGTCAGCGTAGTGTCCAGAGCATGGAGGCGCTACCAGGAGACAAGCCAGTACACCAGGAGACGTGGAGGAGGCCGTAGGAGGGCAACAACCCAGCAGCAGGACCGCTACCTCCGCCTTTGTGCAAGGAGGAACAGGAGGAGTACTGCCAGAGCCCTGCAAAATGACCTCCAGCAAGCCAAAAATGTGCATGTGTCTACTCAAACGATCAGAAACAGACTCCATGAAGGTGGTATGAGGGCCCGACGTCCACAGGTGGGGTTTGTGCTTACAGCCCAACACCGTGCAAGAAGTTTGGCATTTGCCAGAGAACACCAAGATTGGCAAATTCGCCACTGGCGCCCTGTGCTCTTCACAGATGAAAGCAGGTTCTCATTGAGCACATGTGACAGAGTCTGGAGACGCCAAGGAGAACATTCAGCTGCCTGCAACATCCTCCAGCATGACCGGTTTGGCAGTGGGTCAGTAATGGTGTGGGGTGGCATTTCTTTGGGGGGCCGTACAGCCCTCCATGTGCTCGCCAGAGGCAGCCTGACTGCCATTAGGTACCGAGATGAGATCCTCAGACCCCTTGTGAGACCATATGCTGGTGCGGTTGGCCCTGGGTTCCTCCTAATGCAAGACAATGCTAGACCTCATGTGGCTGGAGTGTGTCAGCAGTTCCTGCAAGACGAAGGCATTGATGCTATGGACTGGCCCGCCCATTCCCCAGACCTGAATCCAATTGAGCACATCTGGGACATCATGTCTCGCTCCATCCACCAACGCCACGTTGCACCACAGACTGTCCATGAGTTGGCGGATGCTTTAGTCCAGGTCTGGGAGGAGATCCCTCAGGAGACCATCCGCCACCTCATCAGGAGCATGCCCAGGTGTTGTAGGAAGGTCATACAGGCACGTGGAGGCCACACACACACTACTTTACTTAGTTTCATTTTGACTTGTTTTAAGGACATTACATCAAAGTTGGATCAGCCTGTAGTGTGTTTTTCCATTTTAATTTTGAGTGTGACTCCAAATCCAGACCTCCATGGATTAATAAATTTGATTTCCATTGATAATTTTTGTGTGATTTTGTTGTCAGCACATTCAACTATGTAAAGAACAAAGTATTTAATAAGAATATTTCATTCATTCAGATCTAGGATGTGTTATTTTAGTGTTCCCTTTATTTTTTTGAGCAGTGTATAATCATGCATATGTACTCAGTACTTGGTTTGGGCCCCTTTTGCAAGAATTACTGCCTCAATGCGGCGTGGCACGGATTCTATCAGCCTGTGGCACTGCTTTGGAGGAGGCATATAGATTATTGAATGATGAAATTGCAAAACTCACCACTGACCCCAGTAGGAGAATTCTAGAGGAAATAATAAAGTTATTAAACAGCGGCCTCCAGGAAAGGATGTATTAGTAAAGAAGAAGTTACTTACATTTATAACAATAATCCGAGAGTGGCAATTTTTTATTTTCTCCCGAAAATACACAAGAGGCTTGAAAAACTGCCAGGGAGACCAATTATCTCCAGAATCGAATCTGCTACCTCTAGACTTTCTGAGTATATTGATATTCACATTAAAAAATATGTACCACATTTAAAATCTTTTGTGAAGGATTCTACACATATATTAAGGAAACTAAGTGTAACGTGGGAAGAAGGGTATAGCTGGTGTACAATTGATGTTGAACCATTGTACACCAGCATACCACATAAGGAGGGTCTAGAGGCTATTTATTTCTTTACTAGCAGAGCTGAAACCCTAAATGAAAACACGAAAAAAAGTATTCTTATTGCAATGTATTGAGTATGTGTTAAAAAACTATTTCTTTGAATATTAGGGCCAAATTTATAATCAGCAGTGCGGAAGCACGATGGGTAAGCCATATGCGCCCAGCTTCGCCAATTTATATTTAGGCAAATGGGAATTTTAGGTCATTGATAATAATAACCCTTTTTCAGAGTTCATATACAGTATATGTTCAGTCGCTATATACTGTAGATGATATATTGGTTATTTGGAAAGGTGATAGAAATTATTTTGAGAAGTTGATGTTGTATTTGAATACAAATAATTACAAGTTAAAGTTCACTTCTAATTTCCAAAAAGAAAAAAAATAGTTTTTGGATCTAGTCATAAACACCAGCAATTGGAGCCGTGGTAAAAGTATAAATACATATACATACATACATAAAAAAGGTGGACAGTAACAACTATATACACTATACCAGTTGTCATTATAAAAATTGGATAATGAATATACCGTAATTTCAGTTCTTGCGTGTTAAACGAAATTGCACCGAATACTCAACTTATGAACAACAGGTACAGTTATATAAAAGTAGGTTTTTGGAGAAAAAATATCCTATGGAGTTGGTTAACAAATGCAAAGTAAGGGCTGATAAGGTTGATAGAGGGAGTTTATTAACATATAAAGACAAATCCAAAAGGACAGATGTATTTATTGCTGGGTGATCATATTATACAACCCATTAAGAACCTAGCAATCTGGTGGACCATTATGCGATAGGTAGCATCTATCCTTGTGTATCAATGCCTATTTCCCTATAGATTGTAAGATTGCGAGCAGGGCCTTCCTACCTCTATGACTGTCTATTGTTGCCCAGTTTTGTTCTATAACTGTTCTGATTGTAAAGCGCAACGGAATATGCTGCGCTATATAAGAAACTGCTAATAAATATATACATTTTACATATATATATATATATATATATATATACAAACAAATATAAAACCACAGCACTCACCACCCCAGAAGCGGGGTGGAATGTCTGCACTCACCACTCATAGGGTGGGGTGCATGTAGTCCATGGCCACCTACTTAAATATATACAAACAGAAAATTCAGCACTCACCATAGCAAGTTCACTTATCCTCACAACATCAATAAATAAATGATGGGGGTTTAGTTAGTGAATTGGCCAATGCACGGAAGCCTGCAATCTGCTCGCCAAGGTACCCCACCTTCTTGCAGGTCCTACACTATCACAGAGTCTTAAAAATGAAAACCTGGCAACTGTATCACACATAATATAACTGCAAATATGCCCACTAGGTTTAATGTGTACCTGCCACATACCTTATGGCTTTTAAAGGTACACTAGTCACCTGACACTGGCTGATAAATTACTAAGGAACAGCTGACACAGGTTTAGAACAATTGAGTTTACATAGGGGTGCATGAAAAAGCTTGTGGCCACAGTTAATAAGAGTTAACCAAAGATTAATCTTAGGTTAACTCTTATTAAGTGTGGCCACAAGCTTTAAACCAAGTGGGCATATTTGCAGTCATATTATGTGTGATACAGTTGCCAGGTTTTAATTTTTAAGACTCTGTGATAGTGTAGGACCTGCAAGAAGGTGGGGTACCTTGGCGAGCGGTTTGCAGGCTTCCGTGCACTGGCCAATTCACTAAACCCCCATCATTTATTTATTGATGTTGTGAGGATAAGTGAACTTGCTATGATGAGTGCTGAATTTTCTGTTTACATATATATATATATATATATATATATATATAAACACTAGAGATGTGCGCCGGCCCAAGTCTTAGGTTTTGGTTTTGGATCTGTATCTCCTTTGTGTTTTGGATTTGTATCGGTCTTGCCAAAACTGCCCTTACTGGTTATGGTTTGGCATCTGTATTTAAACAGAAATCATGTAAACAGCTAAAATCAAAGAATTGAGTCCTGTTTTTGCTCCTACATTATTATTAACCTCAATAACATTAATTTCCACTCATTTCCAGTCAGTTTTGACTACCTTACAGCTCACAATATTGTTTTCATCCAGTTTAGGCAAGAAGGCTGCATCGGGGTAGCTGGATGACTAAGCTAAACAACAGCAGTGGGCAGAACAAACATGTGGCACTTAAACTTCCATCATGGCATATCTAAGAGTGGCACTACAGTGGCAGAGAGGGTGGTAGTTTAATGCTCCAAACATCACATAATACAAAGAAATTAGTTACAAGGTGCAATTGTCCTTGGTGCAAGATGCAATGTCCTTGGTGCAAGAAGCAATTGTCCTCCCACCCACCCACCCTTCTTTTGTATATATTAAACAGGATATGCACAATTTAACAAACCAATAATTTCAGCAGCAAGGACAGCCACTTGTGGCTGAAGAGATTGGTTTGTTTGGGCCATCACAGAACAAGCTGGCAATGAGCAGTGCACAAACTGGCTCTACATAGGTAAGGTGTCATCATTAGCATCCAATTCCTTATTCCCATCAGTGTGTACATCCTTTTCTTCACACATTATGAATTAGTCCCCACTGGAATCCAGTGTATTAGGTGCCTCTTTATTTTGTGGGCATAATTGTTGGTAAAGGTCCATGTGGAATTGGTAATTCATTTTGATGAACATCATCTTTTCCACATTTGGGGAAGTAACCTACGTTGATCGCTGACAAGGTTCTCGGCTGCACTGAAAACTCCTGAGTACACACTGGAGGAGGGGCAACTTACGTAAAGCAAAGCCAGTTTGTGCAAAGGGCCTCAACTTTGCTTTTTTTCCCTGCCAATAGTGAAACGGACTATCTGGCATGCCTATTTGGATGCTATCACTGAAAAAAATCATCAACCATTCTCTGAATGGTGATCGTATCATATGCAGTGACAGTAGACATGTCAGTAATTATAGGGAGCTCCTTCAGCCCGGACCAGATGTAAAAAGTTGTTCTTGACTGATCTGCTTCACTGCTGGTGGGTCTCTTGTGTTTTTTCCTCTCAGCCGAAGTTGCTGGAGAAACTGAAGGAGGAAATGTTGCCATGTCACGTGCCGCTAGAGCTGATAATTTGCTCACCCACAGCTCTTTGCATTTCTTCAAATTTGTGTCCATCTGAAAGAAAGATACAATGTAGGACTTAAACCTAGGATCAAGTATGGTCGCCAAAATATAGTGATTTGATTTCAAGAGATTGACAACCCTTGAATCCTGGCAAAGCCAATGAAGGGCTTGATCTACAAGTTCGGCATGCTTAGTGTACTCGCTTCCTTTCAGCTCCTCCTTCAATTTGTCCAGATTCTTTTCTAAGAGTCTAATAACAGGAGGGACCTGACTCAAGCTGGCAGTGTCTGAACTAACTTCACATGTGGTAACTTCGAAGGGTTTAAGATCCTTGTACAACACAGAAATTATTCTCCACTGAGCTTGACTAAGATGCATTCTCTCTCCTTTTCCTTTGTCATAGGTTGATGTGTAGCTTTGGATGGCCTTTTGCTGCTCCTCCATTCACTGAAGCATATAGACATAGGCATTTCTCTAGAGGAGGGGATCCGTGTCCAGACTCCGTGTGTGGGTCCCCTCCTCTCCCATCCCGTAGCCGGCAGCGGCGCCGCTGTTAGTGCTCTGAGTGAACACTAGAGGCTCTGGCACGGTGCCAGAGCTTACAGCGCATGTGCAGGTCTCTGAGAAAATGGCGCGGCTGCCATTTTTTCAAAGACCTGAACATGCATTGTAGACTCTGGCACTGTGCCAGAGTCACTAGTGCTTTCTCAGAGATCTAACAGTGCTGCCAGCTACGGGACTCAGGAGAGGAGGGGGCACACGCATGGACACTTATGGACACCAGAAAGGTAAGTATAGGATAAATGGGTGCGGTGTGGGACTCTCTTGACCCAGGGGCCTGTGTGCACTGCACACACTCACCCTTTATAGATACACCACTGCATATAGAGGGTAGAATTCCACCTCGTTACTACCTCTTGCTTCAACTGATGGCAGCATAAATTCAACAGTTCTTGCAAGTGCAATCTTCTACATGTACTTGCAGAATGGCAAAAATGTCCCGAATGAGCTGGCATTTGTGAGATGCTGAAAGCAACACAACTACCCAGAGGGCTGTCACAGTCATGTAGTCTGTAGTTTGCCCTGTTCCGCTTGTCCACACATCCATGGTTAATTGGACAGTAGGTACAACAGCATTTAGGAGAACACTAATAACGCTTTATAATGTCCTTGTACAGGCTACAAATTGCTTTTCTAGTGAAGTAGAATCTTTATGGGATTTGGTACTGGGGACACAGTAACTCAATCAACTGTCTAAAACCCACTGCATTAATGGCAGATACTGGCTGCATGTCTAACACCAGCATAATTGTTATGGCGTCAGTAATCCGCTGTGCAACTAGGTGACTGCTGTCATACTTGCTCCCCCTTGCAAAGGATTGTTTAACAGTCAATTGTTTTGTTAAACTACTTCAAGTAGTCTTCCTGGCCCTCTTTTGGACAGCAGCAGCAACAGGCGTAGCCGTCAATGATGCTTCTCAGACAGAGCCGGCCATAGGCATAGGCAAACTAGGAAATTGCCTAGGGCATTTGATAATAAGGTGTCTCATATGTGTAAGGGGCATTACTGTGTGGAATTGCATAAATGCATTACTAATGTGTGGCATATGTGTATAAGGTGCTCTACTATGTGGCGTTGCATATAGAAAGGGCACTACTGTGTTGTCTAATGTGAATAAAGAGCGATAGGGTGTGGTGTAATGTGAATAAGGAGCAATTCAGTGTGATGTAATGTGAATAAGGGGCTCTACTGTGAGGAGTAACATTTATAAGGTAAAGTGATACTACTGTGGGATGTAATATGAATTATGGACACTATCACATGATCAAATGTGAATAAAGTTGCAGTACTGTGTGGCGTAATTGGAATTGGGGTTATTGTGTGGCCATGCCCCTTGCCAGCAAAAACACACCCCTTTTTGGGCAATGCGCCAAATGTGCAAACTGTTCCTATTTAAAATATAGGGGGTACAAACACCAAAATAAGGACTGCTATGGGTGAGGGGTGATGGTGCTGGGAAAGAGGCGCAAGGTCAGAGGAGGAACCAGCGGTTGTGCTAGGGGGCACCAGCCAAAATCTTGCCTAGGGCATCATATTGGTTAGGGCCGGCTCTGTTCTCAGAAAGCCCGGATAGAAGAGCAGCCAGTCTGTTTCTTAAGGTACTTACCTCTACTTAACAAGACTTTACAAAGGCTACAGATGGCTTGACACTTGTTGTCCAGATTTGGGTAGAACAAATTCCACATGTAAGAGGTGGATTTTTTTGTCTTTTGCCCAGACATGACAGTGGGCTTTTTCATATCATGGGCAACAATTGTTTTCACTGGTGCTGTATACTTTTGCCTTAATAAACCGCTAGCTTCTGTGTTCAAGACTGGTGAGTGCACCCTCTTTTCATCATTTAAAAATGTAAGCATTCTAGACCACAAATGGGTTGCCATCCCAGCAAGTTATATATTTATGGTTTGAGCGCAGGCCACTTGGGACTACACACACACACACACACACACACACACACACACACACACACACACTATATAACAGCAGGAATGATCACATTATGCCCTACACAGTAATCGTCCTTGAACCACATTATGCCCGACACAGTAATGCCCATTGCACATTATGCCCCACAGACAGTAATCCCCTTAATGCCCCACACAGTAATGCCCATTGCACCACATTACATCCCACACAGTAATACTCATTGTTCCACATTATGCTCCACTCAGTAATGCCTATTGCACCACATTACGCCCCACACAGTAATGCCCACTGCACATTATGCCCAACACAGTATGGCCCACTGCACGTTATGCCACATACAGTAATGCCCAGACAACACCAACATGTCCATGCACGGGGAGTCTGAAGCTGTGTCTATCCATGCATTCTGTGCCGTCACTGCAGCTGGCATCCGTCTAGAGACAACCAGCCACTTCAGTGTCCCCCTGTGTGCTTGCATGTCATAGAATACATGGCTGCGTCATGATGTTACGCCACACATTTCTGAAACTCCACCCACTGGGCACAGTGGTACTGTTCAGGTGGTGGGCTTGTGGAAGGGACTCAGAGCAGGGCTACCTGTCTGGCAAGGAGTGGGGATGGGGCCCATTTACAAATAATTTTTAAAAAAAGTCACCAATGAGTGACTTGCATGCATTTTTTATGGTGTAATTTTAACCAATCTTTTTTGTTGTCCACCTTCATACTAACTTTATATTGAGTCAAGAACATTCTAATTTGATGATGTCAAAAGAAATGTGACCTAAATTAATAACAACTTCTGTTGTCTGGTGTCTTTATTTTTAGAAATGTATTTAGGGCTAAGTTAAGTCTTAGAGGTACACTAAACTGTGCATATCAACCCTTAGGGAGGTGAGCTGCTGAACTCTATTCTGTATTGCTTATTTGTTCTTTCCCTGCAGGTCGGAGGTCTACATCTCTCTTCTGGAGTTAATACATCTTATCAATCAACTGGATAACTCTTATTCGACTTTTGCATATGGTCTGCCACTTTTTTTAACATGACATTCAATTAGCTTACTTGCTTATTGGTGTCACAGACTAAACCATCCATAATCAACATTTTACTAGAGACAGCATTAATCCTAGTTATTATACTTTCATCTAACATGTTTCTGTGCTGCAAGTAGGTTATTTATTATGAGCTGTAGACATCTGCTCATTAAAACTAGCCCCAAGACTGCCAAATATTTTTTCTCTTACCTTCTAAATAGGCTTTAAAGGTTTGTGCACATGGCTTTTAAGAGGCTGTTTAAAATAATAGATTACTGTTTGTGAAAAAGTTTAAATCTGCCTTTTGGAATACAGCAGCTAATGAAATGTTATTGCCTGAAGATAGCTGTGTCACCATATGTTCCAGGATGGAGACAGAAAATACATATTACATATGCTCCTATTAAAACAGATATAAATTCCAATTCAACTTCTGCAAATTCTTGTTCTGAAAAATATTCTAGTTAGCTAGTTATCATTTATAATAATTGCTGAAAAAGTTTGGTGCCAGTACTTAACATTACTTATCTGTCTTGCATTGTTCAATGATGTTCCTTCTCCTCTGCGGAATCCCTTGCTCTGTTGCTGGCATCCTGGCAGAGCAACCAACAGCCGACTATACATACTGTATGCATTGTGAAACTGCCTAGCGGGAATGCCACAGAACTTAGAAGACTTTTCAGAAGACAGAAAGGCTTTTCTTGGGCTCCATTGCTGGCAATAGGGACCATACCACTACAGTGCATCTGGAAAGTATTCACAGTGCTTCACTTTTTCCACATTTTGTTATGTTACAGCCTTATTCCAAACTGGAATAAATTCATTTTTCCCTCAAAATTCTACACACAATACTCCATAATGACAATGTGAAAAAAGATTTTTTTTGAGATTTTTGCAAATTTATTAAAAATAAAAAACTAAGAAATCACATGTACATGAGTACTGTATTCACAGCCTTTGCTCGATACTTTGTTGATGCACCTTTGGCAGCAATTACAGCCTCAAGTAGTTTTGAATATGATGCCACAAGCTTGGCACACCTATCTTTGGGCAGTTTTGCCCATTCCTCTTTGCAGCACCTCTCAGGCTCCATCAGGTTGGATGGGTGCACAGCCATTTTTAGATCTCTCCAGAGATGTTCAATCGGATTCAAGTCTGGGCTCTGGCTGGGCCATTCAAAGACATTCACAGAGTTGTCCTGAAGCCACTCCTCTGATATCTTGGCAATGTGCTTAGGGTCATTGTCCTGCTGAAAGATGAACCTTCGCCCCAGTCTGAGGTCAAGAGCGCTCTGGAGCAGGTTTTCATCCAGGATGTCCCTGTACATTGCTGCATTCATATTTCCCTCTATCCTGACTAGTCTCCCAGTTCCTGCCGCTGAAAAACATCCCCACAGCATGATGCTGCCACCACCATGCTACACTGTAGGGATGGTATTGGCCTGGTGATGAGCGGTGCTTGGTTTCCTCCAAACATGACTCCTGGCATTTACATCAAAGAGTTCAATCTCTGTCTCATCAGACCAGAGAATTTTGTTTCTCATGGTCTGAGAGTCCTTCCGGTGCATTCTGGCAAACTCCAGGCGGGCTGCCATGTGCTTTTTACTACGAAGTGGCTTCCATTTGGCTACTCTACCATAAAGGCCTGATTGGTGGATTGCTGCAGAGATGGTTGTCCTTCTGGAAGGTTCTCCTCTCTACACAGAGGAATGCTGTTGCTCTGACAGAGTGACCATTGGGTTCTTGGTCACCTCCTTGACTAGGGCCCTTCTACCCCGATCGCTCAGTTTAGATGGTCGGCCAGCTCTAGGAAGAGCTCCTTCTGGAAGGTTCTCCTCTCTCCACAGAGGAATGCTGTTGCTCTGACAGAGTGACCATTGGGTTCTTGGTCACCTCCTTGACTAGGGCCCTTCTCCCCCGATTACTCAGTTTAGATGGTCGGCCAGCTCTAGGAAGAGCCCTGGTGGTTCCAAACTTCTTCCATTTACGGATGATGGAGGCCACTGTACTCATTAGGACCTTCAAAGCAGCAGATATTTTTCTGTACCCTTCCCAAGGTTTATGCCTCGATACAATCCTGTCTCGGAGGTATACAGTGTGGTAACTTATATAGACAGGTGTGTGCCTTTTCAAATCATGGCCAATCAACTGAATTTACCACAAGTGGACTCCAAGCTATAGGAACATCTCAAGGATAATCAGTGGCAAAAGCCGTGAATACGTATGTACATGTGATTTCTTAGTTTTTTATTTTTAATAAATTTGCAAAAATCTCAAAAAAGCTTTTTTCACGTTGTCATTATGAGGTATTGTGTGTAGAATTTTGAGGGTAACAATGAATTTATTCCATTTTGGAATAAGGCTGTAACATAGCAAAATGTGGAAAAAGTGAAGCGCTGTGAATACTTTCCAGATGCACAGTAAGTTTCTCTTAAACTTCACTGCCCCATACCTCACATACTTCTTGATTTTTTACCACAAACTTGGGTGTTTTGTCACTATCTTGGAATTCAGCTATGCCTCAGAGATTTGAAATATCTGAACAATTTTATGGCGACAGTTTCTGAAACATTTTTGCGTGTAGGGTAATCTACTTCCCTTCTATTGCCAACAAATATTTATTAACACTAATAGACAGCCATTCAGTCAAATCAAATAAATTTGTATCAAAGGAGAACACAATGGGGCCTGTGACGTTGCAGTCCTGGTAACAGTAGTCAGATTGTGTCTGATACAGAGGTGGATGAGCGATTCAGTGCAACGCGAATGTTCACTCTAGCTCCAGAGACCCTGTGAGTATCCTGCTAGATCCCACATCCCAAGTGATGTATTGCTTCACTGCTACCCTCATACTGTACATCACTGACTGATGTTCTGCATGCTCCACTCAAGCTCTGCTCTGTCCTGAAGTGCAGAACAGTAAGTACTGCTGTACAAACTACTTCTGCTGTACTCCAAATAAACCAAATACCTGGATAAGTATGTCATCTGTTTAGTGCATCTGGTCTTCACTAACATTACAACATGCATTCCACTTCCAATAGCACACACACATCAATACCTATTATATCAATACATTTGTGTATCCAAATATGAAAAAACTGACATGTCCACTCTTAACTTCCGTATATGCTTCTCTCCTCCTCTCCCCCTCCTCCTGTTATTCCAATCCAATCCCTTCTCACTCCCTGTGGTCCCTCTCATCTAAAGCCTACTTTCACCTCCTTAACCTATTTGTCTCTTCCGGTACCTTCCCCATCTCCTTAAAACTTGCCCTTGTCTACCCCATACTGAAAAATTGCCACCCTTTGCTTCCAAGTCTCTTGAGTGAGATGTTTGCACGCAGTTTACTTCCTACCTCTTCTCTCACTCCCCCTTTGACCCTCTTCAATTTGACTGATCACGGCACTCCACAGAGACAGTACCAATCGGGATGTGGTTAAATTACCAGCTGTCGGAATCTCAGTATTCAGGATACCGACGCCGGAATCCTGACACCTGGTGAAATGCCGCAGGTCAGAATCCCAACTGGAGCACGGATTTCACACTCAGGTGGTGGTGCACGCCACCCCTGGGGGGGAATAGTGTGACAAGTGCAGTGAGCATTGAGGGGACTTGCTGCGCTCACTGACGGTATGCCAACTGTCAGGATTCCAGCGTCGGTCTCCTGACAGCTGGGATTCCGACAGCCGACAAAACACACTGAACCCCTCCAATCAAATATAAACAATACGCTCTTAAAACAAAGCCTACAGGTAACTTCTAGGTCTAACCTTCATATAGAGCCCATACTAATATGTAGTCAGCAATGTAGTAACCTGTGCTGATTAAAACACTTTAGGGTAGATGGGAGGGGTGCCAATACCAGAGTGAAGGAGCCTTACCTTCAAGTGTACAATATATACACAAATATAGAAGAAAAGGGTGGAGGGTACTAGACTGCACACACATTTATATAATGTGATAGTATTAAAAATGTTAGGGACCCATCTAATAAAGTTCACCTGGATGTGGTGGATGTGTCCACATATTTGCGCAAATGTATGCTAAGAACTTCACTTATAATCTTGATTAATTGTAAGAGTTTATCAAAATTATTTTTACTATCAGTGTTCTTAGTGCTTAGAGTGTGCATCAGCATTTTTCTTTCTCCTATATTGTACTAGAAGCCTTAGAATGGTAGCACCTCTTAATATGTTTAAAAATAGGGTGTGCAGTCCAGCCACCTCCACCAACCCCCTTAAACCATGTATTACACCAGCCTCTGTGACACTGGCCTCTCCTGTTTACCTTCTAACTCGTGGGGCAATTCAAAGGTGGTTGCAGGTAAAGCTCATGTGTCTGGGCTACACTGTGCATGTGTCCCAGTATTTACCACCTGGGGATGCAGATTGAAAGTGCATGGATGGGCATTTCTGGGGGATGGGGGCATCAGGTAATAGTCACAGGCATGTTGGTGTCAGTAACTGTGTATCATGATGCATGACACAAGCGGCCATGGTCACTCAGACATCCTGTGTCCTTGAGGTGCACTGTTTGATGGTGCAATCTTTGTATGCCCATTGGCGGATTCTCACCGCAGCCAGTGGGTGTCTCAATAGGAAAAGCTGCAGCTACTTCTGCAATTGTGCTCACCTCTGAATCACCACCTCAATGTATCTGTATCTTTCTGTATCTATTCCTAACTCCACTCACCCCTTCTTCCCTTATCAGAATCCCTAATGATTTGTTCTTAGCCCTCTTCTCCTTCTACACCTTCTACTGTACCTTGGCAAGCTCATCATCTCTTTTGGCCTTCAAGATCACCTGTATGCATCAAAATGTTTCTCTTGTTCCCTGATCTCTCCGCCTCCCTCCTATTTCATGTCTTCAGGTGTCTTTCCAACATTTCATCCTGGATGTCCAGACCTTTCTGAAACACAACTTGTCTAAAACTGAAATTATTTTCTTTCTCCCTTTCAGAGTCTTCTTACCTCCCCTCATCTCTTATCTGTTGAAGGCAAGCCACTCTACTATGTGCCTCAAGCCCACTGCCTAGTAGTCATCTTTGACTTATCCCTCTCCTTCACTCCACATTTTGCTTCCCATCCCCTATTCTTTCCATTCCCACCTTGGCAACATCTGTAGTATCTGGTCCTTTCTTACCTTGGAAGCAACCAAACATCTCTTTCACTCACTCATCTCTCGTCTTGACTACAGTAACCTAATTTCTCACTGGCCTTCACAAATCCTATCTTAGCCCTCTTCATTCTTCTCGACACACCGCTGCCTGCCTTATTATTACAGACTCATCAGATGACACTCTCTGCCAGTCACTCATTAAACTCCCTTTGTCCTGCAAAATCCAGTTCAGACTCTTCACCTGAACTACAAAGCACTCAGCGACTCCTCAAACTACTTTTTACCTACAGTACACTCCCTCCCAACCCGTCTGCTCTGCCACCATCCAGGTCCTTGCTAGCACACTGATTAGCACTTCACACTCCTGCATTCAGTATCTGGTCTGTGCTGCTCCTGTGAAACACACTCCCACATCCTATTAGATTAGAAACTATTCTCCAAGGCTTCAAATGTATCCTGAAACCTTGCTTTTATATTTAAGTCTGTCAACTCTACTCCTCTGTCTTTGCTACTATCTCTACTCCTCACTAAGTACTACCCTTTTGGTTACTGCCCTTTCCTTTGTGTATATAAATACTTTTATGCCTTTTTCAGCCTGATACACAGACAGGACAGGAAAGTCCCATGATACTGTAGCTGTGGTCTAACTGAAGTTCTTGTTTCTTGTTCCATTGCAACTGTACCTGCTTAAGATAGTATCTGAAGCTGCTCATAGTGTTAGTAACCTTTGTTTAGCCAATAGAACACTTAGAGCATGTTTATACACTTTACACGTCCAGCCTTGTCCAGCTTTGATGAACATCTGGGAGGATGGAGCTCCTGGATACTATAGCTTGATTGAACGTATCACTTGAGCACACATTGGCTGATGAGTATTATTATTATTATTATTATTATGCTTATTTGTTAAGAAAAAATAATGATTTTGAAATATTGCTGTGGTCTGCTTTCTTTAAATCTGTGTATACAAAGAACTTAATGTTCAATCTGGAACATTAAGTCATGTGGTTTGAGTCCAGAATTTTTAACCCCTGACAGTAGACATAATTGTAACTCAAAATACTCTTTCAGCAACTCTTAAAACACATTTTATTCAAAAAAGCTAGATGTAATTCTCTGCTAAGCAATTCATGAAATATAAATTTGTCAGTTTATTACATATTATATATTAGGTCATAGGTCTGCAAACTCGGTCCTCATTACCCCACACAGTGCATATTTTGCAGGTCTCCTCAGAATCAGAAGTGAAATAGTTAACCCCACCTGTGGACCTTTTAAAATATGTCTGTGAGTAATTAATACACCTGTGCACCTGCTGGGTTACCTGCAAAACATGCACTGTGTGGGGTAATGAGGACCGAGTTTGCAGACCTATGTATTAGGTGGTTCAAATGATTTCTTTATTTATAAATTAAGATCTATGTTCTGCTGTATTTGATTTATGTGGTGTCATTTGCACTAGGAATATTCAAACTTACACAAATAAAATAATAAGGAATGGAATGTTACCATATATTTATTTTGACTGTTGATTTAATTCATACTTGCCTACCTGACCCTCTCCATGAGGGAGAAAATGCTCTGTTCCTGGACTTTCCTGGTAATGTATGATTGCCATCACCTGTGGTGAGCTAGTTAATTGATAAGAAAGGTGTTTCACTACAGGTGATGGCAATCATACATTACCAGGAAAGTCCAGGAACAGAGCATTTTCTCCCTCATGGAGAGGGTCAGGTAGGCAAGTATGATTTAATTAATGTGAGCTGCTGTGCCATTAATATACAAGGGTAAACATTTTGACTAAACATATCTTACTTTTAGACAGTTGCAATCAAGCTACTTTTAGATTCAACCAATAAGAATTATGAATTATCGTTTGGAACAAAAACAAATTGGTTAATGTGGCATCATTATAAACACTTTAAAATCATACATTGTATTTAAGAATCGCCCCTAACACATGGGCATGATCAGGGACGTGCAGTAAGGTAAATGTCTGAGGAGGCACTGGCTAGTACCGGAGCCAGATTTACACACAATATATGAGCCCATGGGTGAATGTGGGTCTTATACACAGGTGCAGCAGTATATACTGCTGGAAATTTGGTAAGTTTGATCAGAACGTGCAGAGAAGATACGCTCACCTGCCATAGACTTTTTACTTAAGAGATTTGACTATCAAATTGATTAGAATCATAAAAGAAGATATTTCTAATATATTCTTTCTATTTTTCATATACTTTATATAGTCAAAACTCTGTCTTGGACACAAGTATGCAGGAGCAGATTGGGATGAAAAACCAGCCTGAGAAATTTATGGAAGCAGCCCTAATGGGAGTGCAGTCTGATGAGGGGGTGGGATCTGTTGAGGTTGGGCAGGGTCTCTCCTCATAGGGCCTGATTGTACGCAGTTGCGCCCTTCCTTGCATCTTTTGCTGCAGTTGTGTCTGAGACCAGGGGGCGGATTGGGAACTAACAGTGGCCCTGTAAAATTTGGTAAAAGTGGCCCGACAAGGGTAGCACAAGAGTTATAACATACCGTGTAGCCATGGCAACATCACTGGACGGCAGATTGCATGTACTGCAGACCTGGAATGACAATGAATGGGGTCAATGCAGTGTACTGAGTGCAGTGGGCTGCCTGTCACATGACAACACCCAGAGCAGGCCTCACAGACACGTCGGCCTACCAGGAATCTTCCTGGAGAGCCCTATGGTCAATCCGCCCCTGTTAGTATGACAGGAAAGGCTCTGCCTCACTGCCTCACCCCACTGCACGTCACTGATGTGTATAGTTATTTACATTCATTTATATATTATTGAGAATTTGAAGCAAGCTGTACTTAATGTTCAATAAAAACAAATGTACTGAAGCTAGTAAGTGTATCAATTTATCCAGAAGCAGCTAAGTTACAATAGGTCTTTTATATGTTACATTCCACTGGTTTCAGATCATTTAAATGTTTTATTGTGTGTGTACTAGCTCTTGTCTGTAATAGTTACTCATCAAAACTTATGATGAGCATTTAAAATGAGTTCTGTATTTCTTGTATTCTATGCTTATGGCTCATAATATTGCACTGAATCGCATCATCATAGCCACGCCCCCTGCCTTATGATGCCGGTAATCTCAGCATTATAGGACAGGGGTCGTGGCGATGATGATGCTATCGCAACCAACATGCCCCCGTACAGCTTCATTTGCATGAGCCCGCCCCACTCCCCTTCTGTGCTGACCTGGCTGATCTTTCCCAGAGAGAGCAGCCAGGAAGGCGGCAACTGTGCTCTTATAATGTGTTGCAAAAGGTGAGTACAGCTGGCGATGAAATGACAAAGTGTTGCCCCATGCCACAGATGCACTGAGTCAGAGACAGATTTATACCTCATGGGGTCTTAGGGAAGATACTGGTTTGCCTGTCCCCACACTATAGGATTTATTTTTGTAATAGGTGGGGAATGGACATTATATTACAAGTACCTGGACACAATAACAAAAAAAATTGACTTATTACGTCAAGCAGTGGTTGCACAGAGCTCCTCTGGAAATGTTTTGCAGGGGCACAGTAATGGAGCTCAATGCCAGTATTAGTGATATTAAATTAATACTGGTCTGAGCCCTGTTACTCAGCCTCTGTAAAACATTGAACTAGAAGCCAGACTTTGTGATAGATCATGGACGAGCTGGATTTTGTGGGGCCCTGTCACAGGCCCCTAAGTACTCACCGTGTCCTAGGCAGTATCCTAGGTTGACATGTGGGAAATCCAGTGCTGCCCTGAGTCAATAAACAGCCCAGTACTTAACCAGTGGTGTGGCTTATTTAGAAGTAATGTTAATTGTACAGCTGTACTCACAGTTATGCTTATACAGACTGTCATCATGGAGTGGAGCTTGAGTGCAGCACACAGGACAATTGGGGTCATTCCGAGTTGTTCGCTCGGTATTTTTTTCACGCAATGGAGCGAATAGTCGCTAATGCGCATGCGCAATGCCCGCAGTGCGACTGCGCCAAGTAAATTTGCTATGCAGTTAGGTCTTTTACTCACGGCATTACAAGGTTTTTTCTTCGTTCTGGTGATCGTAATGTGATTGACAGGAAGTGGGTGTTTCTGGGCGGAAACAGGCCGTTTTATGGGTGTGTGCGAAAAAATGCTACCGTTTCTGGGAAAAACGCGGGAGTGGCTGGAGAAACGGAGGAGTGTCTTGGCGAACGCTGGGTGTGTTTGTGACGTCAAACCAGGAACGACAAGCACTGAACTGATCGCAGATGCCGAGTAAGTGTGGAGCTACTCAGAAACTGCTAAGAAGTGTCTATTCGCAATTTTGCTAATCTTTCGTTCGCAATTTTGATAAGCTAAGATTCACTCCCAGTAGGCGGCGGCTTAGCATGTGCAAAGCTGCTAAAAGCAGCTTGCGAGCGAACAACTCGGAATGAGGGCCATTGACTGGTAACCATATGTGGGTAGCAGTGCAAAATGCAAGCAGTATCAGTGTCTCTGTAGCATGATGGACAGTGGTAATTGCAGGGTCTCTCTGAGTTAAGTGGAACATGTCCATGTTCCACTGTGGTGCTCTAACATAGTGACAAGATGGCACTCCACATGCACCATACTTGCCTACCTGACCCTCTCCATGAGGGAGAAAATGCTCTGTTTCTGGACTTTCCTGGTAATGTATTGTCAAAGTCAGAAAAATATCTCTACACACACTGCCATATTTGCACCTCACACAGGTCCGTGCTGCGCATGCGTACGCTCTCCCGTGTGTGCGCATACTCACAGTCGCGGGCACCCGCAGGCGCACGGTATGCGTATTTACGGTAGAGTTTATGTAATCGTAGCGTGCGACTCAATCGTTACATACTTTCAGTAATAATGTATTTTGTAGATCATGGTCCCTTTGATAGATTCTGAAAGTTTAGTTAACATAGCATGTTCCTGAACAGAGAGATCCCTCTTTGTATTGTACGAAGGGTCTAACAGGGGTCATACAGTGGTGTTTGGTACCCATCGGAAGAGTATTTAAATAGCAATATTCCGGTGTTGGTTTGGAGCGGATTAATCGCTCGTGCGAATAGTTATGGACATAAGAAGTTTATGTCCATTTACTATTATTTGTTCTTACTTAGTCATGCGGCGGGAAACTCAGTATCCCACCCACCTGAACAGTTGGAAATAGTCACAACCCACCTGTATGAATCAACCTATGACCTTTTGTTATAATGCGAAGCCGAATTCCTGTGTCCAATGAACAATAAGATTGTAGGGACCATTGAATTGCATTGTGTGTGGGGCATAAATAGGCAGGCCGACCATATCCAGTTCACTCTCTCTTCAACGGTTCTCATTGCTGATAATCGGGAGCTGGATATCGAGGCGCATGCGATCGTTTCCCCTTGTGCGTAAGTGTTTCTCCGCAATCATATTGATCTTCTTGTTATTCCGAGCCAATCTCTCTCAATTTCTCTCTCTCTCTCTCTCTCTCTCTCTCTCTTCTATTTCTCCCGTATTTTTCCCTTAATTGTATTGTATTGTATTTCCTGTGTAGTTATCTGGTTAGTTAGTTTATGTTATATTGTAGTGTATGCTTTGTACTGTGATTCTTTTGCAAGTATAATAGTCATAATACATATAATAGGTTTTGGACCCTAAGCCCAGGTATCTGTGTATTTCTTATAGTGTTAAGTATTCCCTGAGCGTCGGTGACGCTCAAGCAGCTTTTTAGTTAATCAGGTTACACCAGGTTGCACTTACACTCTGTCACCACACTAAGGTTTACTGTATATTTCGTTGTTAAATGTATAGATATAAAGGTTTAACGTTATAAGCGTCTGCACCGCTGGTGATCTCCTCGTGGTCCCGAGCGTCCGCTACGCTATAGCGAATCATTACGTTAGTCGGCAGCCAATAGCGTGCCTGCCTGTGATCTCTGGGCCGTAAGCGAACGTGACGCTTGAGCGTCTCGACTACGGTTGAGCGATCGTTACGCAACTTGCGTACCCTTACGGTACTTCTTACGTAGATAGCGTATAGTGTTCTTAGACCTCTTAAAGTGTTTTATATACGATAAATATTTAGCTTTATCAATTGGAGGCTCGTCCAGTCCTTCACATATCTGCACTAGGTAGATCAGCAGACATTATCCCTCAGCAAAGGGCGGGAGGTTGTATCCCTCGTAGTGCTGACGGGATAAGCGTCTGCTTCGCTTAGGTAAAGAGTGCTGAAGGAATCCGGAACCGGAGGTAAGAGCAAAACGCTAGTGTCTTTTTAAACTGTTTATTTTTCTATCTTGCGTACACACGCACACATATACATCTGCATTCCTTTTTTCATTTGTGTATTTTCGTATATCACTCTCCTGTCTGCCAGTTTTATAGTTGATAAAAGTGCTAAAAGAGATTTGCTGTTATTTCATAATTTAAGAATAGAGGTAATAAAGTTAAAATATAGACAAACACACAGTTTTGCCTGGGAGATAAGGCGAAGTCAGTGTGGTGTGTGGTAGATGATCAAGGATCATCTACATTGATAAAAGTATAAATTGTGTTACGGTGGATCTTTGCTTTGCGTGCACGTGTCCCTAACAAAGACTTGCGTACGCAATCCAAAGGCCGACGCACGCAGCGTATATTACGCAACGGAGCGTCCGGTTACGCCCACGTAGCTCAAGTCACGATAAGTTGATTTTTAACGCAAATCGATAAATAACGCAAAGCGGTAAATAACGCGAGGCGAGAAATAACGCAAGTCTATTTTTGGGTGTCCGAAATTTAAATTAACAGATCCTGCTCCTAATTGGTAACACATCTGGTCTAAAGAAAAATTTCTGCGCAGAAATAGAAATAGAAACAAAAGTGTACATGTGATGAGTGAGTGTTTTTGTATTACATAAGTTTATATAACTTGGAGGTTGAACCAAAAGAAATCACCGAGTACTCGTGAGGAACATACGTGTAAGTGACATGCACGGTGGCTAGGGAGGCATCCTTAGTTAAACATACAATTTGAGCATTAGAGTATAGCGGACCAGGAGGTCGTATAAAACAAGACCAGGAGGTCAGACCAGGAGGTCGTATAGAACAAGACCAGGAGGTCATAGTAGACCAGCAGGTCCAGGTACAGTAAACAAGGAAGTCCGCTATACTGTCCACAGGCACAACACCGAAAAGGGTTGGTGCAACACCCATATAGGCCATACAAGCTCTCGCTGAAGGAATTCGCAGCCGCAATTTTCGATTCCATTGGTCTTTCCGTACATAAGCTTAGTTGCTTGTGTGCTGAACGATTGGACCGCACGTAATTGTGTACAGTAGTTAGTAATCTGACCTAGTACCATTAGAGTAAAGGGGTCACAAACGCTATTTGTACATTCTAACGTGATTTGTGTAATTTTTTATTTTTTCAAAAAGGGAAGTTCGCTGGTCACTCAGGAACTATCTGACAACCCCACCTTTACTGGAAAGGGTAGTGCTCTTCGGATCACACTCGCATTTTTCAAGTAAACAAAGGTTAATAGGTGCCCTGGGTCGAGTGCGCCAGCACCATATCGGTGTGATCAGGTCGCATTGGTCGGCGTGGGCGAGCGAGTGGGGTGCTCGGTAAACTTCACCGTCTGCCTATCGTGAATATTTTGGTTTTCTGTAAGGGTTCGCTGAAGACCCTGATATAGAGATCAGAGGTAGAGCAAGCAACACCTGCAGATTATGGGGGCCAGTTGTTCAGGAAGGGGGCGATCAACCTCGGTTCGGGTTGACTCTGTAAACCAACCAGTAGGATCGGCCAGATACGTAATGTGTGAGAAATATGGAAGTCACACAGAGGTTTTATGTGATGAATGGGAGAGAATGACGGTACATGACGGGGAGAAATTCCCAAGAATAGGTAGCTTCAGCCCAGAAGTGTTACAAAATTTAAGGAGGAGGATATGTCTCATAAAATCAGCAAAGAGACGAATCAAGCATTATGATTATGTGCAGTTGTGGCAACAGGAAGGTGAGATACAGAGAGGTTTGGCTCAGGCGGCGGGATCTGGGTCGGTCAGGAAACTGATAGCCACGGCCCCACCGCCACCATATATAGCGGGAGAGAAGTTGATTGCGGAGAAAGACGCACTAAGGTGTAACACACAATCACTTAGTAACCATGTAAATGTTAAAGATAATGTTGAACCATTAACCCATGCAAGTATTAACCCGTGCAAGTTGTACCCTGTTTTGAACTTTCCTCAGGAGTGTGATCAAGAAGACGATTCGGCAACAATTTCAGCGCTCTCTCTAGCGGCCACCATATCGGAAACCACAGTAGGAACTGCTCCACCCCCGAGATTAGTAACAAAGGCCCCTAGCGGAGGGATAGGTGAGGTCGTGTCAACGGGTAAGTACGGCACCATACATTATGCTGAAACAATTTCACCACAGGCTGTAGAATCTACACAGAATGAGGTTGTTAGAGTAAATCCTGTTAAGGTAATAGTAGTTCCCAATGGGAAAACAGACACGTCAGGAGCCACACCCGTTAGGAACATTGCCATGTATTGCCCGTTTACCCGAATGGAATTGAGGACCATAGTGTCTGAATTCCCTGACCCTAGAAAAGATTTAGTTGCTAGCCAAAAATACATCAGGGACCTAGGAAACACTTTAGAGCCCAATAATAAAGATTGGCAGATATTGCTAAGAGCTTGTTTACCCTCCAATGTCGACGCAGCTCAATTCTTAGTTGACTGTGGATTAGATCAGGATGTACCTCTTACAGATGTGTACAACAAAGATAACGTAAAAAGGATAAATTTACAGTTAAAGGAGTATTTCCCAGCCGTTGTTAAATGGAACAAAATATTCTCCATTAAACAAAAGGAGTCAGAAACGGCAGCAGAATATTTTCACCGGGCACTATTAGAAATGGCAAAGTACACTGGTATAGAGGACATTAAGACCAATGCAAACCATCAAGAAGTAGCAGTATCTGTACTAATGGATGGTTTAAAGGAAGCATTAAAGGCAAGGGTACAGACCACGCAACCATGTTGACGAGGTCTGTCAGTGGCCACTTTGAGAGAGGCTGCTATTGATCACGACCGGAACATCACCAGACACAGGGAGTCACAAGGTGATAAGTTAATGTCAGTAAGTATACAGGCCCTGACCACAAAGCAGCCTGTGGTAATATCACCAAACCCTGTGGGTAAGTCAACTGTGGTAACATGTTATTTTTGTCACAAACAGGGACACTTTGCACGAGACTGTAGATCAAGAAATCGACAAAAGTCTTACCAACCCCCTAGACAACGACACGACACACGACATTGGGATCAGGGTCCACAGAGACGGAGTTATGAGCCACATACAGGGGAAACAAAAAGATATCCCCCGAACAGAGACTGGCATGCCTCTGGTAGTTCCCAGCTATCTCCCTCACAAGTAGTTGCTGCCAGCGGGATTCAGGGAGGTCACCATACCCAATAGGGGTGTGGCCATACCTGTAATCTGCAGCCAGTAAAATTGATTGCAAGCCTTGGAAGTGAACCCGAAATTGCAATTAATGTAGCTGGTAAATCATTAAACTTTCTTGTAGACACAGGGGCGGCCAAGTCAATGATAAATTCGACAGTGGGCATGAGAACCACTGGTAGGACAATTCCAGCCATGGGAGTAACAGGAGTAGTCCAGCACTACCCTGTTAGCAAACCAGCCGAGATTACAATAGGGCCTTTGCATACCAAGCATTCCTTTTTGCTGGCTGCATCGGCACCAACTAATCTCCTGGGAAGAGACTTACTGTGTAAAATGGGGTGCGTCATTTATTGTACTCCTGAAGGTGTATTCTTGGACATACCTGAGAATCACGCTCAGGAAGTGCGAGACATGTTAGACTCCCCATCAAAATTAATGTCGCATACCATTATGACAAATAGGAATCCATCCCAAGTAGAAGAGATGACATCTCAGATACCAGAGTCACTTTGGACAAAAGACGGACAGGACACTGGATTAATGGCAAACGTAGCTCCAGTAGTTGTACAAGTAAAAGATGGTAGGATAGCTCCAAAAATCCCACAGTACCCTCTGAAGCCAGAGGTGGAGTTAGGAGTTTACCCAGTAATAGAGCGCTTGCTACAACAGGGCATTCTGGTAAGAACGTCCAGCACTGCCAATAGTCCCATCTTCCCTGTTAAAAAGAGTGGGGGGAGGGGTTACAGACTAGTGCAGGATCTAAGGGGGATTAACGAAATAGTTGAGAGTCAGTTCCCCGTAGTGCCAAATCCAGCTGTCATCCTAATGCAAATCCCTCCCACTGCCAAATTTTTCACTGTCATTGACCTCTGCTCCGCTTTCTTTTCGGTACCTCTGCACCCTGACAGCCAATATTTATTCGCATTCACATACAGAGGAGTCCAATACACGTGGACTCGATTACCCCAAGGTTTCATAGATAGTCCAAGTATATTTTCTCAGGCTTTGCATGATTGTTTACAGTCTTTCCAACCAGTGAGTGGATCAGTATTAATACAGTACGTGGATGATCTACTACTGTGTTCTGATTCATTGGAGGCATCCCTGAAGGATACGAAACAGCTCCTGTTTCATCTTTCAGACACAGGACACAAGGTTTCCAAAGACAAGTTGCAATTATGCCAAACTAAGGTAAAATATTTGGGACACTGTTTAACACAAGGACTGAGACACCTGACCGCTGATAGAATTCAAGCAATTAGAGACATGACTCTGCCACAAACCCAGCAACAGATCAGAACGTTTTTAGGAATGTGTGGGTATTGCCGTAATTGGATCCCAGGGTTTTCCATTTTAGCGTTACCTTTGCAGGAAATGGTCTCCTCAAACAAACCTGATAGGATTTCGCATACAGACGAGTCCGAAACAGCATTTGAGAGACTTAAACAGTGCCTAACGCAGGCACCAGCACTAGGTATGCCAGACTATGGGAAACCCTTTGAACTATACGGAACAGAAAGTGCTGGTTGCGCGGCAGGCGTACTAACCCAAAAGCACGGTGATGCCAGCAGGCCAGTAGCATATTACAGCGCTCAGCTAGACACGGTAGCGCGATCCCTCCCCACATGCTTGCGAAGCGTTGCTGCGATAGCATTGCTAGTGACAAAAAGCGAAGATGTCGTGCTAGGCCACAACCTCACAATCCATACGCCACATGCAGTGTCAGCCTTATTGAATTCTGCCCAAACCAGACACGTATCATCAGCGAGGTTTACAAGATGGGAATTGGCCCTAATGGCCCCCGTAAACATCACCATAAGGAGATGCAGTGCATTAAATCCTGCAACATATCTCCCAGGTGTGCCTGGTCAGGCACAAAGGGTGGAAGGTGAGAGTGATGGGGAAGGAGGATTTAATACAAAGGAAGATACACATGATTGTATGGAATATTTGACCCAAAATTTTACCGCAAGGCCTGACATCAGTGACAACCCACTGGAAGATGCAGAACTCACGTTCTACACGGACGGTAGTTGTCATAGACAGTCAGACTCGGGAGACTTGTGTACTGGATACGCAGTCGTAGATGACCAAGACACCATAGAAGCGGAACCGCTAGGCCCACCTCACTCAGCCCAGGTTGCTGAACTGGTCGCCCTAACCAGAGCATGTGAATTGGCTAAGGGTAAGTCAGCCAATGTCTACACCGATTCTAGATACGCATTCGGGGTAGTCCATGATTTCGGAGCCCTATGGCGCCTCCGAAATTTCATGACGGCAGCTGGTACACCGGTAGCGCATGCAGCTCACATAAAAAGGCTTCTAACAGCGATACAGGAACCCGACAGAGTGGCTGTTATCAAATGTAAAGCACATACATATAGCCAAGACCCAGTATCGCTTGGTAACAGCCGAGCAGACGAAGCAGCTAAGTTAGCAGCTGCTACCCCCAGACAGACAGACACAACACAACTGATGGTATTTAATACCATCAACACACAAAAGTTGTGTGAGATGCAAAATTTGTGTTCCACACAGGAAAAGGCAGTCTTGAAGGCAAAGGGATATGGCCAGGAGTCCTCAGGACTCTGGACGGATGGACATGGTAAACCAGTGGCCCCCAGAGCATATCTTCCATGTCTGGCTGAAGCAGCTCACGGGCTGACTCATCTAGGCAAGGAAGGGATGTGCAAATTGGTAAGAGCATATTGGTGCGCCCCAGGACTCTCCTCTCATGCGAGTAAAAGAGCAATGTCATGCCTTACCTGTTTGAGAAAGAATATTGGAAAGGCAATACCTACAGAACCATCCCATATCCCACCTGCCGGCGGCCCTTTCCAGGTAATACAAATTGACTTTATACAATTACCCCCTTGTCGGAATTTGAAATATGTACTTGTCTGTATAGATGTTTTCTCAAATTGGGTCGAAGCATTTCCTGCGGCTACAAACACCGCTATGTTTACTGCTAAGAAAATTGTGCAGGAATTTGTATGTAGATATGGTATCCCTAGAATAATCGAAAGTGATAGGGGTACCCATTTTACAGGTGATGTCTTTCAAGGATTGTGTAAGTTGATGGGAATTGATAGCAAGCTGCACACTCCGTACCGTCCACAGGCGAGTGCGAAGGTCGAAAGAGTGAACAGCACTATTAAAAATAAATTGAGTAAAGTGATGGCAGAGACAGGATTGACATGGCCAGAAGCTTTACCCATTGTATTGTACAGTATCAGAACCACTCCCAGGTCCCCTCTTAATCTGTCTCCCTTTGAAATCTTGTTTGGTCGACAACCGCATGTCATGATTAACCCTCAGGATGATTTGAAATGTAACAATGAAGTGACTGTAAAGTACTTGATTAACATGAGTAAACAGTTAAGGAATCAAAATGATAATCTGAAGTTGGTGATTCCTGATTTACCAGATAGTAATTGTCATGACATTGAACCTGGGGATTATGTAATGATACGGAATTTTCTACGCTCAGGTTGCCTTATTGACAGATGGGAAGGACCATACCAGGTCTTATTGACTAGCACTACAGCATTGAAGGTTGCTGAGAGAGAGACTTGGGTTCATTCATCCCACTGCAAGAAGGTTGCTGATCCAGAGAAGTCCCGTGATAAGGAACAGACGGTAGAGGTTGTATCACTGGAGTGTCTGTTCCAGGAGGACTGAGGCGGCACCTGAGCCGTGAAAATCTCAAGACCAAGAGCTGTTGTCGACTCCCCACTCCCTTTTATTGTTTTTCTCCACTTCCCATCCCCTCTCCCTAAAATTTCTTTTTCCCCCTTCTCATTCTTCTCCGTTTCCTCCTATAAGATGGACTTGCCCCAAGAGACTGTGATCCGGATTTTCCTGTTAACCATGATGTTGACCAGAGCAGTCTGTTCCGGCGAGAGTACCATGGAGGTCGAGAGAGGTTCTGGAATGGGTTCTGATGATAAAGATGGAGGCGTAGTTTTCCGAGAACAACATAACCAACAAGCAAAGGCGAGTATCAGAAAACGATCCGATAGCATTGACCATAGAAGGAATTGTGAAGGATTGTTAGCTGAAGAAAACTGTATCTGTAGGCTCTGTAACAATGTCATTGAGGATGGGTGCATTAAGAAATGCCAATCCAGTTTTAATATCCATATGGACCGGCATCCATTGAGTGACTATCACTCCTTAGTGGGTAGTGTGTTAAACAAAACAGATTGTTGGGTATGCTCTCAAGTACCTCAGGGTCATAGCAAATCAGGGCTAGTACCATTTCCTTTAACGATAGGGGAGGTACTTGAGTTAAATGGTGGGAGACCGGTGGACCGGAGGTTTAATATCTCCAGTCCTCCTAGTTTAAAGCTCCACCAATACCACGTGGATAGGTCCCTATTATGTTTCAACATCTCCAATCCCCGAAAGCCAGGAAATTGGGAAGTGTCATGGAGCAACCAAACCATGACCTTTTCGCATAGAGCAGATAGAATGCCTACAGATACAGAGCTTGTACGCCACATAGCCAGTAGAGGAAAATCTTTCCGGTATAGGTATACCTTAGGAAATAGGATTACTAGAGTTGGAGAGGTATCACCAGGATACTGTGCACATATCGTACAACCTGATACGTGTACTAAGCAGATGGAAGAATTAGGGTTAGGAGATTTTACATGGAAGGTGTGTAATATGGTTATGTCCTACTCCGTCCCATATGTTCTCCCCGATGATGCATATTTCATATGCGGGAGAAAGGCGTACAAGTGGCTTGCCCCAAACTCTGAAGGATTGTGTTATATTGGAAAAGTATTGCATGAAGTAATGACTGTGTCACATGACAAAATGAAAGACATACACCGTGGTGCCCAAGCTCCTTATACTCACACCCATTACGAGCACGTTGTTAAAAGGCACCTGATAGAGAAGACAGAGCATCCGGCCTCTGATCTGATAAGTGAATCCACCGGGATTCAATTCTTAGTCGCGTTAGATTTCACCCGCACCGCTAGAGGAGTGCTGAATTATAAATACATATCGGCGCTCGCAAATTTGTTAGATAATATCACTGAAATGTATGATGACACGTTTAGATATACTGGAAGGGAACTTCAAGCTTATAAAACAGAACTGGTGCAGCATAGAATGGTTCTTAATTACCTCACAGCAGTGACAGGCGGATATTGTGTTACATTGGCAACACAGTATGGCGTGAAGTGTTGCACGTATATCACGAATAGCACCGAGGATCCGGTCGAGGTCATAGACCAAAAGATGGACGATATTCTCCAATTGAAGTGGGAATTTCGCCGAAAACACAATCTCACTCTTGCTGCTGTAGGTAATGAGCTGACTGGTTGGGTGTCATGGTTGAACCCGCGAAATTGGTTCTCCGGTTTAGGAGACTGGGCTCAAGGAGTCATAATGGATGTTGGGAAGTTTCTCCTATGTATCTTAGGTGTTGTCATATCAATTGGCTTGATATTTAGATGCGGTCAGGCTTTAATGAAGTGCAAACAAAGTACAAGAGTAATGAGTTTGAGGAGTGAGGAAACTGTAATTAACCTGGATTTGATTTATGACCCAACAATAGAAACAATGATGTAATGAAAATGCGATTATACGGTCCGTTTCTTTCACCTGTTTTTCTGGTTTTTTTCTCCAAGATAAAAAGACCCACTTGGACAAGGAAGTTGACGAGACGCTATACAGACAATGGATTGACCAAAGAAGAAGTTTTGACCACTGTAGATACGGACATTTGATGAACTTTGCCATGGATCCCCAGTTTCCCTAGAATTCTTAAACTTACGCTAGCCCAACATTTTTTTTGTAAATCTAATGGCATTGACAAAGCTTTTTGCTCGCACCTAATGGGCAAAACAGCGCAAAGAAGACGACTTTCAACTGATACCGAACAAAACTTCAACCGACAGATGTACATTAACCTGACATAGAATACCACTGCATTTTCCATAAGTGTTCTTTATCTTCATCTCTACAACCCTCAGGTAATAACACACATAGTCGATAGGGAATACAGGCACAGATATCAGCAACCACATACCTCCCCCATTCATGTATCATCAACTAAAATGTGCTCCCCCATTTTGTTACAACCAAAGCCGAAAAGAGCTCGGTAAAGTTTGACAGCCCATCCACAGACCCGTACCACGGGATAAGAAGGAATTCAAATGTATACTTCGCAATACCTCGAAGCTTGATTTACAACACGTACGGCACGATAATACATGACCCCCCAAACATGGACTCATACACACATGCTTCTGCTATCTCACTAGGTCATACCCTCTTCCCACCTACTCCTCTCTCCTCCCTTACCCAACCATGGAAATGAATTAACCCCTGACATATATTTTTCTCCTTTTGAAATGTTTTAGAAGGTGGCAGTTATTATTGACTGCCAAAGGGTGGACTGTCAAAGTCAGAAAAATATCTCTACACACACTGCCATATTTGCACCTCACACAGGTCCGTGCTGCGCATGCGTACGCTCTCCCGTGTGTGCGCATACTCACAGTCGCGGGCACCCGCAGGCGCACGGTATGCGTATTTACGGTAGAGTTTATGTAATCGTAGCGTGCGACTCAATCGTTACATACTTTCAGTAATAATGTATTTTGTAGATCATGGTCCCTTTGATAGATTCTGAAAGTTTAGTTAACATAGCATGTTCCTGA
Organism: Pseudophryne corroboree; assembly: GCF_028390025.1. Classification (NCBI taxonomy): domain Eukaryota; kingdom Metazoa; phylum Chordata; class Amphibia; order Anura; family Myobatrachidae; genus Pseudophryne; species Pseudophryne corroboree. The sequence continues at coordinate 544,155,687 of NC_086449.1, forward strand.
ACAGAGAGATCCCTCTTTGTATTGTACGAAGGGTCTAACAGGGGTCATACAGTGGTGTTTGGTACCCATCGGAAGAGTATTTAAATAGCAATATTCCGGTGTTGGTTTGGAGCGGATTAATCGCTCGTGCGAATAGTTATGGACATAAGAAGTTTATGTCCATTTACTATTATTTGTTCTTACTTAGTCATGCGGCGGGAAACTCAGTATCCCACCCACCTGAACAGTTGGAAATAGTCACAACCCACCTGTATGAATCAACCTATGACCTTTTGTTATAATGCGAAGCCGAATTCCTGTGTCCAATGAACAATAAGATTGTAGGGACCATTGAATTGCATTGTGTGTGGGGCATAAATAGGCAGGCCGACCATATCCAGTTCACTCTCTCTTCAACGGTTCTCATTGCTGATAATCGGGAGCTGGATATCGAGGCGCATGCGATCGTTTCCCCTTGTGCGTAAGTGTTTCTCCGCAATCATATTGATCTTCTTGTTATTCCGAGCCAATCTCTCTCAATTTCTCTCTCTCTCTCTCTCTCTCTCTCTCTTCTATTTCTCCCGTATTTTTCCCTTAATTGTATTGTATTGTATTTCCTGTGTAGTTATCTGGTTAGTTAGTCTATGTTATATTGTAGTGTATGCTTTGTACTGTGATTCTTTTGCAAGTATAATAGTCATAATACATATAATAGGTTTTGGACCCTAAGCCCAGGTATCTGTGTATTTCTTATAGTGTTAAGTATTCCCTGAGCGTCGGTGACGCTCAAGCAGCTTTTTAGTTAATCAGGTTACACCAGGTTGCACTTACACTCTGTCACCACACTAAGGTTTACTGTATATTTCGTTGTTAAAGGTATAGATATAAAGGTTTAACGTTATAAGCGTCTGCACCGCTGGTGATCTCCTCGTGGTCCCGAGCGTCCGCTACGCTATAGCGAATCATTACGTTAGTCGGCAGCCAATAGCGTGCCTGCCTGTGATCTCTGGGCCGTAAGCGAACGTGACGCTTGAGCGTCTCGACTACGGTTGAGCGATCGTTACGCAACTTGCGTACCCTTACGGTACTTCTTACGTAGATAGCGTATAGTGTTCTTAGACCTCTTAAAGTGTTTTATATACGATAAATATTTAGCTTTATCAGTATGATTGCCATCACCTGTGGTGAAACACCTTTCTTATCAATTAACTAGCTCACCACAGGTGATGGCAATCATACATTACCAAGAAAGTCCAGGAACAGAGCATTTTCTCCCTCATGGAGAGGGTCAGGTAGGCAAGTATGACATGCACACATCATATACAGGCCATGGCCATCTTGGGTAAGGCTTGAAGGAAGGAGGAATACAAATGGCGGCTGTCATCTATTTTGTTGTGTACTGCTCTCATTTCTGTCTTATATCATGTCAGCACATTGTCAGGTGTCAGTTTATGCTTACTGAGTACGGTATGTGCAAGTTAGATAAGTACTAATGACCAATCAGAGGTTTAAGTTATGTTTATACCCTAATACGGGCAATTATATCCATTCTTTGTTTTGATATAAATATTGTGAGCAGATGTGACTCGGGAGCCTTTTTCCTGAATTCACACTGATTGCAGAAGTGCCAGGACTGATTTGACCATGCCTAGCTTCTGATACGAAAACGGGGCTCCTGGACACTTATTTAATGTATTTGGTGCACTGAACATATTTACCGTGTTGATTCATCATTTTTAGCTAAGTAAACTATAAATATTTTTTCTTTATTTAGGGGCTAATTCAACAAGGAGCGCAGAACTGCAAAAATTACGAAAATACGCACACAACAGTCATGCATGAAGTAAAATCTGAGACAAAAAATACAACTTCTAAGACATAGCAAACACTGCGTATACACTATGAAAACTAGGCGTGTAGGGGGCGTACTAAAGAGCTGGACTCACAAAAACTATGAGCAGGGGCGTGTTGTGGGTGTGTGCAGATTTTAGATAGGCAGAGCATACGCATTTTTTGCAACTGAACGCACATTTATGGTGTGCAGTTTCTGAGTGATTACAGGTCTACCTTAAAATCTGCACAAGCTGACCTCAGTTGTAGAATGTTTGATGTATACTGCAATCATTGCTTCATTACACACAGCTGAAGCAGCTCACACTGCTGACCACAATTCAGTTTATTTAGCTGCATTGAAACTTAACAACATGTAAGAGAGCATTAAACTATTTAACACATGTATTACTCTAAAATATATGTTAGTAGTAACCTAATAATTCTTTAAGTTAATAACAATGCAGGTTTGTCAATAACACACTTGTTTTCCTACAAACATGTACAATAACATTTACAAGTTGTTGTTTTTTTGTTTGGTTAATGGCTTTTTGTTTAAAAGCTGAGTTTTTTTATGATTTAAAGCAACAAACAATTATTATCTTCAAAAATCATACCCACATACATGTGTAAGGTTTTTTTTTCCCTTGACAAAGAAACATATGTTCAATAACATCACCACAATAATTGTCATTTTGTGGACATTTTAATTAAACACCTTTTTTTTTTTTTTTATATTTTCACATTAAACAATAACATAAGGAATGTTAATAATAACAGAGAAACATTAATAAGTCATGTATGTAAACTTTCAACATAAAAAAGAAAAAAAATTCCCCTTTTTCCGCCTGCGTTTGTGGATTCACCAACGGAAGTAGCTTGTCTTATTGTTCGACGCATCCTGACAGTAGGCAGGGTTGTCTCAATGTTATGTGTGGCTGATGTTAAATTGTGACATCAGAAACCTTTTTCGCAAAAAATGCGGATTTTTAAATCTCATTGCAAAATTTGCAAATTTGACAAGTCCACTGTTTTTTGTAACATTAAATTACTGTTGCAGATTCTCCGTTTGCCCGTGCTTTCGCAATTTTGCGATTGGTCGCAGTTTTTGCAAATTTGTACTTTTTATGATCCTTACTGAATTAGCCCCACAATTTGATCTGTGTGTATATTGTGTCATTTATATCATACCATGCTGAGTCCTTAATCCTTTTTTTCCCCCAAGAACATAATGTGGTGACCGCAAAGGGACTCAGTCGGCTGATTTTATGACACATTGTTGTTTGAATTTTTTTTTGTTTTGTGTATTCCTCAACGGTGTGTCCATGGCGTAACACAGGTAAGGAAAATGAGCCTCTGTCTAATCTGTTATTTGAGGGAGGTATCACATTGTATGTTTCTTGGTCTCATTCAGTATGAGCGAGGTAAGTGATCTGATCAATCACAGTGTATTGTTGTCTTACTGAGGAAAAATGTTTATGCTACTGAAAAAGCATGGTGCATGTGCAAGGGTTAAATTGGACACTCAGCCAGCTGGGTTGCTAACAGGTATGCATGGGTATGGAAAGCTCAGCAGAAATTGGACAGACAATATTCTGGTGCTGTTGAACCAAGGGATTACAGAGAAAATTCTGAGTGTTATGTTTATTGCAAGCAAAGAATGTAGATTTGTAAGAAATTAACATTCAGAATACTTTTGAATTAATTTGAACCATGTGCGTATTGTATCATTTAAATCATGACGTGAATATAGAGTATGTGCGGTAGCACTCACCAGCTGTAACAAATTTGAGGTGACTGCAATTTATTCTTAGCGTACATCTTAAACATATATTAAACATACCAATATGGCTACACTAAGGGGTTGTTCCTCTGGGTGCTCACCTAAGATGTCCCATTACTACTAAAGTCCACTGCAAGGATGATCCTTCACTTTGACATGGTATGGACCACAGATACAGACTGTACCTCAAAAGAAAATAACAAAACAAGGAATAAGGAAGGTCCCATCTTTATTAGGTGGGGACCTTGTTTTAACAGGTATCCGTCCTTGGGTTAAATCATCATTGGCACTTTTGGTCTCAGATCCCAAGTTTCACCTAAGCTTGCATACAAGGTGGAGACTGTGACCTTACACAGGCGTATAAGGCCCATTGGTGACAAGAAAAAAGGGAACAGAAAGAAAGCTACACACAGAAGGATTTCACCACTAGTATTCTCATCAATTTGCCTTTTCATCTGCCTACAGATCCCTGTGGGGAAAGAGGGAGCCACACTCACAGTTCTCTACCTCTGGCCAGTAGTACACCTCCCTTGTCTAACTGAACTTAATAACACTGCTGTAACTAAAGTCGGAGGGCATCCACTGTGCATGACTGGGTCACCCCAGCAGCATAGGGTCACAGCCCAGTACCTGGTCCTTATCTGTAGCAGGAACACCAACACTTACACCAAGTGAGATTAGCAGGTAACTTCCCATTCTTTCCAAGATCTGTGTTTCTGACTGATGGTAGGTACCTATGACCCTGCAATACCATTTTAAGCATCAGGGTCTCCGTACCATCTAGGGAAGATCACTCAGCAATCTTATACTGTCACCTCTCTGGCATATGGGGAGCAGCAGCACACATCACTGTGTTATTGTGGTGATACCTGTGTATCCGCATAATAATAATAATAATAATAATATTTACTGTATATAGCGCTTTTCTCCCATGGAACTTAAAGTCGCTTTACAGACATCAGAAACATGATACACTGTACAATGATTTCTTATTACAAAAGTAGATAACATACAGAGGTAATTAAAAACAATAGAAACCTAGGTCACACAATAAGCATATTGCAGGGTTGATGAAGACATTTTGGGTAATAGCTTCCAGGGGATATATATTCCACTCATGAGAAGTACCAGATGAGGCAGCCACGGATGGAATAGGTGACCCCTAGATGAGATGACACCATAACTGTCAGTTCCATGTTTTATTCATCCCATCTACAAGTGTACAGATGAGGCAGCCACGTTGGGTGCACTACGAAGTTTACACTGTGGGAGATAAGCCATATAAGGACCCAAAGCATACATGGGAAAACACTCATGTGGCAGTATGATATACCCTGTATGAATAGATCCACATGAATCCATCCTGCCACAGAGGGTGCACTTCAGGGGATGTATAGCACACAGGCACAGCATACAGTGGTGCAGATGTCCATGGTACAAAGCGGGGAACAGTTATTACAGCAAACAGAGATGCAGTTCAGTCAAAATGTGTAGTGGAACCATATGCTGACTGATGGAGAGTGTAGGGTCATGGGTGGCAAGAGCATGGACCACTGGCATGGTGGGGGCAGTCAGTAAGTATGTTCGGTACAGAATTTACCAATGCCGAGCATGGTACAAGGTTGATGATGGCAGTCCGGGCAGCGGGGTGCAGTGTGGTTGGGTCCAGGCAGGCACCAGATGTAGCTGCTGTGGCCATCGATCAATAGCTATAGGGTCCACCGATGATTGAGGAGGTGGAGTGGCCCTGGGGAGGTGGGGCAACAGGGGGGATTCCCTTCCTCCTGACAAAGGGTCCAGCAGCTGATGCATGTGGGGTTCAAGATGGCAACAGCGGGCAGGTCCCAAAGCTTCCCCCTCCTTCCGAGCACGCACCAGCAGGCCGAGCTGAGACCCACGCTCTGCCCGAGGCTCTGGAGTCTGCGCTCCAATTGGCATCAGCAGGCTGGGCAGCAATTGGAGTGGTGGAACCGAAAGCACAGCCAGGCCACTGGCTGCAGTAGCAGGCTGGGCAGCATACAAAGTGGCGGGGGGGGGTCACATCTTAGTCCCAAGAGGTGCCAGAGCACGCCAATGGCACTGCCGGAGTGGCACCACGTGGAGCCGGTGCACAGGGCAGCCATCAGAAGAGTAGGACCTGGGGGAGAAGCCATGCGACACCGGGGCTGAATGATAAGGCAGCGCGCCAGGCAAGCAGCAGCCGAAGGAGAGGTGCTGCCGGCTGTAGGAGGCAGGGCACAACAGTCAGTGGACCCCTGGAGAGAGCCCCAGGCACGTCCGTTCAGGTCAGCAGCCAGAAGTTGGCTATATTTAATTTCCTACTCTCAGACCTAGGGTACTCTCGTTGCAGGACTGGCCCTGATTCATTAGGGCCTACCAGGATGAGATGGCAAGATGACCATAACATTTATTCGTATTCCAGGGTGTACCAGGGACATTCTCACTTGCTGTATAATGCACAGCACACAGAAAGCAGTAGCTGTCTGAGCTTCACTCTGAAAGCAATTAGCTGTCTCTCTACTATCTCACTGTTACCTCCTGATTGACCAAACATTGGAATTGAGATTATTTTGAACTTCATTATTAGAGATGAGCGGGTTTGGTTCCTCGAGATCCGAACCCCCCCCCCCCCCCCCCGAACTTCACCAATTTTACACGGTTCCGAGGCAGCCTAGGATCTTTCCTCCCGCCTTGCTCGGTTAACCCGAACGAGGCCGAACGTCATCATCCCGCTGTCGGATTCTCGCGAGATTCGTATTCTATATAAAGAGCCGCGCGTCGCCACCATTTTCACTCGTGCATTGGAGATTGAACGGAGAGGACGTGGCTGCATTCTCTCCCTGAAAAGCTCCGTAATCTGTGCTCAGTGTGCTGCAAATATCTGTGCTCAATGTGCTTAAAATATCTACATTCTCTGCCTGAAAACGCTCCATATCTGTGCTCAGTGTGCTGCAAATATCTGTGCTCAATGTGCTTTATTGTGAGGACTGGGGACCACCAGTATATAACTAATTATACTTATAGTAGTACAGTACAGTAGGCCATTGCTGTATCTTGCAGCTCTGTGTCACTGCAAGTATCCATTCCATATCTGTGCTGCATTTTTGTGAGCAGTATATATAGTAGTACAGTACAGCATTTTGGTGACCCAACAGTATATAGTTGTGTACAGTAGGCCATTGCTGTATCTTGCAGCTCTGTGTCACTGCAAGTATCCATTCCATATATCTGTGCAGCATTTTTTGTGAGCAGTATATATAGTATTATAGTGCAGCATTTTGGTGACCCAACAGTATATAGTTGTGTACAGTAGGCCATTGCTGTATCTTGCAGCTCTGTGTCACTGCAAGTATCCATTCCATATCTGTGCTGCATTTTTGTGAGCCATATATAGTATTACAGTGCAGCATTTTGGTGACCCAACAGTGTATAGTTGTGTACAGTAGGCCACTGCTGTATCTTGCAGCTCTGTGTCACTGCAAGTATACATTCCATATCTGTGCTGCATTTTTGTGAGCAGTATATATAGTAGTACAGTGCAGCATTTTGGTGACCCAACAGTATATAGTTGTGTACAGTAGGCCATTGCTGTATCTTGCAGCTCTGTGTCACTGCAAGTATCCATTCCATATATCTGTGCAGCATTTTTTGTGAGCAGTATATATAGTATTATAGTGCAGCATTTTGGTGACCCAACAGTATATAGTTGTGTACAGTAGGCCATTGCTGTATCTTGCAGCTCTGTGTCACTGCAAGTATCCATTCCATATCTGTGCTGCATTTTTGTGAGCAGTATATAGTATTACTGTGCAGCATTTTGGTGAACCAACAGTATATAGTTGTGTACAGTAGGCCATTGCTGTATCTTGCAGCTCTGTGTCACTGCAAGTATCCATTCCATATCTGTGCTGCATTTTTGTGAGCCATATATAGTATTACAGTGCAGCATTTTGGTGACCCAACAGTGTATAGTTGTGTACAGTAGGCCATTGCTGTATCTTGCAGCTCTGTGTCACTGCAAGTATCCATCCATTCCATTTTCTTCCAGTGATTTGGACCAATAATACCATTGATTAAGACGAATAATTCCAGTGATTTTGTCATTTTCTTCCAGTGATTTGGACCAATAATACCATTGATTAGAACGAATAATTCCAGTGATTTTGTCATTTTCTTCCAGTGATTTGGACCAATAATACCATTGATTAGAACGAATAATTCCAGTGATTTTGTCATTTTCTTCCAGTGATTTGGACCAATAATACCATTGATTAGAACGAATAATTCCTGTGATATTGAGGTGTTTGTGTCACTTAGCTTAGCCGTCCAGCGACCACAGTGCACCTCTTTTTCTCTTTTCTTTGCATCATGTGCTGTTTGGGACCAATTTTTTTAAGTGCCATCCTGTCTGACACTGCAATGCCACTCCTAGATGGGCCAGGTGTTTGTGCCGCCCTCTTGGGTCGCTTTGCTTAGTCATCCAGCGACCTCGGTGCAAATTTTAGGACTAAAAATAGTATTGTGAGGTGTGAGGTGTTCAGAATAGACTGGAAATGAGTGGAAATTGTGGTTATTGCTAGTGATGAGCGGGTTCGGTTCCTCGGAATCCGAACCCCCCCGAACTTCAGCCTTTTTACACGGGTCCGAGGCAGACTCAGATCTTCCCGCCTTGCTCGGTTAACCCGAGCGCGCCCGAACGTCATCATCCCGCTGTCGGATTCTCGCGAGGCTCGGATTCTATCGCGAGACTCGGATTCTATATAAGGAGCCGCGCGTCGCCGCCATTTTCACACGTGCATTGAGATTGATAGGGAGAGGACGTGGCTGGCGCCCTCTCCGTTTAGAATAGAAATAGATAGAGAGTGAGAGTGAGACACTTGATTTACTGGAGCTTAGGAGTACTCAGAGAGTGCAGAGTTTACTAGTGACTGACCAGTGACCACCAGTGCAGTTTTATTATTATTTAATATAATCCGTTCTCTGCCTGAAAAAAAACGATACACAGTGACACAGTATACCATATCTGTGCTCAGCCTCAGTGTGCTGCATCATCTATGTATATCTGACTGTGCTGAGTGCTCACTGCTCACACAGCTTAATTGTGGGGGAGACTGGGGAGCAGTTATAGCAGGAGTACATTAACAGTGCACACTTTTGCTGCCAGAGTGCCACTGCCAGTGTGACTGACCAGTGACCACTGACCACCAGTATATTGTGATTGTCTGCCTGAAAAAGTTAAACACTCGTCGTGTGGTGTTTTTATTCTATAAACGCATTCTGCTGACAGTGTCCAGCAGGTCCGTCATTATATAATATATACCTGTCCGGCTGCAGTAGTGATATATATATATTTTTTATATCATTATCATCCAGTCTATATTAGCAGCAGACGCAGTACGGTAGTCCACGGCTGTAGCTACCTCTGTGTCGGCAGTCGCTCGTCCATCCATAATTGTATACCACCTACCTGTTGTGTTTTTTTTTTTTTCTATCTTCTTGATACTAGTAGCTTACTTTAGGAGTCTGCAGTGCTGACAGTGTCCAGCAGGTCCGTCATTATATAATATATACCTGTCCGGCTGCAGTAGTGATATATATATATTTTTTATATCATTATCATCCAGTCTATATTAGCAGCAGACGCAGTACGGTAGTCCACGGCTGTAGCTACCTCTGTGTCGGCAGTCGCTCGTCCATCCATAATTGTTTACCACCTACCTGTTGTGTTTTTTTTTCTATCTTCTTGATACTAGTAGCTTACTTTAGGAGTCTGCAGTGCTGACAGTGTCCAGCAGGTCCGTCATTATATAATATATACCTGTCCGGCTGCAGTAGTGATATATATATATTTTTTATATCATTATCATCCAGTCTACATTAGCAGCAGACGCAGTACGGTAGTCCACGGCTGTAGCTACCTCTGTGTCGGCAGTCGCTCGTCCATCCATAATTGTATACCACCTACCTGTTGTGTTTTTTATTTTTCTATCTTCTTGATACTAGTAGCTTACTTTAGGAGTCTGCAGTGCTGACAGTGTCCAGCAGGTCCATCATTATATAATATATACCTGTCCGGCTGCAGTAGTGATATATATATATTTTTTATATCATTATCATCCAGTCTATATTCGCAGCAGACGCAGTACGGTAGTCCACGGCTGTAGCTACCTCTGTGTCGGCAGTCGCTCGTCCATCCATAATTGTATACCACCTACCTGTTGTGTTTTTTTTTCTTTCTATCTTCTTGATACTAGTAGCTTACTTTAGGAGTCTGCAGTGCTGACAGTGTCCAGCAGGTCCGTCATTATATAATATATACCTGTCCGGCTGCAGTAGTGATATATATATATTTTTTATATCATTATCATCCAGTCTATATTAGCAGCAGACGCAGTACGGTAGTCCACGGCTGTAGCTACCTCTGTGTCGGCAGTCGCTCGTCCATCCATAATTGTATACCACCTACCTGTTGTGTTTTTTTTTTCTATCTTCTTGATACTAGTAGCTTACTTTAGGAGTCTGCAGTGCTGACAGTGTCCAGCAGGTCCGTCATTATATAATATATACCTGTCCGGCTGCAGTAGTGATATATATATATTTTTTATATCATTATCATCCAGTCTATATTAGCAGCAGACGCAGTACGGTAGTCCACGGCTGTAGCTACCTCTGTGTCGGCAGTCGCTCGTCCATCCATAATTGTATACCACCTACCTGTGGTGTTTTTTTTTTTCTATCTTCTTGATACTAGTAGCTTACTTTAGGAGTCTGCAGTGCTGACAGTGTCCAGCAGGTCCGTCATTATATAATATATACCTGTCCGGCTGCAGTAGTGATATATATATATTTTTTATATCATTATCATCCAGTCTACATTAGCAGCAGACGCAGTACGGTAGTCCACGGCTGTAGCTACCTCTGTGTCGGCAGTCGCTCGTCCATCCATAATTGTATACCACCTACCTGTGGTGTTTTTTTTTTCTATCTTCTTGATACTAGTAGCTTACTTTAGGAGTCTGCAGTGCTGACAGTGTCCAGCAGGTCCGTCATTATATAATATATACCTGTCCGGCTGCAGTAGTGATATATATATATTTTTTATATCATTATCATCCAGTCTATATTAGCAGCAGACGCAGTACGGTAGTCCACGGCTGTAGCTACCTCTGTGTCGGCAGTCGCTCGTCCATCCATAAGTATACTAGTATCCATCCATCTCCATTGTTTACCTGAGGTGCCTTTTAGTTGTGCCTATTAAAATATGGAGAACAAAAATGTTGAGGTTCCAAAAATAGGGAAAGATCAAGATCGACTTCCACCTCGTGCTGAAGCTGCTGCCACTAGTCATGGCCGAGACGATGAAATGCCATCAACGTCGTCTGCCAAGGCCGATGCCCAATGTCATAGTACAGAGCATGTAAAATCCAAAACACCAAATATCAGTAAAAAAAGGACTCAAAAATCTAAAATAAAATTGTCGGAGGAGAAGCGTAAACTTGCCAATATGCCATTTACCACACGGAGTGGCAAGGAACGGCTGAGGCCCTGGCCTATGTTCATGGCTAGTGGTTCAGCTTCACATGAGGATGGAAGCACTCAGCCTCTCGCTAGAAAAATGAAAAGACTCAAGCTGGCAAAAGCACAGCAAAGAACTGTGCGTTCTTCGAAATCACAAATCCACAAGGAGAGTCCAATTGTGTCGTTTGCGATGCCTGACCTTCCCAACACTGGACGTGAAGAGCATGCGCCTTCCACCATTTGCACCCCCCCTGCAAGTGCTGGAAGGAGCACCCGCAGTCCAGTTCCTGATAGTCAGATTGAAGATGTCAGTGTTGAAGTAAACCAGGATGAGGAGGATATGGGTGTTGCTGGCGCTGGGGAGGAAATTGACCAGGAGGATTCTGATGGTGAGGTGGTTTGTTTAAGTCAGGCACCCGGGGAGACACCTGTTGTCCGTGGGAGGAATAGGGCCATTGACATGCCTGGTGAAAATACCAAAAAATCAGCTCTTCGGTGTGGAAGTATTTCAACAGAAATGCGGACAACATTTGTCAAGCCGTGTGTTGCCTTTGTCAAGCTGTAATAAGTAGGGGTAAGGACGTTAACCACCTCGGAACATCCTCCCTTATACGTCACCTGCAGCGCATTCATCATAAGTCAGTGACAAGTTCAAAAACTTTGGGCGACAGCGGAAGCAGTCCACTGACCAGTAAATCCCTTCCTCTTGTAACCAAGCTCACGCAAACCACCCCACCAACTCCCTCAGTGTCAATTTCCTCCTTCCCCAGGAATGCCAATAGTCCTGCAGGCCATGTCACTGGCAATTCTGACGAGTCCTCTCCTGCCTGGGATTCCTCCGATGCATCCTTGCGTGTAACGCCAACTACTGCTGCTGGCGCTGCTGTTGTTGCTGCTGGGAGTCGATGGTCATCCCAGAGGGGAAGTCGTAAGACCACTTTTACTACTTCCACCTAGCAATTGACTGTCCAACAGTCCTTTGCGAGGAAGATGAAATATCACAGCAGTCATCCTGCTGCAAAGCGGATAACTGAGGCCTTGGCATCCTGGGCGGTGAGAAACGTGGTTCCGGTATCCATCATTACTGCAGAGCCAACTAGAGACTTGTTGGAGGTACTGTGTCCCCGGTACCAAATACCATCTAGGTTCCATTTCTCTAGGCAGGCGATACCGAAAATGTACACAGACCTCAGAAAAAGACTCACCAGTGTCCTAAAAAATGCAGTTGTACCCAATGTCCACTTAACCACGGACATGTGGACAAGTGGAGCAGGGCAGGCTCAGGACTATATGACTGTGACAGCCCACTGGGTAGATGTATGGACTCCAGGGCCGGCGCTACCCGCTCAGCAAAGGGATGCAAAGCAGGTAAGCGCCTGATCGGAGAGGCGCCTTCCTGCTCTGCATTCCTGTGCTGCGCCGTCCTGGGCCTGGCCTGTCCCCCTGCTGCTGCCGCCGCCTACAATTGCAAACTGACAGGCAGCAGAGCCGTCAGTTTAAAGCCCTCCCTCCTTCCCTCCTCCCGTGGCAGAGGCATGATGAACGGATGGAAAGTGGGCGGAGCTACGCGGGTGAAAAGGGGCGGAGCTATACGGGCGAAAAGGGGCGGAGCTACACGGAACCCCCAAGCTAAGGCAGATCACTTCCTGCTAACCAGACTGTGGGGCTGTAAGTGGATGGAAAAAAAGGTGAGATAAAGTGTGTGTATGTATTGTATGTATGTATATGTATGTATATGTGTGTATGTATATATGTATATGTGTGTGTATGTATGTATGTGTGTATGTATGTATATGTGTCGCAGTGATCGCAAAATACGTGGCATAGCACATTTTTACGAGCTATAGAAAGTGAGGGACCCGGTTTAAAAAAATTAGTGGGTCTCATTGGACGCACTGTCTCACTTCGCCAATAGGAATCCTCACACTCCACGTCAAATCACCGCCACATCTCCCCGTCAGGACAGCTCCACTTGCTCTGCTCCGAGAATGCCTGCCCCCTTACCGCGGATAGGCATACTGAGTCCAGGGGAAACAAACCACAGTTAGCGCTGCTGCTGATTCCGCCGCTCAGACTGAGTCACAGTCGCCGCAGTGAGCACTGCATTACAGCTAGCAGCATGTGATCCCCAGTCAGCCCGGCGTGCCGTGCTGTGACACTTCCTGCATGGGGGCGACTCCTTACACAGCGAATACCACAGCTTCCCCTTCCACATCACTTGGACTCTCCCTGCGGGTGCCGGCTAAGCAGCAGTTGCCGGTGGGATGATGGATCGACTCCTGAATGGAGTCGGTATGCTAGCAGCAGGACTAGGCGCAAGTGTATGGTATGCAAAGATGGGGGTTGCACAATGTAACAGAAGGGCTCACCTTTCTGTTACATTGTTACATCAGGCTAAACGGGGCAACCTGTGGCTCTCCAACCTCTGGCTATTCTGAGACTTGTGCTTCCACACACAGTGGCTGAAGAGGAACAGTATACCTAAACACACACACACCCACACCTCCCATTTCCCAGAGCTGTGCCATCCCCTCTCTGGGTCATAAGTACATGGATTGCAATATGTGGTGCATAAATCAATATTGCATTTTATCTATCTATCTATCTATCTATCTATCTATCTATCTATCTATCTATCTATCTATCTCAGATTTATTTTATTATAGTACTTATATTATGCACTATTGATTTATATAGGCTCCCCAAAAAATGGAGTAGGACCCAGATTTTTTAAAGTGAAGGGTCCGTGGGACCCACTTTTATTTTTGCTCCGCGCTCACTGGTGTGTATGTATGTATATGTGTGTATGTATGTATGTATGTATGTATGTATGTATATGTGTATGTATGTATATGTATATATGTATATGTGTGTATGTATGTATGTATGTATGTATGTATGTATATGTGTGTGTGTATGTATATATGTATATGTTCGTGTGCCATGCAGTGTCTCCGCGCTTCTCCTGTCGACTCCCCGGTATGAGGCTCCTGGAGGACAGGAGAGCTGCTCTGTTGATGGGACACTTGCTCTGGCTATCTGTCTTAGCACCACGGCCCCTGTGTGAGGCTGCTGCCACTGTCCACAGAGGGAACAACAGCGGCTGGGACCCAGGAGCTGTGGGGAGCAGGTGACATTCTAGTTTAACTTCGAGAGTGAGTACCTTTCACTACCATCCTGCCCCCCCTGCTCCGCACCACTGCTCCTATCCTGCCCCCCCCGCTCTACACCACTGCTCCCATCCTGCCCCCCCTGCTCCGCACCACTGCTCCCCATCCTGCCCCCCCTGCTCCGCAACACTGCTCCCATCCTGCCTCCCGTGCTCTGCACCACTACTCCCATCCTGTCCCCCTGCTCTGCACCAAAGCTCCCATCCTGCCCCCCTGCTCTGCACCAAAGCTCCCATCCCGCCCCCCCTGCTCCGCACCACTGCTCCCATCCTACCCCCCCTGCTCCGCACCACTGCTCCCCATCCTGCCCCCCCCTGCTCCGCAACACTGCTCCCATCCTGCCCCCCCTGCTCCGCAACACTGCTCCCATCCTGCCCCCCCTGCTCCGCAACACTGCTCCCATCCTGCCCCCCCTGCTCCGCACCACTGCTCCTAACCTGTCCCCACCTGCTCCACACCACTGCTCCCATCCTGCCCCCTCCTGCTCCGCACCACTGCTCCCATCCTGCCCCCTCCTGCTCCGCACCACTACTCCCATCCTGCCCCCTCCTGCTCTGCCCCACTGCTCCCATTCTGCCCCCTCCTGCTCCATATCACTGCTCCTATCCTACCCCCTCCTGCTCCTCACCACTGATCTTATCCTGCCCCCTCCTGATTGGCTGCAGGTACATGGCGGATTTGAAATAGTGGCGCTGTGGTCATAGGAGCCGCAGTGCCACCGACCACAGCTTTCTCCTCCTTGCACCGCCACCACCCTCTGCCTCCTCCTCTGCTATACCACCGCCACCCTCAGTCACCCCACTGCCGCCCTCAGTCCTTCTCTGCACTGCTAGCCTCATGCCGACCAGAGCCTCATAATACACCGCCGCTGCTAAATAGGTAATCTTACCCTGCTGCCTTTCTCTCTCCCTAGTCCCTATTGTATGCCCTTGCTATCCCTCTCTCTGTCACTCTCCCTGTCCCTATGTCCCTGCTGTCACTTTCCCTGTCCCTCTTTGGCTCATACCGTGTGCTATAATGTGAATTTTGGCTCATTATGTGTGCTATAATGTGAATTTCGGCTCATTCAGTGTGCTATAATGTGAATTTCGGCTCATTCTGTGTGCTATAATGTGAATTTCGGCTCATACCGTGTGCTATAATGTGAATTTCGGCTCATACCGTGTGCTATAATGTAAATTTCGGCTCATTCTGTGTGCTATAATGTGAATTTCGGCTCATACCGTGTGCTATAATGTGACTTTCGGCTCATTCTGTGTGCTTTAATGTGAATTTCGGCTCATTCTGTGTGCTATAATGTGAATTTCGGCTCATTCTGTGTGCTATAATGTGAATTTTGGCTCATTCTATGTGCGGTGAAATGTGAATAAGATTGTGATACTGTGTGACATAATTTGAATTGAGGGTACTGTTGTTTGGTCACACCCCGTGGGAAACCATAATCCTTTTTTGCGGCCTTCGGCGCACGCTCTCACTTTATTAACTGCAGTATGAATGGGAGGGCGCAAATTTATAGTTTGCAGGGGGGCGCCGAACACCCTAGCACCGGCCCTGATGGACTCCCACCGCAAGAACAGCAGCGGCGGCACCAGTAGCAGCATCTCGCAAACGCCAACTCTTTCCTAGGCAGGCTACGCTTTGTATCACCGCTTTCCAGAATACGCACACAGCTGAAAACCTCTTATGGCAACTGAGGAAGATCATTGCGGAATGGCTTACCCCAATTGGACTCTCCTGTGGATTTGTGGCATCGGACAACACCAGCAATATTGTGTGTGCATTAAATCTGGGCAAATTCCAGCACGTCCCATGTTTTGCACATACCTTGAATTTGGTGGTCCAGAATTATTTAAAAAACGAGAGGGGCGTGCAAGAGATGCTGTCGGTGGCCAGAAGAATTGCGGGACACTTTCGGCGTACAGGCACCACGTACAGAAGACTTGGAGCACCACCAAAAACGCCTGAACCTGCCCTGCCATCATCTGAAGCAAGAAGTGGTAACGAGGTGGAATTCAACCCTCTATATACTTCAGAGGTTGGAGGAGCAGCAAAAGGCCATTCAAGCCTATACAACTGAGCACGATATAGGAGGTGGAATGCACCTGTCTCAAGCGCAGTGGAGAATGATTTCAACGTTGTGCAAGGTTCTGCAACCTTTTGAACTTGCCACACGTGAAGTCAGTTCAGACACTGCCAGCCTGAGTCAGGTCATTCCCCTCATCAGGCTTTTGCAGAAGAAGCTGGAGACATTGAAGGAGGAGCTAACACAGAGCGATTCCGCTAGGCATGTGGGACTTGTGGATGGAGCCCTTAATTCGCTTAACAAGGATTCACGGGTGATCAATCTGTTGAAATCAGAGCACTACATTTTGGCCACCGTGCTCGATCCTAGATTTAAAACCTACCTTGGATCTCTCTTTCCGGCAGACACAAGTCTGCTGGGGTACAAAGAACTGCTAGTGACAAAATTGTCAAGTCAAGCGGAACGCGACCTGTCAACATCTCCTCCTTCACATTCTCCCGCAACTGGGGGTGCGAGGAAAAGGCTCAGAATTCCGAGCCCACCCGCTGGCGGTGATGCAGGGCAGTCTGGAGCGACTGCTGATGCTGACATCTGGTCCGGACTGAAGGACCTGACAACGATTATGGACATGTCGTCTACTGTCACTGCATATGATTCTCTCCCCATTGAAAGAATGGTGGAGGATTATATGAGTGACCGCATCCAAGTAGGCACGTCAGACAGTCCGTACTTATACTGGCAGGAAAAAGGGGCAATTTGGAGGCCCTTGCACAAACTGGCTTTATTCTACCTAAGTTGCCCTCCCACAAGTGTGTACTCCGAAAGAGTGTTTAGTGCCGCCGCTCACCTTGTCAGCAATCGGCGTATGAGGTTACATCCAGAAAATGTGGAGAAGATGATGTTCATTAAAATGAATTATAATCAATTCCTCCGTGGAGACATTCACCAGCAGCAATTGCCTCCACAAAGTACACAGGGAGCTGAGATGGTGGATTCCAGTGGGGACGAATTGATAATCTGTGAGGAGGGGGATGTACACGGTGATATATCGGAGGATGATGATGAGGTGGACATCTTGCCTCTGTAGAGCCAGTTTGTGCAAGGAGAGATTAATTGCTTCTTTTTTGGTGGGGGTCCAAACCAACCCGTCATTTCAGTCACAGTCGTGTGGCAGACCCTGTCACTGAAATGATGGGTTGGTTAAAGTGTGCATGTCCTGTTTATACAACATAAGGGTGGGTGGGAGGGCCCAAGGACAATTCCATCTTGCACCTCTTTTTTCTTTCATTTTTCTTTGCGTCATGTGCTGTTTGGGGAGTAGTTTTTGGAAGGGCCATCCTGCGTGACACTGCAGTGCCACTCCTAGATGGGCCAGGTGTTTGTGTCGACCACTTGGGTCGCTTATCTTAGTCACACAGCTACCTCATTGCGACTCTTTTTTTCTTTGCGTCATGTGCTGTTTGGGGGGTGTTTTTTGGAAGGGCCATCCTGCGTGACACTGCAGTGCCACTCCTAGATGGGCCAGGTGTTTGTGTCGGCCACTAGGGTCGCTTATCTTAGTCACACAGCTACCTCATTGCGCCTCTTTTTTTCTTTGCGTCATGTGCTGTTTGGGGGGTGTTTTTTGGAAGGGCCATCCTGCGTGACACTGCAGTGCCACTCCTAGATGGGCCAGGTGTTTGTGTCGGCCACTTGGGTCGCTTATCTTAGTCACACAGCTACCTCATTGCGACTCTTTTTTTCTTTGCGTCATGTGCTGTTTGGGGGGTGTTTTTTGGAAGGGCCATCCTGCGTGACACTGCAGTGCCACTCCTAGATGGGCCAGGTGTTTGTGTCGGCCACTAGGGTCGCTTATCTTAGTCACACAGCTACCTCATTGCGCATCTTTTTTTTCTTCTTTGCGTCATGTGCTGTTTGGGGAGTAGTTTTTTGAAGGGCCATCCTGCGTGACACTGCAGTGCCACTCCTAGATGGGCCAGGTGTTTGTGTCGGCCACTAGGGTCGCTTAGCTTAGTCACACAGCTACCTCATTGCGCCTCTTTTTACTTTGCGTCATGTGCTGTTTGGGGGGTGTTTTTTGGAAGGGCCATCCTGCGTGACACTGCAGTGCCACTCCTAGATGGGCCAGGTGTTTGTGTCGGCCACTTGGGTCGCTGAGCTTAGTCATCCAGCGACCTCGGTGCAAATTTTAGGACTAAAAATAATATTGTGAGGTGTGAGGTGTGAGGTGTTCAGAATAGACTGAAAATGAGTGGAAATTATGGTTATTGAGGTTAATAATACTTTGGGATCAAAATGACCCCCAAATTCTATGATTTAAGCTGTTTTTTAGGGTTTTTTGAAAAAAACACCCAAATCCAAAACACACCCGAATCCGACAAAAAAAATTCGGTGAGGTTTTGCCAAAACGCGTTCGAACCCAAAACACGGCCGCGGAACCGAACCCAGAACCAAAACACAAAACCCGAAAAATTTCCGGTGCTCATCACTAGTTATTGCGGTTAATAATACTATAGGATCAAAATTACCCCCAAATTCTATGATTTAAGCTGTTTTTGAAAAAAAACACCCGAATCCAAAACACACCCGAATCCGACAAAAAATTTCAGGGAGGTTTTGCCAAAACGCGTCCGAATCCAAAACACGGCCGCGGAACCGAATCCAAAACCAAAACACAAATCCCGAAAAATTTCCGGTGCACATCTCTATTTATTATATGTGAGCTATTGCATTTCCATGCTGTCACTTAGGTGCAGATAAATGTACCAATATGGGTATTAAGGTCCTTGTATGGGAACACAAATGATCTTTCTAAAATGAAGCATGTAATTGCTTGATTAATGCATTGAAATCATTATGTGTGGAACGCCATTGACAAATTTGTGATAAATACATTACAACCCACTGTATGTAGGAGCGGCATCTCAGTGAATTTAAACATTGAGAAGACTGACACTATTTACTGTGCATAGATTAGGGTGTTTTTTACATGTTTGTTCCCTATGATTTGAACTATTCATCTAGAGCAGGCTTTTTCAACCAGTGTGCCGTGGCACACTAGTGTGCCGCGACCAGTTGCAAGGTGTGCCGCGGAGCCAGAGCAGCTTCCTGCACCTTCAGAGTGAACTGTTGGCCCGGGCTCTTCTTAGAGGATCAGTTGTGCTCCGGCTGTGACGTATGCCTTGAAGATGAGGCGGTGTGATATCATAGGTCAAGGCCGCCGCGTCTCACCACCCTGCCAGCCCACCCGCCTGCATACACATCTTCCAGTTCCTGCCTGCATACACAGCTTTCCTTGCACACCCACATCCACACCTGCCCGAATGCCCGCTGCTCAGTATTCGCAGCACTCCACTATGAACAACCCCCGCCACTGAGGGACACGGAGGACGACAGCTGACCGGTAGTGGCTAATATTTGATATTTTTTTTCTCCTGTGGGGAACAATAGGATTTATGTGGGGAGAATAAGGATTTATGGATTTATGGGGGTAATATGTGAATAATTCATGTGGGGAGCAGTAGGATTTATGTAGGGAGCAATATGATTTATGTGGGGAACAATGTGATTGTTTTTTCTGAGTAGGCCAATGTATGTGTGGATTTTTTTTTTACTATGAGGGCTAATGTGTGGTTTTTTTTTTCTGTGGGGAACTGATGGTGTGCCTCGGCAATTTTAAAATATTGTTCAGTGTGCCGCGACTAAAAAAAGGTTGAAAATCACTGATCTAGAGTATGTTACAGACTGATTATTGAAATACATACATAAGCTAGATTGTACTTATTTATTGATATTCTAGATAACTACATTACATGCGACATATGCTGTGATATTAATAAAGAGAGTACTTCCCACTACTATGAATTATCATTATTACTAATATTTTGCATGCTACCAACATTATTTTATCAAACTCACTATGGCGGTATTTCCTGTAAAAAGTGACAGGAGATCGTGGTGTGCAATTTAATCGTTTTTTTTTTTTTTAATGCTGATCACACTCATAAAGGTCGGGTTTAGCCACGTAAGGCAGCTAAACCTGAGCAACGTGCTGGGCGCGATCGCAAAAAGTGCTGTTTTTTCACCCATTTTTGCTTGTTACCCCCCTGGGGTGCAAGATGAAATGCAGATGCTGGCAGCCATCGTTGCCTCACCGAGCTACAATTGAATAGCTCTGTTTGGGGGTCATCTAGTGGCTGCAGGTGGGATAAGAATTGAATTTCGCCCTATGTGTGTTTGTCTTTGTTTGTATAAGAGTCTTTGACAAGACATTTTTAAATTATGATTAAAAGTTAAGTATTTATTATTTGTAACAAGAGTGCCCTCAGAAAAAATATTTTTTCTCTTAAGTTCTAGTGGATACTGGGGATCCGTACTTTAGTACCATGGGGTATAGATCAGGTCCACTGGAGCCTGGCACTTTAAAACCTTTAGTGTGTGTATGTGTGTGCTGGCTTCTCCCCTCTATGCCCCTCCTACCAGACTCAGTTTAGAAAAATGTGCCCAGGGAGCCGGGTGCATTTCTCTGGAGCTCCAGAGAGTTTACTTTATTTTTTATTTTAGTTATTTATTTTCAAGTAGTACTGGTTGGCAACCAGTCTACCTGCTTCGTGGGACTTAGAGGGGGGACCGAACCAACCTCCTGAGGGATAATGGTTTGTAATCCCAGCTGACAGGACATTACTCTCCTGATGTGCTGTTTCACACACCATTATTGTGTGTGCCCATGCCAGCAGCTAGCCGCCACCCTCTAACAGATGCCAAATATCATCAGGTGTGGTGAGTGTTAACACCGGGGTCCCGCTTAGCAGGTCCCCGGTGCGGTTTGGTGGCATGTCACGTGGCAGTCATGGGCCTCGAGCTGTGGTGTCCACCACGGACTACACTGGCTCAGGGCACATGTTCCGCAGTGCTCCCTGTTATTTAGGCTTTGGGTGTGCTGTTTTTATTTGCACATCAGCCAGTATAAAATACTATGGGACCGCACGCCATTACAAGGGGCGGGGCTTCCCAGAGAGCGGGACCAGAGGTGGGAAGGCGCCATTTCCTGCTGCCGCGGAACATCAAGGCTGCATGCACGCTGCTCCTCCACGGACCCTCACTGTTGCAGACTTCTATACTTGTACCAGGGGGTCATAGCAGGGGGGGGATCACACCAGCGGTAGCGCCGCTGCACATTTAAGGTTATACACATCATTTCACACACTGTGCTGCTGTGTTTTGTGTGCTGGTCTCCAATTTCCTCAGTTTCACTCCAGGGGCTGTCTAGGGTCTGTGTGGAGGTGTTTCAGTGAGCTGTGCTGTATTACAATCGTGAACATATACATATACATTTACATTACATATTTACATTACATATACATATACATTTTTTCTCTAAGGACAAATTTAATGAGCAAGCTGCACTTTATGAAAAAAGGTTTTTAGAGAAAAAATACCCAGCTGGATTGGTCACTAAGTGTAAAGAAAAAGCAGATAGTCTCGATAGAAAACAACTATTGGTCTATAAAGAGAAAAGTAAAGTACAAGATTAATCTTTTATGCCTTTCATTACTAAGTATAATACGAAAAGTAATGAGATTAGAAGGATTTTGAAGAACCATTGGGGTGTATTATCCCTTGATCCGATCCTGAAGGATAAATTGCCCAAAGACCCACAAGTAGTTTTTAGGAGAGCAAGATCTCTAAAAAATTCACTGGCTCCTAGTAATTTAAGTAAAATATCAGACGAGACCTGGTTAGGTAAAACCCGAGTAACAGGTTGTTACCCATGTAATCACTGTAAAGTTTGTCCATTTATGGATAAAGAGAGAAAGAAAATTTGGGATACCAATAAGTTGAAGTCTTGGGAAATTAAGAGTATGATGAACTGCCAGACCACCTCAGTAATTTATCTTTTAGAGTGTTCTTGTGGTGCAAGATATATAGGAAAAACCAAAAGACAATTAAAGATCCGTATACTTGAGCATACTAGAAGTATTGTTAATAAACTTAAGGATCATAGTGTACCTAGACACTTTTTAAGCTGTAATGGAGGACTGTTGAGTAATTTTTCTTTTAAGGCGATTGAGCATGTGAAAGTGGACGATAGGGGAGGTAATGTCTCTAAACTATTAGGAAAAAGAGAAATGTATTGGATACATACACTAAATACTATCAGCCCTTATGGGCTTAATGAAAATTATGACATCACCCCTTTTTTTTGCACTGAAAGCCATTGTTGCTTATACTGGTGACTTTAACGCATTGTAGTTGTGCCATTGGCTCCTTTGTGTTCTTGTTTTCACTAGTGTGAGATTAATAATGGTAGAGGTGCTAAACTTAATTAATTATTCTGGTTCTGATCTTCTGTCAATTAAATATGCACAGTTATAAAAATGTTCATGTGTTTATGCACTTGGATTTGAATGGTGTTTCACTCTAATAAACCTTATTTTAGGTTTTATAGTAGTGTAACTGAATGAGGGTCTAACCCGTTATTAATTAATACTATTAATATAGGATGGTATGAAACATCTAGGTAATCTGAACCTTCCTTTATTAGCCTAGTATATGTGGTTCATTTAAAAGGTATCTAAAAGTGTTTTACCTTTTAGGGAGGCTGTGCCAATTATCAATCTGTTTATCTCTTTTAATGGATATTACTCTATTTAGCTGTTATCTCGGTGCATTTTTTGTTTAGGTCTGTTTTTAATATGTATTGTATTGGTTTTTAAATGTTGTATTTTTTGTCTAATAATGCTGTTTATGCTGCTATCACCGTAGATTTGTAACTGTGTATGTTTATTGAATCAATTATGCTGCTTTAAATCAATTATGCTGCTTGGATATAAATTGTGTGCGATAATGGTGCTAGCCACAGCCCCTGATGAAGTCCCGTGACGAAACGCGTTGGGCGTGGCCAGCAGGACTTGTGACGTGAATCCAGTGTCCGGAGTGCCGGCGTGTGAGGTCCGTTTTGGAGTCCGTGCGGCTGAAAGATCACAGCGGCTGTTGGTATCCAGGGAGCAACGGTGTTCATCGGTGTGGGCTATCCGGAGGCTCCACTGATTGTCGACATTGCGCTGGTTACCCCTTACTTTGAATGTATGTGAGTGAATATTTTGTCAGTAAATTACTTGTGATTTTACACTCACCATTGCGCCCTCCATTGTTTTTTATTTTTTTTATTTATATGTATATATATATATATATATATATATAATATTCATTAACCCTGCAAAAATACAATAGTTTAATAGATAAGAAACATATTAAAATTGACTATTTTTGGGGGGATTATACCGGTTTTTATTGAATTCAGTCAAGAGAATAAGCATTGCGACAACAATAGGCGAAATATGCAAGGCATCTAAACAGATACAGTGCTGTATACAAAATGACAACAGTAATAAAACAATAAGGCAATAAAACGTACATTAAACAAATGAGGTGCCGATTTCCATTTCTTATTATGAGATAAAGTAGCATTAACTGAGAGGCATAGCATCCAAGACCAGTGTCATAGAACCTAAGGTCAAGAATGAAAAGAGGTAAAAGAGAGGAACGAAGGGGGTGGTGGTGGGGGGGGGGGGGGAGGGACAGAGGAGAGGTCGTGGAGTAGCCTTTCCAATGCATATATTCGTATATACTTTGCATATTCAGCGAGTTGGGGACAAGTGTGGATCTGTAACACTAGTGATCCTACAACAAAAAGAGTATTAGGTCAGACCCCGAAGGGGTACGCTGTAATGAGAGTACCAAGGTAGCCATGTACTGTAGAATTAAACATTTTTTACAGTATTGTGTTTAAGACTGGTTATGTATTCCATTTTCGCAATAAAACAAATCCTGTTCAAAAGTTACTGCTTACTGGGAGCAGTGAGCGATTTCCAATTGCAGGCTATTTGGTACTTTGCTGCACAGGAGATGGGAAGAATTAATTTGTTGGTTACTTTTGGGATGTGTTCAATGGGGGAACAGAGAAGCAGATTAACCTGGGAGAGGGGTGTTCTGATAGTAGTGATTTGCGCTAATAAGTTTCGAACCATGTTCCAGAATGGGGCGATTAATGGACATATCCACCATGTATGAAAGAATGTACCCACTTGGCTGCAGTTTCTCCAGCACAAATTGGAGGTATTTGGAAACATTTGATGCAGAAGCTCCAGGATGAAATATCATTGGGTGTATACCTGGTATGAGTTCTCCTATACCGATACGCTAATAGAGCACTTAGAGATGGTTGTACGAATATCATCCCAATCATCCTTATCAAGGTAAATACCAACATCTAGTTCCCATGCCTGCTCGTGGGACACAAGTTGAGGAGACTCCAATGCCAATACAGTGTCAGGTCTCTGGTTTTGTCTGTCCCCGGCGGGGGCGCTAGTGGGTCAGTGTTGGTGCGATGTACAAAGCGAGGAGGCAATATGAAAGTCCTGCGCATAAGCGCTGATGTTTATTAATGCAAAGCAGATGGTGTAATACTGAATACACTGAAAACCGGTAATGTGGAAAACAATGACAGGTAACTGAATCCAAACAACTTAAAAGTCTCTTGCAACAGAACGTAAAATAACTTGATACTGAATGCAGGTGAAATAACAGAACTCCAGATAAACTGACAATGGTTGGAAAGCAGAACTCCGGTATACATTAGAAACTCACAGTCTCTGTAAAGCACAAGTCCATATAGCCACACTTAGGCTAAAGCAGGAGACAGTCTCTAAGCAAGTAGATGTTATTACTGCTGAGTTGCACAGATGGTATGCTGACAATTAATGCACAGGTAAGGTAATGAGAAAGAACACCTGAGGAGAGTCTCTTACTGCTGATGGGTTTGAAGCTGGATGTAGCTGAAGTCCGGAGTAACAGCTGTAGAGATGGTAACTGGAGCATTGAAGATAACCACAGGGGAACGCTGGAACAGGAACTGGGAGAACTAGACACAGGGTATGTGACTCGTTGTCTGAGGCGATGTGAGTGAGCCACGGACAGGAACTTATACCCCTTGCTCTGCAGTGATTGGTCACAGGGCCCTGGCTGGAAACACAGCGCTGGATTGGATGCCGGGATCAGCTGAGTGCAGGTGTCATGGCAGCGTCCATACAGGCCAGATCCCGGCACACAGCGGAACACATATGCAGGACCAGACTCAGGGGTACTCAGCGACACGGAAGATGACGCTCGCGGTCAGCGCATCCATGCAGCCGCGACTGGGGCCATGACCTCCGGAGGCCTGCACACCAGCGCGCTGGTAAGTGAGACGCAGCTGACCGCCGATTCCTGACATACAGAGTTGTACAAGTATGAAATGGTACCTTTGTCCATGGGCCTATACATACAAAGTCTTTCAAAAGGAGAGAAGATTTGAGGCAGTTGGGCAGGAAATGAGGGGGATATAAAGTGACAGATTTGTATATATTGTTAATGAAATGTGTCAGGGAGTCCGTATTTTGCTTGAAGTTCAGCGTATGTCCTGGGGGTGAAGTCCCATATACTGAGATCCAGGGGTGGGGCAGCGTAGGAGAGATGCCGGGTGGAAAAGCTGTGTTTTCCCACAATGGGGTAAGAAGGGACGGGTGTTTCAACAGCTGCAATTTTTATTTAACTTGTCCCACACACGGAGCGTTAAGTCTACAGTGGGAGTCGTGAGGGTGAATGAAGAACAGTGTTTCCGTGAGAGCCAGGGTAAATGGGAAACCAATGATAGATCCACCAAATCACTTTATAGATAAACCCATCTTTTAACATGTTGGGGTTAATGCCAAGCTACCAATTGACTGAGCCGTGTAGCATCATAATACTATTGGAGGATGGGTAAACCTAATCCTCCATTCCCCGTTTGTTTATCGAGAATGTCCCAATGGATTTGTGTTTTTTTGTGGTTCCATATAAACTTACAAAACGAGGATTGAAGAGAGCTAAGAGCAGAAGTAGGGACTGGTATGAGTAGTGTTTGAAAAAGGTAAAGCAGTCTGGGAAGGACATTCATTTTTACTGCATTAATTCGCCCCACCCAGGATATGAAGTGCGAGTACCATTGTTGCAGGTCGTTCTAAAGAGAGAAGGGTAATTAGTTTTGTAAAGGGAACCATATGATTTAGTAATATGAACACCAAGGTATTTCAGTGAGGTGTTTCTCCAGGTAAATAGAAAATTACACTGTAATAGTGGTTTCGTACCGCCAGGGAGATGGATGGTAGGGCCTCCGATTTAGAGTGGTTGATTTTATAACCTGATCATTTCCCGAACATGGACAGCTCTTGGAACAGGTTCGGGAGAGATATAAGAGGCTTGGTTAATGTGAGTAGTATATCATCTGCAAATAAAGAAAGGGTATAGTGGGATTGCTTAATTGGTACACTGGCTATGTCGGGATTATCTCGAATACGACTAGCAAGTGGTTCGATTATAAGCACAAAAATGAGCAGTGACAGGGGACAACCTTGTCTAGTCCCATTAGTAAATGTGAAGGAGCCAGAGATGAGACTGGTCATTAGTACTGTAGCCAAAGGATTGTAATATAGAGCTTGAATAGCCTGTAGAAACTTGCCACGGAAGCTGAAGTGGCATATCGTGTGAAACATAAATGGCCAGGAGACCCTGTCAAAGGCCTTTTCTGCATCCAATGCAAGCATTAGAGAAGGGAGCTTATTTACGTTAATATAATTTATAATGTCAATCGTGCGCCTGGTATTATCGAGCTCTTGTTGTTACGGGACGAAGGCCACTTGATCAGGGTGAATTAAACTGGGTAGTAGTGGGTTCAGCCTATTAGCCAGCACTTTAGCGAAAATGTTAAGGTTGGTGTTGAGTAAGGAAATGGGGCGATAATTAGATATTGACTAAGGATCTTTATTAGGTTTTGGAAATAACTGTTATTGTAACCTTGGTCGTACCACATTGTAACGGAGATCCCTCTAAAATATGATTAAATGTTTGCAACATGTGGGAAGTCAAGGAGGACTGAAATGTTTTATAGTAGGACATCGGGAATCCATTGGGACCCGGTGCCTTGGAAGGTTTTTGTGACTGAAGAACTACTGTAATTCCTTCTTTGGTTATGGGTTTGTCGAGAGCAGTCGAAGTTTAGGTGTTTATATGTGGGAGATTGCAGGAGACTAAATAATCCGCAGTTGAGTTATCATTAGTCGGTGTAGCGTGAGTAGGGTGAGAAAGGTTATAAGGGCACTCATAGTACGCTTTGAAGATGGAATTGATTGTGGACGGGTTATATTGCAAAGTATCGCGTTTATCTCACAGAGCCGGGATGGCTGTCATAGCTTTCCAGCCTTCAATCTATTCATTAACAGGGAGTCTGCCTGATTACTTTTTTTTGTAGAAGCGTTGTCCCAAACAGAGAAGAGATTTTTCAGTTTTTTCGGTTAGCAGTGCATTAAAAAATGCCCTGGCAGCTGTGATCTGATTATAAATATCCAGTGAAGGATTGTGTTTGTGAGTGTTATCCAGTTTTTGGACCTCATCCATCAGGGAAGTCAATTTTAGTCGGCATTCTTTGTTTCTGTGGGAGGCATAACTAATGATATGTCCATGATTTACAGCTTCGTGTGCTTCCCAGACTACAGGATTACAAGAAGAGTTTGTGATGTTGAGAGAAAAATAACCCAAAAGAGCTAGTTTAATCTTAACCTGAAATTGCTGAATTTTTAATAAGGTTTCATTTAAGCGCCAAGGTGGCCAGGTTGTGGGTAAGTCAAGGAAGTCAATTGAGGCCGTAATGATCAAATGGTCAGACCAGAAATTAGCGACAATGGAGGAGTCTATAAGATGTTTGGAAGCTAAGTTACCACATTTTAGAAAAAAATATATATCCTTGAGTACGACTGATGTGGAACAGAGAAAAATGTATAGTCTCGGGAGGTAGGATTAGGTGCCCGCCAGGTGTCAAAGAGCCCTGATTCCCTTATATGCTTGTTTAGAGAGTAACAAGTAACAAGACTAGGCTGTGTGCAGGAAGTAGAAGGGGATTTATCAAGGGCAGTGTCCAGAATGGCATTGAAGTCTCCTCCTATAATTAGATATCCCTTTCTACATTTGTTCAGTTCTGAAAAGAATGTGTTGAAAAAAGGGGCTTGACTTTAATTGGGACCGTATACACTCTAAATGTCAAAATTTCCCAGTCAGAATAATATACCTACCATCTGAATCTTTGTGTACTTCATTAGGGATGAATGGGATTTTACTACCTATCATAATTGCAATCACGTTATGTTTGGTTTGGCTAGAGGAGTAAAACACTGTGGGAAAGCTTTTGGAATGCAGAGATGGGCGAGAGTGGGCCTTAAAGTGAGTTTCATGGATCAGGACAATTCCAGCTTTGAGACCACGTATTGTTCGGAATAGAGTTGAGTGTTCGGGTGGGGGGGGGGGGGGGGGGTGTATTGAAACCCTTAACATTAAGCAAAGCCAGAGTCAGAGGCATTGCATCGGAATATTGGGAAGTAATTATATGTGAAAGTAGAATATAATTCCCCGACTCGCTGAACAAGAACAAAAACAGAACAATAAAAAAAGCAGGGAGGGGTGTTGAACTGGGGGTCTGGGTGGGATCTCCACATGGCCAGTGGGAGAAGATGCACCCAGAGTCCAGGACTAAAATGTCCAGAGAGGAGATAGGGATTGTGATCTGTATCATGGTGGTTTAGCCGAGTGAAAGTATGGGCGAAGACCGTGGGAAAGAGCGGCAATATAAAAAAGGGAGCTATTTAAAGGGGGGCCCACAATGGGTCAAATATAAAACAGAAGTTATGACAATTGACATATAATATATGCTAACAAAAGCAGTATAAGTAAGGTAAAGGGTCCCAACAGGGTGCCCTGGGTGTACCAGAGTGGCAAACTTTGGTCTATTATCATTGAACCTTATCCTAACATTAACAATAGAACTCGAGCCGGCTGCACCGCCCGGGCTCCCCCAAGGGAACCAACATCTCAAAGAACATAAAAGGAGATATCATAACAATAAAAAGCATTCTCAGTACAAGAAACGTTCACATATACTTGCGAGCATTTGTAGGTGAGATAAATTCTGAAGTAGGTGCAGAGAGATAAAAGAGAATGAGTCTATTAGCGAGAGTCATCTTGCATAGTGGAAGGAGGGCCAGCGTCCTCTAAATGGGCTAAAAAGTCCCTCCCTTCTCTAGGATCTTTGATAATCACCGTTTTGCCATGCAGGTCTATCATCAGTTTAAAGGGGAATCCCCAACGATAGCGAATTCCACAGTCACGGAGAGCGGTCGTTAAGTCTCTGAGCTCCCGTCTCTTGATGATGGTAATCGGAGCCAGATCTTGGTAGAACTGCAGTTTGTCATTACCAAAGAGAATATAAGGTTTACCACAAGTTCTTTGTCTTTAAAGCTTAGGAAACGCATGATAACATCTCTTGTAAGGTCACCATCCCGAGGCTTGGGAGAACACTTTGTGTAGGTAATGGTCCAGATCACCTGGTAAAACAGATTCAGGGATATTACGTATCCGGATATTATTTCTCCACTCCCAATTTTCTAAATCCTCGTTTTTGATACAGAGTTCCGCTATATCTTGGATAAGGTGATCTAGGTCCTTGAGAGTCTCATTCTGAACCTTGTGGAGTGAGTATTTTAGAGGTTCTGGTGGATATTGAGAAAAGATCCGACCGGGTAGAGGAAACAGCATTGTCCAATTTATTTTCCAGGGATTCCTTGAGGTCCACAGTGAGAGATCTCGGAGCCAGTACATCCTCTTTAGTAGAAGGGGTGGGAGGAGAGTGGTCCTCTTTATCTACTTGAGATGAGCGGGGAAAGGGAGGTTCAAATGCCGAAGATGATTTATCATTTTTAGAGAAATGCTGGACAATATCACCCTCTGCATGCTTTCTAGCGGCCACGTTATTTTTGCTCATGGCACTTGCGGGTGATGTAAAGTAAACAGGAGCAAAGTAAATAGAGATTATGCAAATGAAAAAAGCAGGTAAACGTAGCCACGGGAAATATGTTAATAAAATATCAGAAATGTTTGGATCCCTGAAATAGATAAGATGGCCTCAATATATACCACCAGAGGGTGAGACTCCCGTAAAGTCAGTTAGTCATAAATACTGGTAGCAGAGCCTTTTGGGTAAGAGAGCCACTAAAGTCTCAACTAAAATCCTCCAAAGTGTATCAAGAGCAAGGTCAGAGGAATGATCTGTCCACTGTGTGACGTAGTGAAAGTGAGTACTGTAAATTGCAGAGGGGATACGAGAGTGTTAGGGCAGCTGGGAGTAGCGAGTATCAGTCACAGCTAAGGCAGCACTCACAATGCAGTGGGGGAACCCAGTTTAAGCACTCTGTGCAAAGCCTCCAGGGCCAATGCAGGCAAGGGGTGCGTAAGCCGCTCAGGAGCACTGTTTACACGATGAGCTGAATTAAAGCACGTTCGACCCAGGTCACAGTCAGGCCATGTCCCTCTTTCTAGACATCTTATCTGGGTTGACAGGGTACTGTGAGCAGCAGTGGTCTCATGATATAAGGAACTCCTGCAGCACTTCCAGAGTATACAGAGTACTGATACAAGCCTCCGGAAAGATATTTTTTAAAGAGCATCAGGTAGGAGCTGCAGGTATTAGTTTCAGCTGCTAGGCCACACCCTCTGAATGGCTCACTCTTTCTAATATAATATGTAGGACTGCCATGTCCAGTGTGTGAGTAGAGTAGACTCTCCAAACTGCAGATAGTTTAGTGGTTTCACTGCCGTATACACTCGTCAGGGCTAAACAATGGAGAGACTTTTATGAGAACTGTGGCCTCCCAGCACAGCCCACCTCAGCAGCAGGTCACAGTCTCTGTTATCAGTGTCCTCCACTACTCATAACAACAGCAGGGGCCCCCGCCACACTAGTAGCAGAGGAACAGCATGTCCCCCACAAAGGCGAAGCCAGTGATGTCTCAGCAGGTAAGCCACGGTTTCAGTACTTCCACAAGATAGCGGGCATCCTCCCCGTCACATGCAGGTCTCCGGCAGCAGAAAGGCATCCACGCATCTCGGCCAACAGGCAGGGGAACCTCTAATCCGGCAGAGTGGAGCCAGAGGACACCTCCCGTGTCCCGCTCAGAAGTTACAACAGAGGGGGAGTCGGTAATTGAGGCCGGTGCTTCAGTCCCGAGGGAGGCCTTAGAATGGAGGGAGATCAATAATAAGACTGGAAGCCAAGGGAGGCAGGGCAGCACTTCCCTTGACAGGCAGGAGCACTTGTATCCAAAACTAACTATTTAATGTGTAAACTACTATAATAAAAATACTCTAGTCTTGTATAAATATATTGTCAAAAAATATTAAAGCACTACCTAGAAATAGTTTAAATCAGGGATGGGGAACCTTCGGCCTTCCAGCTGTTATTGAACTGCACATACCAGCATGCCTTGCTACAGTTTTGCTATTTAGCCATGCTAAAACTGTTGCAGGGCATGCTGGGATGTGTAGTTCAACAACAGCTGGAGGGCCGAAGGTTCCCCATCCCTGGTTTAAATAAAACATAATATATTTGCATGACTTATTCATTACAGTTTGTTAAATTTCTTCTTAAGTCACTTATAATTTTGCCTCTAATTTTTGGACATTATAACCTCATACGGTGCATTTGCTTATCAGTGGTTAACACAGGGAAATGCATAGTGATTTATACTGTATAACTTTCATTTGTTGAATTATTTCCAGTTAACATTTATGCACAACAGCTTCAGCCAATTTAGTGTCTTTTTTATAGTTGCATTTGAGACTTTGGATAGGATGTAAAGCATATGGGTTGCTGGACGAAGTCTGACTCTTTTTTAAAGGCACGGTGTAGCCCTGTAAATGATTGCCCCTTTAAAAAAAAGTCAGATTTTGGCCAGCATCCCAGACTCGGATTTCATTACATTCCGCCCTTTATGCTAATGCTAACATAAGCCCTTCCCCTGGTGTACAGGTGTGCATCTAAATGTGAATCTGAATGTGCTGAGACACCCACTTTGTGTATCTTTAGATGCAACAATTCCAAATGGTGAGTCTTTAGATGCTACAACCAGGTATACCCAGAGCCGGGCAGCCCAACTGCCTGGGGACCCATCCCCTCCTCTAGGGATCAGGT